>NC_086444.1:330251473-330560511 GCF_028390025.1 Pseudophryne corroboree
ATTCTCCCACACTACCTGTGCCTGTTGCCCTTCACTAAGGGGTTAGTCAGCTCAGCTGCATGAGCCTGCTAAAGAAGAGATTGTCCGTCAGGCAAGTCTAAATTCTATCCGGTCCACCTGACCCAACCCCCATTGCTTCACAGTCAGGTTTGAATCAGGCAAACTTACCGGTAATTATTCAGGGGCTGTGGTGGGTGACACATTCAAGACTTCTGGTGTCGGTCAGGAGATCTGCAGGGATCTAATCTGCTAGGTCTAGTTTGACTGCGAGCCATGACATTGCCAAAGTGGTTTGTTAATTCATGGCCTAAATCATTTCCCAAAACAACTTACGCCGTATGTCCAGTATTAAGTCCCACTTTCAATTAACCCCCAGCATTTCCCAAATCCAACCAAATTCCAAGCATACTGGCATACTGTAGGTATGTCCTTTAGGTCAACAACAACATTAGATCAACAACAATTGTAGAAATACAAATCCTTCCCTTTAGGGAGTAGAAAAGACCTTGGTACTAAGTCATGGTGCTACAACGTGATGGATGCGCCATAGTCCCTCAGCCCTTAGTATTTCTGCCTTCCTATCAACATAGCCTGGAATTATGCATATTGGTTGGAGCAACCTTCCTTACTCATGCGATGGTCTCAAATAGATACACTACTCCATCTGCCTATGTCGCATCAGGGTAGTAGTTTGCCTCTGCAGTGTATTCAAACTCAAGCCACCATTGGAGCCCCAGGCTGAGAACCAGAAGCCAGCCCATGACTGCTTAGGCAGCCCAACTGAATGCGACACAAGCAATCACAACAATAGCATTTCCATGACTGCTGGATGGGATCAGACTGCTCCACTCGCCCAATGCAGTTGGGACACCAAGGATTAATTCTCAAAAAAAATATTCTGTTTTGACCCGTGGTTGATGTAGTTCTCTTGGCACAGCAGGTTTTCTTTGTGGCTGATTAACTCATCCGCCAGATCAATAGCTTGCTCAGGGGTGATGTGTTGTCCACCCATCACCCATTCCTTTATTTCTGGAGCCAATTTTGATAGCAGTTTCTCCAACATGAATAGGTCCTCCATCTCTTTCATGGAAAAAAACTGTGTCCCTTCCAGTCACTGGGTGCATGCTATATACAACTGGCTCCTTATGGGAGCTACTGTATCTCCATTTTTTTTTTAATATTGAATTTTTATTGAGTTTTCATACGAAATACAGTTACATATAAATTGAGAAATAACGTCAAAACAAAAAGGGGGGGGGGGGAATACACATACACAAAACAAAACAAATAAAAATAAAAAAAGGAGCTGATAAAGACAAGGGGGGGAGGGTATGTATCAGGTAAATCTTAATACAACAATGAAAACAGAACATTATTGAAGCGAGGGGGTTTGTATCACTTAGCAAATCATGTTTCAGCAAGGACCGGAGGGCTAAACACAGAAAGAGCTGGCAGCGCAGTCGTGGCGACAGATTTGGCCTGAGTTCTCCCTATATAGGAACCACTTAAACTATTTCTTCCCAATAGGGGTAGTCTCCAAAGGAGAGTTATTGCCCTCTGCCGTTTCAAAGACATAATGTTGATGGACCTTATGTTCTATCATCAATAAATTAGGGATGACGGCCGACTTCCATTTGGAGGCAATGACGGCCTTGGCAGCTATAAGAATGTGGCCTAAAAGATATCTGTCCCCGCTCGACATCTCACCATAATAACAGTGAAAGAGTGCCAGAAGGGGGTCAGGAGTGAGGGCTACTCCTAGTACGTGAGAAATTAAAAGGAACACCTCTCTCCAGAGTGACTTGATTGCTGGGCATAACCAAAAAATATGAAGGATATCTCCCACCATCCCACAATTCCTCCAGCAGTTAGCGGAGACGTCAGGCCAAATCTTGTGCAAACGTTCCGGTGTAAAATATACCCTGTGAACCAATTTATAGTACATCTCACAATGGTTTACACATTTTGAAATGTTAAAGCAAGACTTAAAGACATCTTTCCATATATCTTCGGTGAAAACCGCAGGGAGGTCTTTTTCCCATTTGGTCTGTGAGGGAAATATACGCTGGGGAGACTCTGTCACAAGATGTTGGTACCATCTGGAGATGCCACCCCTATTACTGCTAGGCAGCAGGAGGGACAACAGTAGTTTAGGGAGACCAGTAAGGGGGGCTCGGTTGGGAGAACAGCTTTGAAGCCAGTGTCTCACTTGTAGATATTTATAAAAGTCTTGTCTAGGTACCTGAAATTGTTCCTGGAGTGAGGAAAAGGGGACTAAAGCACCGTCCTGTAGGACATCCTTTAGTGTGGAAAGACCTATGTCCCGCCAATGATTTAAGTGCAAATCTGGGATTAACAGGGCTATAGCGTGGAGAGACAGCTGGGTTGCTGGCAAGGTGCCCGCCGGGAGAGATTTAAGCACGGCTTTCCATGCAGATAACGTAGCTTGGATCGCGGAACATTCAGCAGCTCTAGCGGGAATTGAAATGGTAGGTAACCACAACAAGTCCGGGAGTGCGAGGGGGGATATAGCATTCTGCTCTAGGGACACCCACGGTTTAAGTGAGTCCTGAGTGAACCAATCTTTGGCCTGAGCGAGTAAACAGGCAGTATGATATCTTTCTAAATCTGGATATGCAACTCCTCCGGCCCACTTTGGGGCAAGCAATATGGATTTCGCTATTCTCGGCCTTGAGCCCCCCATACATATTTGGTTAATAATCTATTGAATTTATTACAGATGTCTTTAGGGAAGGTCCTGGGGATGGTACGGAAAAGATACATCAATTTTGGCAGAAGAATCATCTTCGCAGCTGCCACTCGTCAAACCCAGGAAACCTCCTGCATCATCCAATCTTTAATAAATAATTCAAATGTCCTAAAGAGTGGGTCATAGTTGCACCCCACTAAGTCCCGCCCCCTAGATAAATGAACACCCAAATATTTAAGCGATCTGAATTGCCACGCGTATTTGTAATCATTTTTTAGACGACTACGAGTTACGTCCGAAATATTCAAAGGGAGGGCCTCGGTCTTAGTGGTGTTCAACCTGTAGTAGGAGACCGCCTCGTAGGAGTCTAGGAGAGTGTGTAAATGTGGTAAAGATGATTCGGGCTCTCTGAGGCATACTAAAATATCGTCGGCAAAAAGGCAGACTTTATGGGACATCCCTCCCACCACTGGACCAACAATTGAATCAAGCATCCGAATCCGCTCCGCCAGGGGCTCAACAGCCAAAACAAAGATATGGGGTGATAAGGGGCAGCCCTGACGGGTCCCATTAGTAATATTAAATGTAGATGAATTACAACCATTGGTGAAAACCGAAGCCGAGGGTGAGGAGTACAGAGCTAAAATGGAGTCAAGTATCCTGCCCGCAAATCCAAAACGACCCAGTGTAACCCGCAAATAGTCCCAGTGGAGCCTATCGAATGCTTTTTCTGCATCTAGAGAAAGGAGCAAAAGAGGTTCGCCCCGAGCCTGGCAGCACTCAATCAAATCAATAACCCTGCGAGTGTTATCTGACGCTTGCCGGCCCATGACAAAACCCACCTGGTCAGGGTTGATCAGGCTGGGCAAGAGAGGGGATATTCTATTGGCAACCATCTTAGCGAACAATTTAAGGTCATTGTTCAGTAATGCTATTGGGCGATAATTCTGGACCGCTGTAGGAGATTTGCCCGGCTTAGGGATGGTAACTATCCGGGCCTCTAACATCTCTTTCGGGAAACCTGTAGAGTCAGAGGCTGCATTGAATACAGACAGTAGAATTGGGGCAAGGGTTGGTTTAAATGATTTATAGAAGTTAGAAGGGTACCCATCTGGGCCAGGGGCCTTATTTACTGGACAGGAATCTATGGCAACTTCGACTTCTTCGAGTAGCCAGGGTGAGCTAAGGTGTTCACGAGTCTGAGAGTCAATAGTGGGGAGCGACAGCCCATCCAAAAAACCAGCAATATCTGATAGAGAGGGTTGAGGAGTACTAGGGTCGTCTCTAAGGTTGTATAGCTGCGAATAATATTCAGCAAACGCATTAGCTATCGCCACCGGATCAGTTACTTTAACTCCAGAAGATGTATGGATAGCATGTATCCATTCTTTAGCTTTACGCCCCCTCAATTTACGCGCTAGCAAACGTCCCGCTCTGTTACCAAGCATATAGTATTGCTGATTGAGCCGCTGCAAATTGCGGTGGACTTCAGTCAAGGCGAATTTATTCACCTTTTCACGGGCAGCAAGGAGTTGCTTAAAAAGGGATTTATTATCAGGGCTAGTTTTATGTGCAGTTTCCAGTTGGGCAGCCTCTCTCTCGGCTGAGACATATCTATTTCTATACTCACGTTTGAGTCTGGACGCTATCTGAATTGCAGAGCCTCTAATCACGGCCTTTAACGAACACCAATGGGTGAAAACGGATGTATCATCAGGGCAGTTAGTAGCCAGATATGAATCTAGTGATTGTTGAATTGCCTGCTGAGCCTCAGGGCGGGCAAGAAGGAACCGACCCAGCCTCCAGGGGCCATGCGGGACCACCCTCCCACTTATATCCCAAACCACAACAAGTGGCGAGTGATCTGACCAAGACATGGGCAATATATCCACTCTACTTATAGCCGCTAACGTCCACTTATCAACCAGTGCTAAGTCTATTCTAGAGTATGAGCTATGTACGTGGGAGTAGAAGGTGTAATCTCGCTCTGCAGGATGTCTGGCTCTCCACACATCATACAATGCATATTCAGCCAGCAACTGACCGAATTTGCCTGAGGGGTCCTGGGTCGGACTGCTACGAAGGGTTCGGGTAGGGCGGGAGCGGTCCATAATGGGATCTAGTACCATATTAAAGTCTCCAAGGATCAATAGGGCTCCCCCAGCATGCTCTTGGAGAATTCTACAAAAGGATCTAAGGAATGTGACTTGTTTAGTATTGGGAGCGTAGCAAGAGACCAAAGTGGTCTCTACCTTATCCAGGTGACCTACTAAGATTAAATATCTCCCATCAGGATCTTCATATTTAGAGGACAGAACAAACGGGCAGTGTTGTGCGATGAGAAGGGCCACTCCAGCTTTCTTAGTGGGTCCATTCGCAGTATAGCAAAGGGGGTAACGTGAGTTAGTGAAAAGGGGGGGATTTTGACTCTGAAAGTGGGTCTCCTGTACCACCACCACATGTGCCTTAAGTTTATGAAAGTAATTCAAGGCCACTCTTCGCTTTTGGGGAGAGTTAAGCCCTTTGGCATTAATAGAGACTATATTAAACATATTCCGCTACAGGTGAAGCTAATGACTTCGACAACCAATTTCTGTGCATAGAGTGGTATACCTGATAGGGGGGGGGACACCATATCAGAAAACATGAGGGAAGACATAAGAAAATTAATAACACAAACAAAACTATCTTGATCTCTCTTGAGATCATGACCAGTCGCCATAACGTGGCGGCTGTGTAGGCTAAAGGGGGGGTTAGTGGCATAACTCCCACCCGCCGCCATATTGTGATATGTATCAACTGAAGAACTCTAGGACATCTCAATAGTATGAGTGTAGAGGAATGCACGTGAATACGTACGTACATGATGATAAGAACACGGGAGGCGGAACATATACGCTCCAACATGGGGACAGAACATAGTAATCAAACATTAGGATCAGACTGGCAACTCTCACTACAATATTAAGCTCTTAAATCATCCCAACTAACCACCCGAGAAGAGAACCGCTATGCCCGGGGAGGCGTCAAGCCCAGCATAAAACCAAGGCCACTGGTACAGCAAAATATGTAGTCGGTATAACACTTCTGAAATCTGGACCAATCGCCCGCCCCATTCAGCGCCTCCCCGACACACCGCGGTCCCCCCCCCCAGGGCAAGGACAATACTAACATAGCAAACCACTATACCTAGAAAGTCACCGGAGTCATAACAATAGGAACATGGCAGCTATGTAAACTGTCCGACCCAGAGCAGGCATCCTCACTTCACCGAGGACCAGTCCTGCTGAAGTCGACGGGGGGAGGAGTCCGCAGAGTGATCCGCAATGTTCCATGATCTAAGCAATTTCGTTCCTTCATCTACAGTAGAAATGGATACAGTGGAGCCATCTCGGGGAATCAGCAACTTGGTAGGGAAACCCCAACGATATGGGATATCAGCCTTTCGGAGGGCCGCAGTGATCGGGTGAAATGACCGTCGTTTATAGAGGGTGGCAGCGGACAAGTCACCGAAGAGTTGAAGACCTTGAAGGGCTGAAGATGTGTCAGACGTCGGTGTAGATGCTTTCAATAGAGCCTCTTTAACATGAAAGTAGTGCATTTTCATTAGCACATCTCTAGGGGCATCTCCCGGGGCTGCTCTGGCCTTCGGTAGCCGGTGTATTCGATCAATGAGGAAGTCCGCGGGTGGAGACTTAGGTAATAGAGCTCTAAATAGGGTCACTGTGTAATCGTGCAGACTGCTGTGTGACACCGACTCAGGGACTCCACGTAATTTGAGGTTGCTGCGTCACGATATGTCCTCTAGATCTGTGACTTTGTCCCGCAGAAGTCTCACCTCCGCCTCTAACGCATCATGAGAGTCCAGTAGGCCGTTATGGGACCCCACTACTTCCTCCATTTTAGTTTCTAAATGGTCAGTGCGGCCACCCAGGTCATCTATAGATTGTTGGCATGTTGTTAGTGCGGTGCGGAATTCAGCTGCCACTTCCTCCTTAAATCGAGACAGAAGTAGCTTCACAGTGCCCACAGTAAGGGCCTCACCATCTCCTATCTTGTCCAGGCTTGTGGCGGGTCCGGCTGTGGGAAGGGACACCTCCAATGGGGGAGGAGTCTGAGGGACAGCTTCTTTTGCAGAGGTCCCGGTAACCTTAGAGCCAGACATTTTTGGCGACGACTTGAAAAATGAAAGCTGCTGTGCAGGCTTTGAGGGTTTGCTGCGTCGAGAAGGCAAATTAAGGCCCAGAGAGAGATAGGTCAGTGGTGTGAAACCAATATGGTGGAAGAATCTGAGGGCTCCACTGTCTCAGGGACTATCAAGACATCACGGAGATAATGGCAGGGGTAGGAGACACCTCTTGTATTACATTGGCATGAACAAGGCTGACATGGCTATGAGGATAGCCGTCCTCTTTGTGCACAAAAGAAACACTGGGGAGAGCTCTGGCTCCCGCACCCTGTGTGTTCCAGGTAGACGCAGGTCAGGGCAGCAGGTTATATACCATCTGGGTCCTCCGAAGGTTAATATACCTTGAGGATAAAGAGTTTCCGATAATTTTCAGGTGCAGTCCGTCCACAGGGAAGGGTTCCAGACAAGGGAGGAATGTGTCGGTATGTCCGGATCTGTCTGATTAGCCCCTATGTTGTACCCTTATGTGCCTCTACCCTCCACCCCCGTGTCTAACGTGTCTTGTCTGGAGGCCGTAGGAGGTTGTACCGCCCGCCTTAGCTGCCCAGCTAGACACCCACAGCCGTGGGTGAATTCGCAGATGGGCAGGGGTATTATGGGCCTGCCAATTGTTAAAGGGTGAGGGGGGAGGGGGGGTCTTTATCACCCGTTCTGGGAGTTCTCACCTCAGGGCACAGATAGGTACACACTATTTTCGGGTCCCAGGTGAACGGGAGGGCATCCGCAGCAGGGCTGTTGATCCTCTGGCTGGCTGGCAGAAGGGGGCGAGCCGGCTGCCGCAGCGCAAGACGTGCGCTCAGGAAGTGCTGACTGGCAGGTATTGTAGTTGTTTCTCCGGGCCGCCCGCCGCATCCATTCGGGGGTCCCCGGCCGTCCCCTCCCTGCCGCCGCGTGACTCCTCTCACGCCCGGAGCACCCAAGATGGCCGCCGCCCAGGCTCCGGAGCGCGCTGCCCGTCCTCCCTCCAGTCCCGGAGTATCCCCAGCAAGCAGTAAAGAGCACTGGGTGGGGGGTGATGATATCCCAGCTGGGCAGAGTCTCGAGGGGCACTGCAGACGTCTCGGGGGGATTTCCACACGGCCGGGGGTATGTACATAAATTGAGGCCCCGGCTTCGGGACGAGGAGTAGGCCGCAATCCGCGGGAGCCTGGAAACAGGCTCCCCGACTCCGCAGCACCAACTCCCCGTTTGCAGCACTAGGGTACAACGGTGTCCCGGTCACCCAGGGTAAATAGCAAGATTGCAAAGGCTATATTTGTGCACATAAACTCCCAGATCCCTGGGAGCTCAGATATAATGCAGCCTGTTCATTCAGCCTCCAGGCCACGCCCCCTGTATCTCCATTTTTTACTAAGTGTCTGGAACTTCAGCCTATGCAGTAGTTCTCCGGCGTGTCTGCATATCGTGCAATAATACACACTGCACCTCCGCATATTGCTGGCATTCTGTCGAGCTCAGCATCTTACATGCTTTGGGGGCCCACCCAGTTAGGTTAGGGCCCAAGTAAAAGGCCAGTCTTGTTTTCAAAGACATGCAGCTGTGTGTCGATGTCTCTGGTATTTTCATTAAAGTTGGTACATCACAATATCCCAAATGGGGCATCTGTTCACAGTCTCCATCAGTTCTGGAGTCCTCTCTGGCAACCACATTGGCACATGTAGTACTTCCTCTATTACACAGGCCCTTTCATGATCAATAGAGTTGGGTCCCAGGACTTGGGTTGGTCCTTAGGATTGGGTCCCATTTGGTTAGTTTGGGTCATAAAGAATTACCCTGAGTTCGCACTGCTCCCAGGTGCACACCCTGGCCCACATGCTGTGTCCAACATCTCCATATCCTTAGATTGACCTGTTGGATGCTCCTGCTCCCATTGTAGCAACTTGGCTACAAACACATCCTTTGTGTCACTTTCTGCAACCACAATTTCTCTAACTCTGCAATTTCCTTGTAAGTTTCGTTTTGCATCTTTTTCTACTCCTGTTACAGTCCGGCCATTTCCCCTGAGCTATTCCCCAGTGACATTGTTGGCCACAGGTGTCTGCATATAGTAGCTTGCAGAGCTTGGTCCGAATCTCATATCTATCCCTCCAGCAATAGATGATTCCACTGTAGTGCAACCAAATGTTAAATCACCTAGGCAGATTGTTGCAAACAAAACACAGTTTATTCTGTAGATGACCTGTGGAGTAACAAAGACAGACAGATGCGATGGTGTGCAGGTACAGCATACACAGGTGATAGGCGCAGTTCATTGTAATCAATACAGTTGAAAACACAGGTTAAAACCCTGTTATTATTCCCACGGTGTTGGAGCCAGTGGTGGATGGATTAAAAGAGGTACTGTGATAATTGGGAAAATTATAAGACTAAGGCCCCCATCCACTAGTCCGATTTGGGCAGTTTTCTTCAGATTTCGACACATCTGACCGTCATATCTGAAGAAAAGTGTCACATCGGATGGCTCTTCTGATCCGATGTGCACTCCCATGTCAGATATATCTGAACTACAGATCTCTGAGGCTGCCCCAACTATTTATCTGAATCTGAAGAAATCAGATGCACATCGGAGTGTTTTTTTTTTACTTCAGATGTATCTGATCAGATTCATCTGAAGCACCACTTGACTGGCATCTCCCTGGCCACTCCCACCCACCAAGAGGGGGAACAGCGGCAGCAGCAGCATCAGATCAATCGCATGTAGCATGTGTGCATCAGATATATCTGATGCGATCTGGCACATGATATATCGCATCAGATATATCTGACGTGAATGTAATTAAAATTAAAGCCAGGGTCTGATCCGATTCCCGGGACACTCCCGGGAGAGTTCAAGAGAAATCTGATGCTATCTGCAGTTCAGACAAGTCTGAGTAGTGGATGGCCACCTTTAGCCCTGTGTTTCCTCTCCCCATGGCAGTTGGTGACTGTTGGCTCCCTGTGGAGAAAGTGCCTAGGATCCCAATCCAGGGCACCAGCACATAATGACCTTGTTGTCCAAATGGTTTCTGTATATATTCCCGAAGGTCGGGATTCCGATGATCTGAATACCGACATCAGCATGGTTCCGGTATGAATGGTCGACCATGTTATGGTCGACAGTCATTAGGTCGACCACTATTGGTCGACATGGACACATGGGTGACACATGAAATGGTCGACACACGAAAAGGTCGACATGAGTTTTTTAGCTTTTTTGTGTCGTTTTTTGCGTAAAGTGACTGGGAACCCCAATTAGTGCACCGCATCCCCTCGCATGGTGCCTTCGCTCCGCTACCGCTTCGCTTGGCACAGATTACCATTCCAATCGTAGTCCACGTGGATCGTAAAGTATGGAAAAGTTCCCCAAAAGAAAAAAAAGTTAAAAAACTCATGTCGACCTTTTCATGTGTCGACCATTTTCATGTGCCGACCATGTGTCCAATAGTGGTCGACCTAATGACTGTCGACCATAACATGGTCGACCATCTGAACGGATACCCATCAGCATCCCATACAGGGAAATCCTGGCAACCCCTCAGAGAACCCTCTAAACTTCCCCTGTTCCCTACCCTAACCCTAACCCTCCCTTGTGGGTGCCTAACCCTCCCCTTGGGGTGCCTAACCCTAACTCTCCCTTCACCGCTGCCTAAACCTAACCCTCCCTACTTGGTGTCTAACCCTAACCTCCCCTTTAAAGTGCCTAACCCTAATCCCCCTTGTCCTGCCTAAACCTAACCCCCCCCCCCCCTTCTGCTGCAGGACTCCAGCGCATCCGGCTGAGAGGACATTCAGGATTCCCGGCGTCAGTATTTTGATACCGGGAATCCTGCCTTGGTTGGCATTGTGATGTCGTCATTATGGCCGCCGGGCGGGATTCCGGCGGCCATCCGGTGGCATTTTAACTGCATCCCGTCCAAACATGAAAAGGTCGACAGTAATATATCTGCACATGCAATTTGTTTAAGCCAGACCTCTTGTTTTCTCCTATCTCTGATGAAACACTCCTCGGGCTAGGTGTAATGCCACCTGAGTTTGGCAGACGTGCAGGATGCCGGCTGAACTCAGACTTTTTTTTTAAAGGGACCACTTTAAAAAAAAGTCTCAGTTCAGCCGGCATACCGCATGTCAGACGAACTCAGGCGGCATTACACCTCGCCCATCCTCTCAACAGTTAAGAATAGTTTGTCTAACTTATACAACAATAAATATAAATACCCACGGCATACAATGACATCAATACATAGGAAAAGTAAATAACAATAAACTGTAGTTCGGGGTCACAGAAAAATGCCCCTTGGTTTCACAGGTAGCTTTCAACATTCTGCCACATCCTAAACCAGTGGCGTAACTAGAAATTTTTCTCCCCCAAGCCAAAAAATTTTTGGCGCCCCCCCCCCCGCTGCATAACTGGGAGCAAGAAAGGGACAAATATGCGCGCGCCGAAGGCGCGCGCTGCAAAAAAAGGGGCGTGGTTTTGTTGGAATGGGCGTGGTTTCTCGTAAAGGGGCGTGGTATTGCAGGAAAAGACTACCTTATACCCCAGTTTTGCAACCTGCACGCCCAGACGTTAGCCACCACAGGAAAGAAAAATAATCCTGATTCATGCCCCTTACATTATTTGTCATTTTTCCTCCTTATAGTAATGCCCAGTATACATTATGCCACATACTGCAATGGCCCTTAGACATTATGCCGCACACAACAATGCACATGACACAATATGCACACACTGTAATGCCCCCGACACATTATGCCACACACCGTAATGCCCCCGACACATTATGACAGGAATCGCAATGCCCGTTATACATTATGCTACACACTGCAATGCCCCTGATACATTATAGCACATACAATGCCTGTGACACATTATGACACACACCGCAATGACCTTGAGACATTATACCACAATGCCCGTGATATAGTATACCATACACCGTAATGCCTGTGACACATACCGCAATGCCCTGCCCGTTATACCCTATGCCACACACCGCAATGCCCGTTATGTATTATGCCACACTGCAATGACCCTGAGACATTATACCACATACCACAATGCCCGTGATATAGTATACCACACACCGTAATGCCTGACACATTATGACACACACCGCAATGTCCGTGATACATTATGCCACACACTGCAATGACCCTGAGACATTATACCACATATCACAATGCCCGCGATATAGTATACCATACACCGTAATGCCTGTGACACATTATGACACACACCACAATGTCCGTGATACATTATGCCACACACCGTAATGCCCATTACACATTAAGTCCTACAGTAAGGCTTCTAATTACTTTTCAATTACCTTCTCGTTGTCAGGGGTTTCATGCACTGGGTGTCATGCTCGTTGCCAGGTGTTTCATGCACTGGGTGTCATGCTCGTTGTCAGGTGTTTCATGCACTGGGTGTCATGCTCGTTGCTAGGAGGTAGTCCTTGTTGCTAGGGCTGTGCTCCCAGTGCCACATATGTCCCCAGTGCCAGATATTTCCCCACGGTGCCAGGTACTCACATGCCCCCGGTGCCAAATATAGCCCCCCCCCCCATGTGCCAGGTACACATATACCCCCCCAGTGCCAGATATGCCCCCAGTGCCAGATATTCCCCCCCAGTGCCACATATGCCCCCAGTGCCAGATATTCCCCCCATGCCAGATATGCCGCCAGTGCCATATATTCCCCCCCAGTGCCACATATGCCCCCAGTGCCAGATATTCCCCCAGTGCCAGATATGCCGCCAGTGCCATATATTCCCCCCGAGTGCCATATATCCCCAGTGACAGATATTCCCCCCCAGTGCCAGATATTCTCCCCCAGTGCCATATAAGCCCCAGGGCCACATATTCCCTCCCAGTGCCAGATATCCCCCCCCCCCCCCCCCAGTGCCACATATCCACCCCGTGCCAGATATCCCCCCCCCAGTGCCATATATGCCCCAGTGCCAGATATCCCCCCCAGTGCCAGACATCCCCCCCCCCCAGTGCGATATGCCCTAGTGCCAGATATCCCCCCCCCCCCCCCAGTGCCATATATGCCCCAGTGCCAGATATCCCCCCCCCCCCCTTCCCCAGTGCCAGATATGCCCTAGTGCCAGATATCCCCCGCCCCCCCCCCACAGTGTCATATATGCCCCAGTGCCGGATATCCCCCCTAGTGCCTGACATCCCCCCCCCAATGGCCATATATTCCCCGGTGCCAGACACCCTCTCCTCTCTCCACCCCCGTGACAGATATGCCGCAGTGCAGCCGCCGCTTGTTGGAGAACTTGGAGGGACACGGCGGGCGCAGCGTGTGCCTCTCCTGTGTCCCTCCTGAGTCCTGCATCATCTCCGGCGGCCGCGGGTCTGATAGGGGGAAGTGCCGTCCGTGAGCTCTAATTGGCTCACGGACGGCACTTCCCCCTATTAGACCCGCGGGCCGCCGGAGATGATGCAGGGCTCAGGAGGGACACAGGATAGGCACACGCTGCGCCCGCCGTGTCCCTCCAATAAAGCAGACTGACATGCGGACGTTCGTCCGCATGTCAGTCTGCTGTAATCAGTGGCGCCCCCGCAGCCCCTCGCCCCCAAGCCACCGCGAGGACTGCGGGGGCAGTAGTTAAACCTAAGTTATTATATGTGAACCATTCTGAATTATAAAACAAGTGGTCCAATTTCCAGAATCAATATACAACTCTCTCTCTGCTAATCATTCTTTTATAATATAACCTTGTTTTGTTATATTATATAATCGTATTGCATTTCTGTTAAAAATAGCTTATACTGTATGGTAGATGGGGCTTTAAAGGCTGGAGGAATTCTGAAATGCATTATACAGTTGAGTCATCAAACTGTTACAATTGATTCCTTCCTTTTGTTATGTAAGAACAACAGATGTAAAAAATTAGAATTTTGAATGACGTCTGAGAACATGAACTTCATTCTTAACTCTTATGGAGATTACTTACTTGTATGTGTCTGTGATGTGCGCTCAAGGGATTAACCCATTTGTATTGCATAATCTGATTTCATAAACTACAAATATTCCTATTGTAAATTCTATTCCAGTGTCCAGTAGTAAAACCTTGACCTCTCTTAGAAAATAGGTGTATCACAGGAGGTCATGCACAAAGTGTAAACTGCTCTATGATGAATAAAGGCTTCCTGAGCAAAGTTAGTGTACAGTAGTTGTGTCTCATATTGTGTCTGATTCAGAGAGATGCACGCAGTGGCTTGCACTGTTGTGACTGCATCCACAATGTAAGTGCAAAAATATGCTAATGACTCAGACGCTGTTTTGTGCATAGAGCCGCGAACTGCTGGCATCTCACATTCGCTGCTCATGTACAACAGCGGAAACATCGGTCACACATCAGTTGCACACTGGACCTCTGAGCAAGTCTATGCTGTCTTGGAATAGACATTTCACCTAAGACAACCGGACCTCTCCTGCTGCAAACATATTTGTGGGGCAACACCTAATCACATCCAGAACCTGCACTCTTCTAGCAACCCCACCTCTGTTAACTTCCCCAAACACTGGCTACCTGTCAATTACTTTGTGAATAAAACCTCTCTGAAACCACTGTTGCAAGAGCAGTGCAGCAAATGTGCAGTGCAATTACGCATACACAGTGTAAAAAAAATGCTCCACTGCGTCTGAAAATCAGGCCTATTGTAGAGCAGTGAAGAAGCAAGATAATACAAATAACAAAAACGAGATTTATGATAAGAACTTACCGTTGCTAAATCTCTTTCTGCGAGGTACACTGGGCTCCACAAGGAATAACATTGGGGTGTAGAGTAGAGATGAGCGGGTTCGGTTTCTCTGAATCCGAACCCGCCAGAACTTCATGTTTTTTTTCACGGGTCCGAGCGACTCGGATCTTCCCGCCTTGCTCGGTTAACCCGAGCGCGCCCGAACGTCATCATGACGCTGTCGGATTCTCGCGAGGCTCGGATTCTATCGCGAGACTCGGATTCTATATAAGGAGCCGCGCGTCGCCGCCATTTTCACACGTGCATTGAGATTGATAGGGAGAGGACGTGGCTGGCGTCCTCTCCGTTTAGAATAGATTAGAGAGACACTTGATTTACTAATTTTGGGGAGCATTAGGAGTACTCAGTACAGTGCAGAGTTTTGCTGATAGTGACCACCAGTTTTATTTATAATCCGTTCTCTGCCTGAAAAAAGCGATACACAGCACACAGTGACTCAGTCACATACCATATCTGTGTGCACTGCTCAGGCTCAGGCCAGTGTGCTGCATCATCTATTATCTATATATAATATTATATATATCTGTCTGACTGCTCAGCTCACACAGCTTATAATTGTGGGGGAGACTGGGGAGCACTACTGCAGTGCCAGTTATAGGTTATAGCAGGAGCCAGGAGTACATAATATATTATATAGTGAGTGACCACCAGACACACAGTGCAGTTTATTTAATATATCCGTTCTCTGCCTGAAAAAAGCGATACACACAGTGACTCAGTCAGTCACATACCATATCTGTGTGCACTGCTCAGGCTCAGGCCAGTGTGCTGCATCATCTATATATATTATATATCTGTCTGACTGCTCAGCTCACACAGCTTATAATTGTGGGGGAGACTGGGGAGCACTACTGCAGTGCCAGTTATAGGTTATAGCAGGAGCCAGGAGTACATAATATTATATTAAAATTAAACAGTGCACACTTTTGCTGCAGGAGTGCCACTGCCAGTGTGACTAGTGACCAGTGACCTGACCACCAGTATATATAATATTAGTAGTATACTATCTCTTTATCAACCAGTCTATATTAGCAGCAGACACAGTACAGTGCGGTAGTTCACGGCTGTGGCTACCTCTGTGTCGGCACTCGGCAGCCCGTCCATAATTGTATATACCACCTAACCGTGGTTTTTTTTTCTTTCTTTATACATACATACTAGTTACGAGTATACTATCTCTTTATCAACCAGTCTATATTAGCAGCAGACACAGTACAGTGCGGTAGTTCACGGCTGTGGCTACCTCTGTGTCGGCACTCGGCAGCCCGTCCATAATTGTATATACCACCTAACCGTGGTTTTTTTTTCTTTCTTTATACATACATACTAGTTACGAGTATACTATCTCTTTATCAACCAGTCTATATATTAGCAGCAGACACAGTACAGTGCGGTAGTTCACGGCTGTGGCTACCTCTGTGTCGGCACTCGGCAGCCCGTCCATAATTGTATATACCACCTAACCGTGGTTTTTTTTTCTTTCTTTATACATACATACTAGTTACGAGTATACTATCTCTTTATCAACCAGTCTATATATTAGCAGCAGACACAGTACAGTGCGGTAGTTCACGGCTGTGGCTACCTCTGTGTCGGCACTCGGCAGCCCGTCCATAATTGTATATACCACCTAACCGTGGTTTTTTTTTCTTTCTTTATACATACATACTAGTTACGAGTATACTATCTCTTTATCAACCAGTCTATATATTAGCAGCAGACACAGTACAGTGCGGTAGTTCACGGCTGTGGCTACCTCTGTGTCGGCACTCGGCAGCCCGTCCATAATTGTATATACCACCTAACCGTGGTTTTTTTTTCTTTCTTTATACATACATACTAGTTACGAGTATACTATCTCTTTATCAACCAGTCTATATTAGCAGCAGACACAGTACAGTGCGGTAGTTCACGGCTGTGGCTACCTCTGTGTCGGCACTCGGCAGCCCGTCCATAATTGTATATACCACCTAACCGTGGTTTTTTTTTCTTTCTTTATACATACATACTAGTTACGAGTATACTATCTCTTTATCAACCAGTCTATATATTAGCAGCAGACACAGTACAGTGCGGTAGTTCACGGCTGTGGCTACCTCTGTGTCGGCACTCGGCAGCCCGTCCATAATTGTATATACCACCTAACCGTGGTTTTTTTTTCTTTCTTTATACATACATACTAGTTACGAGTATACTATCTCTTTATCAACCAGTCTATATATTAGCAGCAGACACAGTACAGTGCGGTAGTTCACGGCTGTGGCTACCTCTGTGTCGGCACTCGGCAGCCCGTCCATAATTGTATATACCACCTAACCGTGGTTTTTTTTTCTTTCTTTATACATACATACTAGTTACGAGTATACTATCTCTTTATCAACCAGTCTATATATTAGCAGCAGACACAGTACAGTGCGGTAGTTCACGGCTGTGGCTACCTCTGTGTCGGCACTCGGCAGCCCGTCCATAATTGTATACTAGTATCCAATCCATCCATCTCCATTGTTTACCTGAGGTGCCTTTTAGTTGTGCCTATTAAAATATGGAGAACAAAAATGTTGAGGTTCCAAAATTAGGGAAAGATCAAGATCCACTTCCACCTCGTGCTGAAGCTGCTGCCACTAGTCATGGCCGAGACGATGAAATGCCAGCAACGTCGTCTGCCAAGGCCGATGCCCAATGTTATAGTACAGAGCATGTCAAATCCAAAACACCAAATATCAGTAAAAAAAGGACTCCAAAACCTAAAATAAAATTGTCGGAGGAGAAGCGTAAACTTGCCAATATGCCATTTACCACACGGAGTGGCAAGGAACGGCTGAGGCCCTGGCCTATGTTCATGGCTAGTGGTTCAGCTTCACATGAGGATGGAAGCACTCAGCCTCTCGCTAGAAAAATGAAAAGACTCAAGCTGGCAAAAGCAGCACAGCAAAGAACTGTGCATTCTTCGAAATCCCAAATCCACAAGGAGAGTCCAATTGTGTCGGTTGCGATGCCTGACCTTCCCAACACTGGACGTGAAGAGCATGCGCCTTCCACCATTTGCACGCCCCCTGCAAGTGCTGGAAGGAGCACCCGCAGTCCAGTTCCTGATAGTCAGATTGAAGATGTCAGTGTTGAAGTACACCAGGATGAGGAGGATATGGGTGTTGCTGGCGCTGGGGAGGAAATTGACCAGGAGGATTCTGATGGTGAGGTGGTTTGTTTAAGTCAGGCACCCGGGGAGACACCTGTTGTCCGTGGGAGGAATATGGCCGTTGACATGCCAGGTGAAAATACCAAAAAAATCAGCTCTTCGGTGTGGAGGTATTTCACCAGAAATGCGGACAACAGGTGTCAAGCCGTGTGTTCCCTTTGTCAAGCTGTAATAAGTAGGGGTAAGGACGTTAACCACCTCGGAACATCCTCCCTTATACGTCACCTGCAGCGCATTCATAATAAGTCAGTGACAAGTTCAAAAACTTTGGGTGACAGCGGAAGCAGTCCACTGACCAGTAAATCCCTTCCTCTTGTAACCAAGCTCACGCAAACCACCCCACCAACTCCCTCAGTGTCAATTTCCTCCTTCCCCAGGAATGCCAATAGTCCTGCAGGCCATGTCACTGGCAATTCTGACGAGTCCTCTCCTGCCTGGGATTCCTCCGATGCATCCTTGCGTGTAACGCCTACTGCTGCTGGCGCTGCTGTTGTTGCCGCTGGGAGTCGATGGTCATCCCAGAGGGGAAGTCGTAAGCCCACTTGTACTACTTCCAGTAAGCAATTGACTGTTCAACAGTCCTTTGCGAGGAAGATGAAATATCACAGCAGTCATCCTACTGCAAAGCGGATAACTGAGGCCTTGGCATCCTGGGTGGTGAGAAACGTGGTTCCGGTATCCATCATTACTGCAGAGCCAACTAGAGACTTGTTGGAGGTATTGTGTCCCCGGTACCAAATACCATCTAGGTTCCATTTCTCTAGGCAGGCGATACCGAAAATGTACACAGACCTCAGAAAAAGAGTCACCAGTGTCCTAAAAAATGCAGCTGTACCCAATGTCCACTTAACCACGGACATGTGGACAAGTGGAGCAGGGCAGGGTCAGGACTATATGACTGTGACAGCCCACTGGGTAGATGTATGGACTCCCGCAGCAAGAACAGCAGCGGCGGCACCAGTAGCAGCATCTCGCAAACGCCAACTCTTTCCTAGGCAGGCTACGCTTTGTATCACCGCTTTCCAGAATACGCACACAGCTGAAAACCTCTTACGGCAACTGAGGAAGATCATCGCGGAATGGCTTACCCCAATTGGACTCTCCTGTGGATTTGTGGCATCGGACAACGCCAGCAATATTGTGTGTGCATTAAATATGGGCAAATTCCAGCACGTCCCATGTTTTGCACATACCTTGAATTTGGTGGTGCAGAATTTTTTAAAAAACGACAGGGGCGTGCAAGAGATGCTGTCGGTGGCCAGAAAAATTGCGGGACACTTTCGGCGTACAGGCACCATGTACAGAAGACTGGAGCACCACCAAAAACTACTGAACCTGCCCTGCCATCATCTGAAGCAAGAAGTGGTAACGAGGTGGAATTCAACCCTCTATATGCTTCAGAGGTTGGAGGAGCAGCAAAAGGCCATTCAAGCCTATACAATTGAGCACGATATAGTAGGTGGAATGCACCTGTCTCAAGTGCAGTGGAGAATGATTTCAACGTTGTGCAAGGTTCTGATGCCCTTTGAACTTGCCACACGTGAAGTCAGTTCAGACACTGCCAGCCTGAGTCAGGTCATTCCCCTCATCAGGCTTTTGCAGAAGAAGCTGGAGGCATTGAAGAAGGAGCTAAAAGGGAGCGATTCCGCTAGGCATGTGGGACTTGTGGATGCAGCCCTTAATTCGCTTAACAAGGATTCACGGGTGGTCAATCTGTTGAAATCAGAGCACTACATTTTGGCCACCGTGCTCGATCCTAGATTTAAAGCCTACCTTGGATCTCTCTTTCCGGCAGACACAGGTCTGCTGGGGTTGAAAGACCTGCTGGTGACAAAATTGTCAAGTCAAGCGGAACGCGACCTGTCAACATCTCCTCCTTCACATTCTCCCGCAACTGGGGGTGCGAGGAAAAGGCTCAGAATTCCGAGCCCACCCGCTGGCGGTGATGCAGGGCAGTCTGGAGCGACTGCTGATGCTGACATCTGGTCCGGACTGAAGGACCTGACAACGATTACGGACATGTCGTCTACTGTCACTGCATATGATTCTCTCAACATTGATAGAATGGTGGAGGATTATATGAGTGACCGCATCCAAGTAGGCACGTCACACAGTCCGTACTTATACTGGCAGGAAAAAGAGGCAATTTGGAGGCCCTTGCACAAACTGGCTTTATTCTACCTAAGTTGCCCTCCCACAAGTGTGTACTCCGAAAGAGTGTTTAGTGCCGCCGCTCACCTTGTCAGCAATCGGCGTACGAGGTTACATCCAGAAAATGTGGAGAAGATGATGTTCATTAAAATGAATTATAATCAATTCCTCCGCGGAGACATTGACCAGCAGCAATTGCCTCCACAAAGTACACAGGGAGCTGAGATGGTGGATTCCAGTGGGGACGAATTGATAATCTGTGAGGAGGGGGATGTACACGGTGATATATCGGAGGGTGAAGATGAGGTGGACATCTTGCCTCTGTAGAGCCAGTTTGTGCAAGGAGAGATTAATTGCTTCTTTTTTGGGGGGGGGTCCAAACCAACCCGTCATATCAGTCACAGTCGTGTGGCAGACCCTGTCACTGAAATGATGGGTTGGTTAAAGTGTGCATGTCCTGTTTTGTTTATACAACATAAGGGTGGGTGGGAGGGCCCAAGGACAATTCCATCTTGCACCTCTTTTTTCTTTTCTTTTTCTTTGCATCATGTGCTGATTGGGGAGGGTTTTTTGGAAGGGACATCCTGCGTGACACTGCAGTGCCACTCCTAGATGGGCCCGGTGTTTGTGTCGGCCACTAGGGTCGCTAATCTTACACAGCTACCTCATTGCGCCTCTTTTTTTCTTTGCGTCATGTGCTGTTTGGGGAGGGTTTTTTGGAAGGGACATCCTGCGTGACACTGCAGTGCCACTCCTAGATGGGCCCGGTGTTTGTGTCGGCCACTAGGGTCGCTAATCTTACACAGCTACCTCATTGCGCCTCTTTTTTTCTTTGCGTCATGTGCTGTTTGGGGAGGGTTTTTTGGAAGGGACATCCTGCGTGACACTGCAGTGCCACTCCTAGATGGGCCCGGTGTTTGTGTCGGCCACTAGGGTCGCTTATCTTACTCACACAGCGACCTCGGTGCAAATTTTAGGACTAAAAATAATATTGTGAGGTGTGAGGTATTCAGAATAGACTGAAAATGAGTGGAAATTATGTTTTTTGAGGTTAATAATACTTTGGGATCAAAATGACCCCCAAATTCTATGATTTAAGCTGTTTTTTAGTGTTTTTTGAAAAAAACACCCGAATCCAAAACACACCCGAATCCGACAAAAAAAATTCGGTGAGGTTTTGCCAAAACGCGTTCGAACCCAAAACACGGCCGCGGAACCGAACCCAAAACCAAAACACAAAACCCGAAAAATTTCAGGCGCTCATCTCTAGTGTAGAGTAGGATCTTGATCCGAGGCACCAACATGCTCAAAGCTTTGACTGTTCCCAAGATGCATAGCGCCGCCTCCTCTATAACCCCATCTCCGTGCACAGGAGCTCAGTTTTCGTTAACCAGTCCAATGCAGTAGCAGGTAACAGAGATGACAATCGTTAGAAGCCACACATGCCACACAGGCCACCCAAGAAGGTCCAACAAACTGAGTAGAATGGGCTTTGATGGTAGCAAGAGCTGGAAGATCAGCCTGTACATAAGCATGTGGAATCACCATTCTTATCCATCTGGCCAAGGTCTGCTTGTTAGCAGGACAGCCACGTTTGTGAAATCCAAACAGTACAAAGATAGAATCAGACTTCCTAATGGAGGCAGTTCTCTTCACATAGATACGGAGAGCCCGTACCACATCCAAAGACAGCTCTTTGGAGGACAACTCAGGAGAACTAAAAGCCGGAACCACAATCTCCTGGTTAAGGTGGAAGGAAGACACCACCTTAGGCAAATAACCAGGACGCTTTCTAAGAACTGCCCGGTCACGGTGAAAAATCAGATAGGTGGACTTACAGGATAAGTCCGAGACCCTTCTAGGAGAGGCAATAGCCAGCAAAAACAAAACTTTAAGGGAAAGCCACTTAAGGTCTACAGATGCAAGAGGTTCAAACAGATACTCTTGCAAGGCCTCCAGAACCACTGACAAATCCCAAGGGGCCACTAGTGGTACATAAGGAGGTTGAATCCCCCTGAGTGAAAGTATGAACATCAGGCATGGTAGCAATCTTTCTCTGAAACCATACCGACAAGGCAGAAATGTGAACCTTGAGGGATGCCAGACGAAGGCCTAAGTCCAGGCCCTGTTGTAGGAAGGCCAAAAGTTTGGCCGTACTAAACTTGTAGACATCATGGTTATTAGATGCGCACCAAGCAAAGTAAGAATTCCAGACCTTATGGTAAATCCGAGCAGAAGCTGGCTTACGGGCCTTCAACATAGTATGAATGACCGCCTCAGAAAAACCCTTGGCCCTCAAGACGGAAGCTTCAAGATCCACGCCGTCAAAGCCAGTCGGGCCAAATCCTGGTAAACACAAGAGCCCTGAACGAGGAGGTCTGGTCGTTGCGGAAGTAGAAGGGGACGCTCTATCGAGAGACCCTGTAGATCTGAGCTGCGCTTGGTGGATATGGGGAATGTGGTGAAACCTCTGATAACCACATTATTTACATTTACAGTATGCATCCCATCCTGAGTGCATCACACCACACCCCTGTGTGTGTGCATCTCTGCTTTCCACTTTGTGTATACTGTACATCCCTGTCCCCTCTTTGTGTATGAACCCTTCCCTGCCCATTATATGTATGCCTCTCTGTATCCCTTGGTATATGCTCACCTTTATGTGTGTACATCTCTTTACCCACATAGGGTTACCCATGGTGATAATACTGCTTATCACCGTATTTAACCTTTACCAGTGGAAAGATTGCCTTTGCATGTTATGCCTATTTGACAAGTATTGTGCCTATACCTGTACCACAGGAATACCTATTATGTTATGTCATCTCAGGCATGTGCTACATTTGCCACTGCATTGGCTAGGGCAAATAGTGCGCTAACCCCAACTACTTTGTATTGGCATCTTTAATAGGGTGACCATATTATCCCTTTAACCTGGGACACTCATGAATTACACGGTTCTGTGGATGCTTAAAACCAGGTGAAATGCAGGCTTGTAGTCAGCCAGCCACAGAACCTGTGTAATTCACGAGTGTCCCAGGTTAAAGGGATAATATGGTCAGTATAACCTTAAGCTCCCAATCCGACCCAACTCTGGCCCTCTTTCCGAGTTGATCGCTAGCTGCTTTCGGTCGCAGCGCGACGATTAGGTGGAAAAGCGGCATTTCTGCGCATGCGTACGGGCCGCAGTACGCACGCGCGAGGTACTTTCACACAAAACTGCAGTTTTACACAAGGTCGAGCGACGCTTTTCTGTCGCTCTGTTGATCGGTGAGTGATTGACAGGAAGTGGGTGTTTCTGGGTGGTAACTGGCCGTTTTCAGGGAGTGTGCTAAAAAACGCAGGCGTGACAGGTAAAAATGCAGGCGTGCCTGGGGAAACGGGGGAGTGGCTGGCCGAACGCAGGGCGTGTTTGAGACGTCAAAGCAGGAACTAAACTGAGTGAAGTGTTCGCAAGGTAGGAGTAGGTTTGAAGCTGCTCAGAAACTGCATGAAAATTTTTACGAGCAGTTCTGCTAACCTTTCGTTCGCACTTCTGCTAAGCTAAGATACACTCCCAGAGGGCGGCGGCCTAGCGTGTGCACTGCTGCTAAAAGCAGCTAGCGAGCGATCAACTTTGGACTTACTGGATGCCAGTAAGTCCAAATAAAGCCAGGAGGTGGATGTGGGTGGATGTGGGTGCTGAGGAAGCTGGCACCCATTAGACCAGCGAAACGCGTTGGGATCTTCTCTGTAGGACCACTAGTACCAGCACCCACATCCACCTCCTGGCTTTATTTGGACTTACTGGCATCCACTGGATCAAATTCCGGCACAAGTTCTTCACAGACCCGGACTTATCCCCATCTGCCATCTGGACCCTATCTGCATGGGACTCCTAGGGGACTTATATCCGGAAGCAAGTCTGGTAAAATGCTCTTATACCAACTAAACTTGTAGGCAAATGTGGTTTAGTGTCCTAGCCCGGAACTGTGGACATTTTTTTCAAAATGGTTTATCTTTGTGGTATCCTACAGAATTCATTTAACACATGTTATCAGTGTGTTTTACCCTTGAGGGATAGATTATTCTCTTAGATGAATGTTTAATAAAAGATATATTTTATATTTTTACTTATTGTGTTTTGAATCACAGCCGGCGCCAGTACTCCTTTTTTCCTTGCTTGTATCAGTCCCAGTCTGGAGCAGGGTGATTTTGTGCCCTGTGCTGGCCCCGCCCCCAAACATGTGACATGATGACATCTAATTGAGGGTTTGGGTTTGCTTACCAGAAGTACAGCACTGTCCAGCAAGTACCGTACTGCCACAAGAGCATGTCTGTACAGGCTGCAGGGTGCATGTCTGTAGCATCCAAACTTTCACTTGCACACCTCTAGTTACATCCCTGGCATGTGATATGACAATGCAACTAGAGATGTGCACCTGAAATTTTTCGGGTTTTGTGTTTTGGTTTTGGATTCGGTTCCGCGGCCGTGTTTTGGATTCGGACGCGTTTTGGCAAAACATCCCTTAAAAATTTTTGTCGGATTCGGGTGTGTTTTGGATTCGGGTGTTTAAAAAAAAAAAAAACAGCTTAAATCATAGAATTTGGGTGTAATTTTGATCCTATAGTATTATTAACCTCAATAACCATAATTTCCACTCATTTCCAGTCTATTCTGAACACCTCACACCTCACAATATTATCTTTAGTCCGAAAATTTGCACCGAGGTCGCTGGATGACTAAACTAAGCGACCCAAGTGGGCGGCACAAACACCTGGCCCATCTAAGAGTAGCACTGTATCTGTATCTGGCACTGTGGGAGCATATCTGTATCTGGCACTGTGGGCACATGGCACTGTGTGGGCATATGTGTATCTGGCACTGTGGGGGCATATGTGTTTGAGGTTTTTACCTGTGGGGACCAATGTGTTATTTCGTGCGAGACAGTCATTACACTCTGGGGGTCATTCCGAGCTAATCGCTAGCTAAAAATGTTCGCTGCGCTGCGATTAAGGAAAAAACTGCACTTCTGCGCATGCATATGTGGCGCAGTACGCACGCGCAATGTACTTTCACAACGGCCGATGTATTTTTACACAAGGTCTAGCGAAGCATTTCAGTCGCACTGCTGGCCGCAGAGTGATTGACATGAAGTGGGCGTTTCTGGGTGTCAACTGACCGTTTTCAGGGAGTGTTCGAAAAAACGCAGGCGTGCCAGGAAAAATGCAGGCATGCCAGGAAAAACGCAGGCGTGGCTGGCCGAACGCAGGGTGTGTTTGCGACGTCAAATCCGGAACTGAATGGTTTGAAGTGATCGAAAGCGCTGAGTAGGTCTGGAGCTACTCAGAAACTGCACAATATTTTTTTGTAGCCGCTCTGCCATCCTTTTGTTCGCACTTCTGCTAAGTTAAGATACACTCCCAGAGGGGGGCGGCTAAATTTAGCACAGCTACGATCTTCTTCCCTGACATGGGGGGGACGCCCAGCACAGGGCTAGTCCGCCCCGCATGTCATTCTGGCCCCCCCCCTCGCAGAAGTGCAAAGGCATCGCACAGCGGCGATGCCTTTGCACTTCAAGAGTAGCTCCCGGCCAGCGCAGGTTTAGCGTGCTGGCCGGGAGTTACTCATCGCTCCCCGGCCCGCAGCGGCTGTGTGTGACGTCACGCAGCCGCTGCGGCCTGCCCCCCCGTTCGGTCCGGCCATGCCTGCGTTGGCCGAACCAAACCCACGAACCGGCAGCCAAACACCAAACACCACCGTTCCGCCCCCTCTCGCCCAGCGATCGCCTCTGCCTGTCAATCGGGCAGAGGCGATCGTATCCCTGCTACGGCCTTCGGCCGTCTGGCATGCGCCGGCACACTACGGCGCATGCGCAGTAGGGACCCGTTCGCTCTGCTGCATTAAAACGCAGGGAGCGAACCGGTCAGAATGACCCCCATAATAAATACATTTTGCACTTTAATAAATCTGCTTTTAGGAATGCCTGTCTGTCACTATTCTAAACCCCCATTAGCGCATCCGCAGCTAGGTGTTCACCTCAGCATTGTGCAAAAGTGTAAAGGTCACATCAGTTGCACCCTCTTTATCATCCTAGTACCAACCCTTTACATAAACTTCCATTTTTCTTCCATATTATTGCTTTTATTAGCCTCATTTAGGAGTGAGTGGATTTTGCATACTGTTTTTACATGTGACAGTTTTGTGTATGTAGAATTCTCAAACTGCCCCACACTGACACCTCTGCTGATTTCAATGCAGGTATCCCAGTACTATTGTAGACTATCAGTATTTCCTTTCTCCAGGGCAAGATGGCAATATAGGCAGAAGCTCATCTGGAACAGTTATGATCTGTAAGGTGTATATAAAACATAAACACAACATGCTAATGCCTGATTAATGCTGCAGTGATAGAGAGATGGATTCACTCTTCGTATTCTTCTTGTGGTGTACAATGTCAGTTTGATTTAACGTTACAGTAAATGGATATTGCAATAGCCCAAATTATTCAAGTGGTAATCTTTAATTATGCATGTATAAAGCAAAGATGGCCCTGTACGGAGTTGCTGCACGTACAATACGTCTCTGCCTTGAGGTGTTCAATATAAATGAATATATTTGTAAAATCAATTTTCCGCTATAGTTTCTTTATTCAACTGTTAAAACAAAAGCTACGATTTGTAGCACATACATATATCCACTGTAGTCAATGTTTTCTTATTTTGCTTCATGCTAAATGTCACCCACAATGCAAAACAATTATAAAAATAAAAGACACGAGCAGAGTTTGCATTGTCCATTGGGGGTCTTTCCGAGTTGATCGCAGCCAGCAACTTTTTGCTGCTGGTACGATCAACTAATCCCCGTCTATAGGGGAGTGTATTTTAGCTTAGCAGGGCTGCGAACGCTTTGTGCCCACGCTTGTGCCCTGCTTTGCTAAAAAAGTTTTGTGCAGCTGAAAAGTAAGCCTGGGTCTACTTACCCTGTGCGACGGATCCAGCGACGTTCCACCCGGCTTTGACGTCAGACATACGCCCTCCGTTTACCTGGACACGCCTGCGTTCGGACGACCACTCTTCGAAAATGGCCTCCAACGGTGAATATCCGCCCCGGAACGCCTCTCCGCTGTCAACCTTCTGTCCAGCGCTGCGTCTTTTTTTTTTCGCTGGGCGCTCCGTTGCTGCGCATGCGCAATTCCAACCCGTTTGCACGGCAGTGAAGAACCGCTGCGTGCGAACGGGTCGGAATGACCCCCATTGTCAGATGTTTTACATTTCATGCTGCAATTGCACAGCGTAATAGCTGTCATGTGCTGCCATCAAGTGGCAGTCTGGTGTACTGCTTATTAACACTGCTGATTCTGAAAATTATAAGGACACTGCTTTTTATTAGTGATGAGCGCCTGAAATTTTTCGGGTTTTGTGTTTTGGTTTTGGGTTCGGTTCCGCGGCCGTGTTTTGGGTTCGACCGCGTTTTGGCAAAACCTCACCGAATTTTTTTTGTCGGATTCGGGTGTGTTTTGGATTCGGGTGTTTTTTTCAAAAAACCCTAAAAAACAGCTTAAATCATAGAATTTGGGGGTCATTTTGATCCCATATTATTATTAACCTCAAAAACCATAATTTCCACTCATTTTCAGTCTATTCTGAATACCTCACACCTCACAATATTATTTTTAGTCCTAAAATTTGCACCGAGGTCGCTGGATGACTAAGCTAAGCGACCCTAGTGGCCGACACAAACACCTGGCCCATCTAGGAGTGGCACTGCAGTGTCACGCAGGATGTCCCTTCCAAAAAAACCTCCCCAAACAGCACATGACGCAAAGAAAAAAAGAGGCGCAATGAGGTAGCTGTGTGAGTAAGATTAGCGACCCTAGTGGCCGACACAAACACCGGGCCCATTTCGGAGTGGCACTGCAGTGTCACGCAGGATGTCCCTTCCAAAAAACCCTCCCCAAACAGCACATGACGCAAAGAAAAAAAGAGGCGCAATGAGGTAGCTGACTGTGTGAGTAAGATAAGCGACCCTAGTGGCCGACACAAACACCGGGCCCATTTAGGAGTGGCACTGCAGTGTCACGCAGGATGGCCCTTCCAAAAAACCCTCCCCAAACAGCACATGACGCAAAGAAAAAAAGAGGCGCAATGAGGTAGCTGACTGTGTGAGTAAGATAAGCGACCCAAGTGGCCGACACAAACACCGGGCCCATTTAGGAGTGGCACTGCAGTGTCACGCAGGATGTCCCTTCCAAAAAACCCTCCCCAAACAGCACATGACGCAAAGAAAAAAAGAGGCGCAATGAGGTAGCTGTGTGAGTAAGATTAGCGACCGTAGTGGCCGACACAAGCACCGGGCCCATTTAGGAGTGGCACTGCAGTGTCACGCAGGATGTCCCTTCCAAAAAACCCTCCCCAAACAGCACATGACGCAAAGAAAAAAAGAGGCGCAATGAGGTAGCTGTGTGAGTAAGATTAGCGACCCTAGTGGCCGACACAAACACCGGGCCCATCTAGGAGTGGCACTGCAGTGTCACGTAGGATGTCCCTTCCAAAAAACCCTCCCCAAACAGCACATGACGCAAAGAAAAAAAGAGGCGCAATGAGGTAGCTGTGTGAGTAAGATTAGCGACCCTAGTGGCCGACACAAACACCGGGCCCATTTAGGAGTGGCACTGCAGTGTCACGCAGGATGTCCCTTCCAAAAAACCCTCCCCAAACAGCACATGACGCAAAGAAAAAAAGAGGCGCAATGAGGTAGCTGTGTGAGTAAGATTAGCGACCCTAGTGGCCGACACAAACACCGGGCCCATCTAGGAGTGGCACTGCAGTGTCACGCAGGATGGCCCTTCCAAAAAACCCTCCCCAAACAGCACATGACGCAAAGAAAAATAAAAGAAAAAAGAGGTGCAAGATGGAATTGTCCTTGGGCCCTCCCACCCACCCTTATGTTGTATAAACAAAACAGGACATGCACACTTTAACCAACCCATCATTTCAGTGACAGGGTCTGCCACACGACTGTGACTGATATGACGGGTTGGTTTGGACCCCCCCCAAAAAAGAAGCAATTAATCTCTCCTTGCACAAACTGGCTCTACAGAGGCAAGATGTCCACCTCATCATCATCCTCCGATATATCACCGTGTACATCCCCCTCCTCACAGATTATCAATTCGTCCCCACTGGAATCCACCATCTCAGCTCCCTGTGTACTTTGTGGAGGCAATTGCTGCTGGTCAATGTCTCCGCGGAGGAATTGATTATAATTCATTTTAATGAACATCATCTTCTCCACATTTTCTGGATGTAACCTCGTACGCCGATTGCTGACAAGGTGAGCGGCGGCACTAAACACTCTTTCGGAGTACACACTTGTGGGAGGGCAACTTAGGTAGAATAAAGCCAGTTTGTGCAAGGGCCTCCAAATTGCCTCTTTTTCCTGCCAGTATAAGTATGGACTGTGTGACGTGCCTACTTGGATGCGGTCACTCATATAATCCTCCACCATTCTTTCAATGGTGAGAGAATCATATGCAGTGACAGTAGACGACATGTCCGTAATCGTTGTCAGGTCCTTCAGTCCGGACCAGATGTCAGCATCAGCAGTCGCTCCAGACTGCCCTGCATCACCGCCAGCGGGTGGGCTCCGAATTCTGAGCCTTTTCCTCGCACCCCCAGTTGCGGGAGAATGTGAAGGAGGAGATGTTGACAGGTCGCGTTCCGCTTGACTTGACAATTTTCTCACCAGCAGGTCTTTCAACCCCAGCAGACTTGTGTCTGCCGGAAAGAGAGATCCAAGGTAGGCTTTAAATCTAGGATCGAGCATGGTGGCCAAAATGTAGTGCTCTGATTTCAACAGATTGACCACCCGTGAATCCTTGTTAAGCGAATTAAGGGCTCCATCCACAAGTCCCACATGCCTAGCGGAATCGCTCCGTGTTAGCTCCTCCTTCAATGTCTCCAGCTTCTTCTGCAAAAGCCTGATGAGGGGAATGACCTGACTCAGGCTGGCAGTGTCTGAAGTGACTTCACGTGTGGCAAGTTCAAAGGGCAGCAGAACCTTGCACAACGTTGAAATCATTCTCCACTGCGCTTGAGACAGGTGCATTCCACCTCCTATATCGTGCTCAATTGTATAGGCTTGAATGGCCTTTTGCTGCTCCTCCAACCTCTGAAGCATATAGAGGGTTGAATTCCACCTCGTTACCACTTCTTGCTTCAGATGATGGCAGGGCAGGTTCAGTAGTTTTTGGTGGTGCTCCAGTCTTCTGTACGTGGTGCCTGTACGCCGAAAGTGTCCCGCAATTCTTCTGGCCACCGACAGCATCTCTTGCACGCCCCTGTCGTTTTTTAAAAAATTCTGCACCACCAAATTCAAGGTATGTGCAAAACATGGGACGTGCTGGAATTTGCCCATATTTAATGCACACACAATATTGCTGGCGTTGTCCGATGCCACAAATCCACAGGAGAGTCCAATTGGGGTAAGCCATTCCGCGATGATCTTCCTCAGTTGCCGTAAGAGGTTTTCAGCTGTGTGCGTATTCTGGAAAGCGGTGATACAAAGCGTAGCCTGCCTAGGAAAGAGTTGGCGTTTGCGAGATGCTGCTACTGGTGCCGCCGCTGCTGTTCTTGCGGCGGGAGTCCATACATCTACCCAGTGGGCTGTCACAGTCATATAGTCCTGACCCTGCCCTGCTCCACTTGTCCACATGTCCGTGGTTAAGTGGACATTGGGTACAGCTGCATTTTTTAGGACACTGGTGACTCTTTTTCTGAGTTCTGTGTACATTTTCGGTATCGCCTGCCTAGAGAAATGGAACCTAGATGGTATTTGGTACCGGGGACACAGTACCTCCAACAAGTCTCTAGTTGGCTCTGCAGTAATGATGGATACCGGAACCACGTTTCTCACCACCCAGGATGCCAAGGCCTCAGTTATCCGCTTTGCAGTAGGATGACTGCTGTGATATTTCATCTTCCTCGCAAAGGACTGTTGGACAGTCAATTGCTTGGTGGAAGTAGTAAAAGTGGTCTTACGACTTCCCCTCTGGGATGACCATCGACTCCCAGCAGCAACAACAGCAGCGCCAGCAGCAGTAGGCGTTACACGCAAGGATGCATCGGAGGAATCCCAGGCAGGAGAGGAATCGTCAGACTTGCCAGTGACATGGCCTGCAGGACTATTGGCATTCCTGGGGAAGGAGGAAATTGACACTGAGGGAGTTGGTGGGGTTTGCGTGAGCTTGGTTACAAGAGGAAGGGATTTACTGGTCAGTGGACTGCTTCCGCTGTCACCCAAAGTTTTTGAACTTGTCACTGACTTATTATGAATGCACTGCAGGTGACGTATAAGGGAGGATGTTCCGAGGTGGTTAACGTCCTTACCCCTACTTATTACAGCTTGACAAAGGGAACACATGGCTTGACACCTGTTGTCCGCATTTCTGTTGAAATACCTCCACACCGAAGAGCTGATTTTTTTGGTATTTTCACCAGGCATGTCAATGGCCATATTCCTCCCACGGACAACAGGTGTCTCCCCGGGTGCCTGACTTAAACAAACCACCTCACCATCAGAATCCTCCTGGTCAATTTCCTCCCCAGCGCCAGCAACACCCATATCCTCCTCATCCTGGTGTACTTCAACACTGACATCTTCAATCTGACTATCAGGAACTGGACTGCGGGTGCTCCTTCCAGCACTTGCAGGGGGCGTGCAAATGGTGGAAGGCGCATGCTCTTCACGTCCAGTGTTGGGAAGGTCAGGCATCGCAACCGACACAATTGGACTCTCCTTGTGGATTTGGGATTTCGAAGAACGCACAGTTCTTTGCGGTGCTACTGCTTTTGCCAGCTTGAGTCTTTTCATTTTTCTAGCGAGAGGCTGAGTGCCTCCATCCTCATGTGAAGCTGAACCACTAGCCATGAACATAGGCCAGGGCCTCAGCCGTTCCTTGCCACTCCGTGTGGTAAATGGCATATTGGCAAGTTTACGCTTCTCCTCCGACAATTTTATTTTAGGTTTTGGAGTCCTTTTTTTACTGATATTTGGGGTTTTGTATTTGACATGCTCTGTACTATGACATTGGGCATCGGCCTTGGCAGACGACGTTGCTGGCATTTCATCGTCTCGGCCATGACTAGTGGCAGCAGCTTCAGCACGAGGTGGAAGTGGATCTTGATCTTTCCCTAATTTTGGAACCTCAACATTTTTGTTTTCCATATTTTAATAGGCACAACTAAAAGGCACCTCAGGTAAACAATGGAGATGGATGGATACTAGTATACAATTATGGACGGACTGCCGAGTGCCGACACAGAGGTAGCTACAGCCGTGGACTACCGTACTGTACTGTGTCTGCTGCTAATATAGACTGGTTGATAAAGAGATGTAGTAGTATGTATGTATAAAGAAGAAATAAAAAAAACCACGGGTAGGTGGTATACAATTATGGACGGACTGCCGAGTGCCGACACAGAGGTAGCTACAGCCGTGGACTACCGTACTGTACTGTGTCTGCTGCTAATATAGACTGGTTGATAAAGAGATGTAGTAGTATGTATGTATAAAGAAGAAAGAAAAAAAAACCACGGGTAGGTGGTATACAATTATGGACGGACTGCCGAGTGCCGACACAGAGGTAGCTACAGCCGTGGACTACCGTACTGTACTGTGTCTGCTGCTAATATAGACTGGTTGATAAAGAGATGTAGTAGTATGTATGTATAAAGAAGAAAGAAAAAAAAATCTCGGGTAGGTGGTATACAATTATGGACGGACTGCCGAGTGCCGACACAGAGGTAGCTACAGCCGTGAACTACCGTACTGTACTGTGTCTGCTGCTAATATAGACTGGTTGATAAAGAGATGTAGTAGTATGTATGTATAAAGAAGAAAGAAAAAAAAACCACGGGTAGGTGGTATACAATTATGGACGGACTGCCGAGTGCCGACACAGAGGTAGCTACAGCCGTGAACTACCGTACTGTACTGTGTCTGCTGCTAATATAGACTGGTTGATAAAGAGATGTAGTAGTATGTATGTATAAAGAAGAAAGAAAAAAAAACCTCGGGTAGGTGTTATACAATTATGGACGGACTGCCGAGTGCCGACACAGAGGTAGCTACAGCCGTGAACTACCGTACTGTACTGTGTCTGCTGCTAATATAGACTGGTTGATAAAGAGATGTAGTAGTATGTATGTATAAAGAAGAAAGAAAAAAAACCACGGGTAGGTGGTATACAATTATGGACGGACTGCCGAGTGCCGACACAGAGGTAGCTACAGCCGTGGACTACCGTACTGTACTGTGTCTGCTGCTAATATAAACTGGTTGATAAAGAGATGTAGTAGTATGTATGTATAAAGAAGAAAGAAAAAAAACCACGGGTAGGTGGTATACAATTATGGATGGACTGCCGAGTGCCGACACAGAGGTAGCTACAGCCGTGAACTACCGTACTGTGTCTGCTGCGACTGGATGATAAATAATGATATAAAAAATATATATATATCACTACTGCAGCCGGACAGGTATATATTATATAATGACGGACCTGCTGGACACTGTCTGTCAGCAGAATGAGTTTTTTATAGAATAAAAAAAAAAACACCACACAAGTGAAGTCACACGACGAGTGTTTAACTTTTTCAGGCAATCACAATATAGTATACTACTAACTATACTGGTGGTCAGTGTGGTCAGGTCACTGGTCAGTCACACTGGCAGTGGCACTCCTGCAGCAAAAGTGTGCACTGTTTAATTTTAATATAATATGTACTCCTGGCTCCTGCTATAACCTATAACTGGCACTGCAGTGCTCCCCAGTCTCCCCCACAATTATAAGCTGTGTGAGCTGAGCACAGTCAGATATATATACATAGATGATGCAGCACACTGGGCTGAGCAGTGCACACAGATATGGTATGTGACTGAGTCACTGTGTGTATCGTTTTTTTCAGGCAGAGAACGGATATATTAAATAAAACTGCACTGTCTGGTGGTCACTGTGGTCAGTCACTAGTAAACTCTGCACTCTCTACACTTCTACAGTACTCCTAAGCTCCAGTAAATCAGGTCAATCTCTCTCTCTCTCTCTCTCTCTTCTAATCTAAATGGAGAGGACGCCAGCCACGTCCTCTCCCTATCAATCTCAATGCACGTGTGAAAATGGCGGCGACGCGCGGCTCCTTATATAGAATCCGAGTCTCGCGAGAATCCGACAGCGTCATGATGACGTTCGGGCGCGCTCGGGTTAACCGAGCAAGGCGGGAGGATCCGAGTCTGCTCGGACCCGTGAAAAAAACCATGAAGTTCGGGCGGGTTCGGATTCAGAGAAACCGAACCCGCTCATCTCTACTTTTTATACAATAAATAACTGAGTCACAAGCTTTTTTGAATCACTGTGTCCTAGAGTATCAGAATTTCTTTCATGGCATCCCTAGACCAAAAGTGTCCTTTAAAAAAAAAAGATAAGTAAATTGTGTTTATATGTCATCCTTAGGTTCAGTTATATGATGAGAGACTTCTGTTGATGATGAGTTCCATGATGAGACTTCTGTTTGTCTGCATATTTATGATTGGAAGACACAAGCACTGGATTTGCCTATTACATTGACCATAATTAATTTGAATAGGTTAAGGACCACCAACCCAGGGGAACCTTGCAAGTGCCCGAGGCCCCCCAGGCAGGGCCATCTTTTTGTATAGGTTCAATGGGCACTTGCCCAAGGGCCCCAGTAGTCTAAGGGTCCTAGGCTGATAGCGGAGGTACCCCTCTTTCCAGGGGTATTAGACTTTTGAAAATCGGCCCTGGGGAACCTGAGATATCCGACTTCTAAGCAGTGGTCCCCATCCAAGCCTGTTACTTGCTATTCTTAGCCAGATATCTTGGGTTCTATCTGACAAGGAGTTTTTCTGAGGGTATACTACAAAAGCTGGGACTCTCCCCTTTCGGTGGACACTGGCAGTTTGTCTTTTTATGCAAAGAAGTCTTCCAGCAGCTGGTCCCTGCTCCAGCTCCACACACCTGGTATGCAGTTTTATATTTTCGTCCGCGGATTGCTCTGGCTCCTGAACTCTGATCCCCAAGACCTCCTGAAAGGTGGGACTCTCTAAGTGTTTGTCCCATTAAAGTTAAGAAATCGATTTCCAGGAACTGGAGATATCTGCAGTCAAGCACGCTGCCCTCCCAAAGGAAAATTATAAATATTAATCCACTCACATATCTGCCCCTCACCTGCATATTTAACACACCGCCTACTACCCTGGAAGTCATGTACCAGGGCCCCTTCATTCAGCTCAATGCCTCTTCTACAGTTTAGTGTTCTCCGTCCTACCCCACTTCCCACCATCTGTGCAGTAAAGGAGTAATTAGCAGGAATTGCTGCTCCAGGTTCAACATGTTGAGTGAAAGATAGAACACCCCCTACCATCCGCGGGACATCAGAGATGCCACTTATAGCTCCCCCCACCACTACCACTGGAGGAGACGTAGGGGCCCAAGTGCAATGCTTTGCCCTGGGGCCTACATTGCAGTTAAGACGGCCCTGCCCTCAGAGTGCCACGGCACTCAGTTTGGGGGTTACGTACATTATCCCAATGGGCAGGATGCCGGCTGTCAATATCCCGACAGCGGCATCCTGTCTGCCAGAATGCCAGCAGCGGGGCGAGCGCTAAGAGTCTCCTGGCGGGCTAAGCGGCTTGCTGCACTCACCACAGGATCTATTCCCACTCTATGAGTGTCATGGGCACCCATGAGTAGGAAAAGCTCTGGTGCGCCAGGTTTCTGGCTGCCAGCATTGTCGACTGTCGGGAATTCGGCATCTGTAGCCTGAACGCTGGGATCCCGAGTTAACTGCATCCCCAGTTTGAGAACCACTGCATTAAAGCATTATAGTATGGAGACGATGGAATACAAGGAAAGGCTTGAAAGACTAGGCATGTTTACATTGGAAAAGCGGAGACTAAGAGGGGATATGATCAACATCTACAAATATATAAGGGGACAATACACAGAGCTTGCGCGGGACCTGTTTTTGGTTAAATCAACACAGAGGACTCGTGGACACTCGCTCAGGTTAGAGGAGAGGAGATTCCGCACAATACGGCGTAAAGGCTTTTTCACGGTAAGGACAATACGTGTTTGGAATTCCCTGCCTGAGGGAGATGTAATGGCGGAATCTGTCAACACCTTTAAGTATGGGTTAGATAAATTCCTAATGGATAAGGATATCCAGGGGTATGGTGCATAGTCATGCATTATAGTTACTATAAATAGGGATAAAATGCAACGGCTGCCAGCGGCATCAGTCAGAAATTTTAGTCAAATCATCATGCATAGGAGACCACAAATAGGTTGAACTCGATGGACAATTGTCTTTTTTCAACCTCAGATACTATGTTACTATGTTACTATGTTAGTATTGTTACTATAATCAGGCTTGTAAGGTGCATCAGTGTTCTGTAGTGATGGGCAATGCGGAAAACAGGGACATGCAATTTAGTCAAACCATATGCATTGCATACCCATAAATATTTAAGAGTACGAACTACTGGAAAAGGATAAGTGCAGACTGGCCCTTTACACATGACAGGCAGCACTCTGGCACATATCAGCAAAGGAGGAGACACGAGCTACTGACTTCACATGAAGAGGCTGTCCTTTTGCAAGTCAGAGCTCCTCCAGTATACACACACACACACAGAACTGCACCATAGACTTGCATCAGAGTAAGAATGGTCAGTGTCCAGCTGCCTGAGGTAAGTGCAGTGACCTGTGTTATTTTAAAGTCCTAAGCAGGTTATTCATGTAGCAGTGAAAAGCCGTTTAGACTCCTGCATGCGCTCCCAAAATGGGGTGTGGCCTTGGCAAAAGGAGGAATGTCTTCGTGGGAATACCGCTATCACGAGCCACACCTCCCATTTTCGTTACTGTGGGGGCGTGCTCTGAGAGCTGCTGCCATGCCCCCATTCTGTCTGCCTCCTGTGAATAGATGCCGTGCATATGCGTTCAGCATCTATTCACCACTGCACAGCAGTGACTGAGTGAGTGACAGGAGCCTCCCAATTGATCAACCCCCCCATGCCCTCAATAGCAGGACACTGCGGCTTGTGGGAGGGACAGCGGGAGAGTCTGTCCGCGAAAATCAGGGCACTTGGGCAGGCTCGAACTGGGCCACCGGGGAGCCGGTAGGCCCTACCAATTCATAGACACTCCCTCTTTTGCGAGAGGGCAGAGTATACGGCGCCAGCGCCTACATCAATGGCAAGGCTGCAATGGCAGGCTCTACTGCAAGAGCAGCATTAGTGTTGATTCCACTACCACTGGAATCAGCGCGATTACGTGACCGAGGGTCGGGGAGGAGTTCAGCAGCAGCCGCTTCCTGTGATGCCTCTGGGCATTAAAATGTGAGTAACGGACATCGGTGGGCGTTGTAATGTGAGTAACGGATGCCACTGGGCAGTGTAATGTGTCACCGCTGTGCACTGTAATGTGAATAATGTGACGCCACTGGGCGTTGTAATGTGAGTAACAGACGCTGCTGGGCGCTGTAATGTGAATAATGTGACGCCGCTGAGCACTGTAATGTGAGTAATGGATGCTGCTGTGTGGTGTTATGTGAATTGGAAGTATTCTGTGGCCACAACCCCATATTTTTGCGATAACACTGCTCGCAACCCATATTTATGGCCCTATGTACTGATCCCGCCTACTTTGGTGTTAGCTCCGCCTACCATTGATTTGGTGTCGCCCAGACACTTCTAGAAATTTTTCCAGGGCCAATTTTAGTTCCCAATCCGCCCCTGAACCACCCCAGAGCCGGCCATAGCTATAGGCAAACTAGGCAATTGCCTAGGGCATTTGATATGCCCAGGGGCATCAGCAGCTTCTGCTGATTAAAATGATATGCGGCATGCCTATATTCTGTGTGTAGCATTTCATATGCAGATACAGCCACAGTCTCACACAGTATAAAGGCATGCTGTATATCATTTTAATCAGCAGAAGCTGCTTGTGCATCCTAGCCACATAACAATGCAAATAAGATGCATTTTCATTAAAAAAAATGTGCCCGACGTTAGCACTGAGGCAAGATTTATGAGGACACATCTGTATCCAAGCAGAGGCAGGGGTCACAGTGTTAGTGGAAGTGTGAGTGCTGTGTGCATGTGAGTGGGTTGATTGTGCAGTAGTGTTTGGAATATGTGTAAGGAGCATTATGTGTGTCATGTAAAAATGCATTAATGTGCAACATATGTATAAGGGGCACTATGTGTGTCATTATGTGTATAAGGGCATTAATAATGTGTGGCATACAGTATGTGTAACAGGGTACTACTGTATTTGTCATTATGTGTATAGGGGCACTAACAATGTGCAGCAAATGTGTAGGGGGCACTATGTGTGTCATTATGTGTATTAGGGCATTAATAATGTGCGGCATATGTGTAAGGGACATTATGTGTAAAAGGGCATTAATAAAGGTCGTCATAATGTGTAAGCACATTATGTTTAGAAGGACATTAATAATGTGTCTCATATGTGTTAGGGGCATTACTGTGTGGCATTATGTGTTTAAGGTGCTCTTCTATGTGGTGTTGCGTATAGAAAGGGCACTACTGTGTCGTCTAATGTGAATAAAGAGCAATAGGGTGTAGTGTAATGTGAATAAGGAGCAATTCAGTGTGATGTAATGTGAATAAGGGGCTCTACTGTGAGGAGTAACGTTTATAAGGTAAAGTGATACTACTGTGGGATGTAATATTAATTATGGAAACTATCGCATGATCAAATGTGAATAAAGTGCAGTACTGTGTGGCGTATTTGGAATTGGGGTTACTATTGTGTGGCCATGCCCCTTGCCAGCAAAAACACACCCCTTTTTGGGCTGTGCGCCAAATGTGCGAACTGTTCCTATTTAAAATATAGGGGGTACAAACACCAAAATAAGGACTGTTATGGCTGAGGGGTGATGGTTCTGGGAAAGAAGTGCAAGGTCAGAGGCGGAACCAGGGGTGGTGCTAGGGGGCACCAGCCAAAATCTTGCCTAGGGCATCATATTGGTTATGGCCGGCTCTGAACCACCCCTTCAGTGGGCTCCTGCAGCTACATTTCCCTGGTGGGCCCCTAATGCCCCAATCCAACACTGCACTTGGGAGGTATGCAATATCAGTGATAACAGGGTTCTTTACTACTGTTCTATCTCATTGACAAAAGGGGTTAATGTGGAGAAATCTCAGATTTCTCTAGCAGTGCCCCTGATCAATGTAGCTGTCACTTCTCCATACAGTAGTGTCGGGAGAGCGATTCATAGAAGCTACACTTTCTGTTTCGCTTCTGAAAAATTTGCCATCTCAGGATGGAGTAATGATGCTGCTGAGGAGAGAAAAACAGAAAAGAATACTGTCTCTCTGCCTTCTCCCCCTGGTCTCTCTGCCTCTTAACTGACTATGGTCAGCGACCTCGGGGCAGGGTATGGGACACTCTAGGACCTAACTGTTCCTGCTGATTATTAACAAATAGTATTTAATGAAAGGGTAACATGGGCAAATTCATAAATGTCAATCTTTTTTAAATTATACCGGACTTTATGGATTATTGCATAATATACCCTTTAATTAAATGCACTTTGGGGCAGATGTATTAACCTGGAGATGGCATAAGGAAGTGATAAACCAGTGATCTATGCAAGGTGATAAATGCACCAGCCAATCAGATCCTAACTGTCAATTTACATATTGTAGCTGATTGGCTGGTACGTTTATCACCTTGCACTTATCACTGGTTTATCACTTCCTTATGCCTTCTCCAAGTTAATACATCTGCCCGTTTGTTATGTTCTGACTATTTTAAGATTGAAGTAAAGACCAGATGGGGCCAATAAGGAGGGGTCTGGATGAGCCCAGGTATGGAGGTCCATGGGTGAAGGGTTAGCATCCGGCAGAAGGTAGAGCTGCAATCAAGACCACCACTGCCCCCCCAGATTTGACCTTACCTATGAGAAGTCCTGGTAATGTGCCCCCTTCAATCCCCGATGTAATGCTGGTACTTTGTGTGCTGGCCGGGCAAGGAGGAAGGGCAGAATGCTTCAGGAGAGTAAGTTGAATGTTTCAGCCCCAGATCTCAGGATTGCAGAAAGGCCTCCTTTTCTGATCACTTGGTCGGAATGGTATGTATTCATGAATTACTACTTTGAACTACTATGGGGTATATGCAATTCACGGCGAATCGCGGCAAATTATCGCAGTTTTTTAATTCGACACAATTCGACAGGTGAATTCCGGCAGGTGGCTGCCGGAATTCACCATATTCAATGAAAAACGGATTCGACATTCCCGCGGGCGAAAAACGGCCGATTTGCCGGATTTTGCCGCGAATTAAAAAAATGGGTAAAAACTGGAAAATCCCTGAAAAAAATGGCGTGGGGTCCCCCCTCCAAAGCATAACCAGCCTCGGGCTCTTCGAGCTGGTCCTGGTTCTAAAAATGCGGGGACAAAATTGACATGGGATCCCCCGTATTTTTAAAACCAGCACCGGGCTCTGCGCCTGATGCTGGTGCAAAAAATACGGGGGACAAAAAGAGTAGGGGTCCCCCCGTATTTTATACACCAGCATCGGGCTCCACTAGCTGGACAGATAATGCCACAGCCGGGGGTCACTTTTATACAGCGCCCTGCGGCCGTGGCATTAAATATCCAACTAGTCACCCCTGGCCGGGGTACCCTGGGGGAGTGGGGACCCCTTCAATCAAGGGGTCCCCCCCCCAGCCACCCAAGGGCCAGGGGTGAAGCCCGAGGCTGTCCCCCCCATCCAAAGGCTGCGGATGGGAGGCTGATAGCCTTGAGTAAAATTACAGAATATTGTTTTTTCCAGTAGTACTACAAGTCCCAGCAAGCCTCCCCCGCAAGCTGGTACTTGGAGAACCACAAGTACCAGCATGCGGGAGAAAAACGGGCCCGCTGGTACCTGTAGTACTACTGGAAAAAAAATACCCAAATAAAAACAGGAGACACACACCGTGACAAGTACAACTTTATTACACACCGCGGACACACACATACTTACCTATGTTGACACGCCGACTGGCACAGTCTCCGGCGATCCGAGGGTACCTGTGAAAAAAATTATACTCACCTGCCAGTGTCCAGAGATAAATCCACGTCCAGAGATCAAATCCTCGTACTTGGCAAAATAAAAACACGCACACCCGTACCAACGGACTGAAAGGGGTCCCATATTGACACATGAGACCCCTTTCCATGAATGCCGGGACACCACGTGGCTCCTGTCACTGAGGTCCCTTCAGCCAATCAGGAAGCGCTACTTCCGTGGCGCTCACCTGATTGGCTGTGCGCGTGTGACCTCAGACAGCGCATCGCAAAGCCTCTCCCATTACTTTCAATGGTGGGAACTTTGCCGTCAGTGGTGAGGTTACCCGCGGTCAGCCGCTGACCGGCGGGTGACCCCATCGCTAGCCGCAAAGTTCCCACCATTGAATATAATGGAGAGGCTTTGCGATGCGCTGTCAGCTCAGACGCGCACAGAGCCAATCAGCAGAGTGCAAGGACGTTGCGCTCGCTGATTGGCTTACGAGACCTTTCAGTGACAGCTGTCACGGGGGGGTTTCTCTGCATTCGTGGAAAGGGGTCCCATGTGTCAACATGGGACCCCTTTCAGTCCGTGTGGTACGGGTGTCCGGTTTGTTTTTTTGACAAGTTCGTGGATTTACCTCTGGACCATGGATGAGGTGAGTATATTTATCTTTTCTTTTCAGGTACCCCTGGATTCTACTTGGAGAAGAGGACCGATGTCGGCGTGTGAACATAGGTAAGTATGTGTGTGTCGACGTATGAAATAAAGTTTTACTTTCACGGTCTCGGTCTCCTGTTTTTATTTGGGTATTTTTTTCCAGTAGAACTACAGGTACCAGCTGGCCCGTTTTTCTCCCGCATGCTGGTACTTGTGGTTCTCCAAGTACCAGCTTGCGGGGGAGGCTTGCTGGGACTTGTAGTACTACTGGAAAAAACAATATTCTGACATTTTTCTCAAGGCTATCAGCCTCCCATCCGCAGCTCTTGGATGGGGGGACAGCCTCGGGCTTCACCCCTGGCCCTTGGGTGGCTGGGGGGGGGGACCCCTTGATTGAAGGGGTCCCCACTCCCCTAGGGTACCCCGGCCAGGGGTGACTAGTTGGATATTTAATGCCACGGCCGCAGGGCGCTGTATAAAAGTGACCCCCGGCTGTGGCATTATCTGTCCAGCTAGTGGAGCCCGATGCTGGTGTATAAAATACGGGGGACCCCTACTCTTTTTGTCCCCCATATTTTTTGCACCAGCACCAGGCGCAGAGCCCGGTGCTGGTTTTAAAAATACGGGGGAGCCCCTGTCAATTTTTTCCCCGCATTTTTAGAACCAGGACCAGCTCGAAGAGCCCGAGGCTGGTTATGCTTTGGAGGGGGGAACCCACGCCATTTTTTTCAGGGATTTTACCATTCCATCCAAAAAAATATATATATATTTTTAAAAATATATAAATAATACTTGTGCCTCCAAAAAAGACAAACCAAGTACCTAATCCCTTCTAATATAAATAGATATGATATTACCAAGAAAAAAAAACACAAAAAAAACATGTTTTAAATTTTTTTTATTAGTTTCACCCTCCAAAGTGTTGCGGATTGAAAATGACGAATTTACTGTCTAAAAGCACTGTTGTCGAATTTCCAAACTTCCATTGAATAGACTTTGGTCGAATTGCAGCATGTGTATCATTGCAAAAAAGTCGAATTTGTGAAAAGTCGAATTTCAAAAAGTCGAATTTTGAAAGTCCGTTTTTTTGTCGGAAAGTACTGAATTGCATTGTCGAATTTTTTTTTTTGGCGAAAAATTCCCGAAATTCGACAATTTCGGGAATTCGACCGCAATTGCATATACCCCTATGTATCGCATCGATATGATGCGATATATAGTGAACCTTCTCCACACTGAGATCTATATGAATAGACCCCTAAATATCTTTATATTTTGGAACTCTGTGTTGGCACTATTTTGGTCTGAGTACGCAGAGGGTAAAACTTTATCCTAAAGGCTTACTCTATATCCTAGTTGCCTACCCTCCTTCATTCTGCAGGAGACTCCCTGAAACAGTAGCAATCTCCCTGACTCCCTGAATAGTCCATCAATCTCCCTGATTGCACCTTACCCCCATTATTTAGCTGTTACATTCATGGGGGAAAAAAATAAATCAGAGTTATATACATTCAAATGGGATCATCAGTGCCATTTCCCTGCATTAGTTATAAGGCACTATGACCCCCTATGACTACATGCATTTTAAATAAGGTTTCTCGTAACCATTAACAGTATATGGAACCTCTTATAAAACACAATACACAATCAAATCCTGAAAAATATCAGTGTCTTTTCTTCAACAAGTAAATCTTACTAACTTTAGGGCTCATTTACATTTGGATGTAAGTAATTTTCATAACACGCCTCTCAGATGTAGCAGTACACGTCCGCGCTGATAGTTGTTACTTTCATATCTCCCTGAAATGCTTTTTCAAAAGTAGGTAGGTATGCTCTATAGACAGTACTTTCTATATGTTTTTTTTGTTTGCTTTTTGTAAATAGAAGATGATTTATTTAGCATTATGGGGTATATGCAATTGCGGTCGAATTCCCGAAATTGGCGAAAAACTGGACTTTTTCGCCAAAAAAAATAAAATCGTCAGTGCAATTCAGTACTTTCCGTCAATAAAAACGGACTTTCAAAATTCGACTTTTTGAAATTCGACTTTTGTCAAATTCGACTTTTCTGCAATGATACAAGTGCTGCAATTCGACCAAAGTATATTCAATTGAAGTTTGGAAATTCGACAACAGTGCTTTTAGACAGTAAATTCGTCATTTTCAATCCGCCACACTTTGGTGGGTGAAACTAATAAAAAAATTTTAAAACATGTTTTTTTGGTGTGTTTTTTATCGGTAATAGCATATCTATTTATATTAGAAGGGATTAGGTACTTGGTTTGTCTTTTTTGGAGGCACAAGTATTATTTATATATTTTTAAAAATAATATATATATATTTTTTTTTTTAGATGGAATGGTAAAATCCCGGTAAAAAAATGGCGTGTGGTCCCCCCTCCAAAGCATAACCAGCCTCGGGCTCTTCGAGCCGGTCCTGGTTCTAAAAATCCGGGGGAAAAATGACAGGGGATCCCCCGTATTTTTAAAACCAGCACCGGGCTCTGCGCCTGGTGCTGGTGCAAAAAATACGGGGGACAAAAAGAGTAGGGGTCCCCCGTATTTTATACACCAGCATCGGGCTCCACTACCTGGACAGATAATGCCACAGCCGGGGGTCACTTTTATACAGCGCCCTGCGGCCGTGGCATTAAATATCCAACTAGTTACCCCTGGCCGGGGTACCCTGGGGGACTGGGGACCCCTTCAATCAAGGGGTCCCCCCCCCAGCCACCCAAGGGCCAGGGGTGAAGCCCGAGGCTGTCCCCCCCCATCCAAGGGCTGCGGATGGGAGGCTGATAGCCTTGAGAAAATGTAAAGAATATTGTTTTTTCCTGTAGTACTACAAGTCCCAGCAAGCCTCCCCCGCAAGCTGGTACTTGGAGAACCACAAGTACCAGCATGCGGAGGAAAACCGGGCCCGCTGGTACCTGTAGTACTACTGGGGGAAAAATACTAGAGATGAGCGGGTTCGGTTCCTCTGAATCCGAACCCGCCCGAACTTCATGTTTTTTCTCACGGGTCCGAGCGACTCGGATCTTCCCGCCTTGCTCGGTTAACCCGAGCGCGCCCGAACGTCATCATGACGCTGTCGGATTCTCGCGAGGCTCGGATTCTATCGCGAGACTCGGATTCTATATAAGGAGCCGCGCGTCGCCGCCATTTTCACACGTGCATTGAGATTGATAGGGAGAGGACGTGGCTGGCGTCCTCTCCATTTAGATTAGAAGAGAGAGAGTGAGATTGATTTGAGACAGAGACACTTGATTTACTGGAGCTTAGGAGTACTGTAGAGAGTGCAGAGTTTACTAGTGACTGACCACAGTGACCACCAGACAGTGCAGTTTTATTTAATATAATCCGTTCTCTGCCTGAAAAAAACGATACACAGTGACTCAGTCACATACCATATCTGTGTGCACTGCTCAGCCCAGTGTGCTGCATCATCTATGTATATATCTGACTGTGCTCACACAGCTTATAATTGTGGGGGAGACTGGGGAGCAGTGCCAGTTATAGGTTATAGCAGGAGCCAGGAGTACATATTATTAAAATTAAACAGTGCACACTTTTGCTGCAGGAGTGCCACTGCCAGTGTGACTGACCAGTGACCTGACCACACTGACCACCAGTATAGTTAGTAGTATACTATATTGTGATTGCCTGAAAAAGTTAAACACTCGTCGTGTGACTTGTGTGGTGTTTTTTTTTTTATTCTATAAAAAACTCATTCTGCTGACAGACAGTGTCCAGCAGGTCCGTCATTATATAATATATACCTGTCCGGCTGCAGTAGTGATATATATATATTTTTTATATCATTATTTATCATCCAGTCGCAGCAGACACAGTACGGTAGTTCACGGCTGTAGCTACCTCTGTGTCGGCACTCGGCAGTCCATCCATAATTGTATACCACCTACCCGTGGGTTTTTTTTCTTTCTTCTTTATACATACTACATCTCATTATCATCCAGTCTATATTAGCAGCAGACACAGTACAGTACGGTAGTCCACGGCTGTAGCTACCTCTGTGTCGGCACTCGGCAGTCCGTCCATAATTGTATACCACCTACCCGTGGGTTTTTTTTCTTTCTTCTTTATACATACATACTACATATCATTATCAACCAGTCTATATTAGCAGCAGACACAGTACAGTACGGTAGTCCACAGCTGTAGCTACCTCTGTGTCGGCACTCGGCAGTCCGTCCATAATTGTATACCACCTACCCGTGGTTTTTTTTTCTTTCTTCTTTATACATACATACTACATCTCATTATCAACCAGTCTATATTAGCAGCAGACACAGTACAGTACGGTAGTCCACGGCTGTAGCTACCTCTGTGTCGGCACTCGGCAGTCCATCCATAATTGTATACCACCTACCCGTGGTTTTTTTTTCTTTCTTCTTTATACATACTACATCTCATTATCATCCAGTCTATATTAGCAGCAGACACAGTACAGTACGGTAGTCCACGGCTGTAGCTACCTCTGTGTCGGCACTCGGCAGTCCATCCATAATTGTATACCACCTACCCGTGGTTTTTTTTTCTTTCTTCTTTATACATACTACATCTCATTATCATCCAGTCTATATTAGCAGCAGACACAGTACAGTACGGTAGTCCACGGCTGTAGCTACCTCTGTGTCGGCACTCGGCAGTCCGTCCATAATTGTATACCACCTACCCGTGTTTTTTTTTTTCTTTCTTCTTTATACATACATACTACATCTCTTTATCAACCAGTCTATATTAGCAGCAGACACAGTACAGTACGGTAGTCCACGGCTGTAGCTACCTCTGTGTCGGCACTCGGCAGTCCGTCCATAATTGTATACCACCTACCCGTGGTTTTTTTTTCTTTCTTCTTTATACATACATACTACATCTCTTTATCAACCAGTCTATATTAGCAGCAGACACAGTACAGTACGGTAGTCCACGGCTGTAGCTACCTCTGTGTCGGCACTCGGCAGTCCGTCCATAATTGTATACCACCTACCCGTGGTTTTTTTTTCTTTCTTCTTTATACATACATACTACATCTCTTTATCAACCAGTCTATATTAGCAGCAGACACAGTACGGTAGTCCACGGCTGTAGCTACCTCTGTGTTGGCACTCGGCAGTCCGTCCATAATTGTATACTAGTATCCATCCATCTCCATTGTTTACCTGAGGTGCCTTTTAGTTGTGCCTATTAAAATATGGAGAACAAAAATGTTGAGGTTCCAAAATTAGGGAAAGATCAAGATCCACTTCCACCTCGTGCTGAAGCTGCTGCCACTAGTCATGGCCGAGACGATGAAATGCCAGCAACGTCGTCTGCCAAGGCCGATGCCCAATGTCATAGTACAGAGCATGTCAAATCCAAAACACCAAATATCAGTAAAAAAAGGACTCCAAAACCTAAAATAAAATTGTCGGAGGAGAAGCGTAAACTTGCCAATATGCCATTTACCACACGGAGTGGCAAGGAACGGCTGAGGCCCTGGCCTATGTTCATGGCTAGTGGTTCAGCTTCACATGAGGATGGAGGCACTCAGCCTCTCGCTAGAAAAATGAAAAGACTCAAGCTGGCAAAAGCAGTAGCACCGCAAAGAACTGTGCGTTCTTTGAAATCCCAAATCCACAAGGAGAGTCCAATTGTGTCGGTTGCGATGCCTGACCTTCCCAACACTGGACGTGAAGAGCATGCGCCTTCCACCATTTGCACGCCCCCTGCCAGTGCTGGAAGGAGCACCCGCAGTCCAGTTCCTGATAGTCAGATTGAAGATGTCAGTGTTGAAGTACACCAGGATGAGGAGGATATGGGTGTTGCTGGCGCTGGGAGGAAATTGACCAGGAGGATTCTGATGGTGAGGTGGTTTGTTTAAGTCAGGCACCCGGGGAGACACCTGTTGTCCGTGGGAGGAATATGGCCGTTGACATGCCTGGTGAAAATACCAAAAAAATCAGCTCTTCGGTGTGGAACTATTTCAACAGAAATGCGGACAACAGGTGTCAAGCCGTGTGTTCCCTTTGTCAAGCTGTAATAAGTAGGGGTAAGGACGTTAACCACCTCGGAACATCCTCCCTTATACGTCACCTGCAGCGCATTCATAATAAGTCAGTGACAAGTTCAAAAACTTTGGGTGACAGCGGAAGCAGTCCACTGACCAGTAAATCCCTTCCTCTTGTAACCAAGCTCACGCAAACCACCCCACCAACTCCCTCAGTGTCAATTTCCTCCTTCCCCAGGAATGCCAATAGTCCTGCAGGCCATGTCACTGGCAATTCTGATGATTCCTCTCCAGCCTGGGATTCCTCCGATGCATCCTTGCGTGTAACGCCTACTGCTGCTGGCGCTGCTGTTGTTGCTGCTGGGAGTCGATGGTCATCCCAGAGGGGAAGTCGTAAGACCACTTTTACTACTTCCACCAAGCAATTGACTGTCCAACAGTCCTTTGCGAGGAAGATGAAATATCACAGCAGTCATCCTACTGCAAAGCGGATAACTGAGGCCTTGGCATCCTGGGTGGTGAGAAACGTGGTTCCGGTATCCATCATTACTGCAGAGCCAACTAGAGACTTGTTGGAGGTACTGTGTCCCCGGTACCAAATACCATCTAGGTTCCATTTCTCTAGGCAGGCGATACCGAAAATGTACACAGACCTCAGAAAAAGAGTCACCAGTGTCCTAAAAAATGCAGCTGTACCCAATGTCCACTTAACCACGGACATGTGGACAAGTGGAGCAGGGCAGGGTCAGGACTATATGACTGTGACAGCCCACTGGGTAGATGTATGGACTCCCGCCGCAAGAACAGCAGCGGCGGCACCAGTAGTAGCATCTCGCAAACGTCAACTCTTTCCTAGGCAGGCTACGCTTTGTATCACCGGTTTCCAGAATACGCACACAGCTGAAAACCTCTTACGGCAACTGAGGAAGATCATCGCGGAATGGCTTACCCCAATTGGACTCTCCTGTGGATTTGTGGCATCGGACAACGCCAGCAATATTGTGTGTGCATTAAATATGGGCAAATTCCAGCACGTCCCATGTTTTGCACATACCTTGAATTTGGTGGTGCAGAATTATTTAAAAAACGACAGGGGCGTGCAAGAGATGCTGTCGGTGGCCAGAAGAATTGCGGGACACTTTCGGCGTACAGGCACCACGTACAGAAGACTGGAGCACCACCAAAAACTACTGAACCTGCCCTGCCATCATCTGAAGCAAGAAGTGGTAACGAGGTGGAATTCAACCCTCTATATGCTTCAGAGGTTGGAGGAGCAGCAAAAGGCCATTCAAGCCTATACAATTGAGCACGATATAGGAGGTGGAATGCACCTGTCTCAAGCGCAGTGGAGAATGATTTCAACGTTGTGCAAGGTTCTGATGCCCTTTGAACTTGCCACACGTGAAGTCAGTTCAGACACTGCCAGCCTGAGTCAGGTCATTCCCCTCATCAGGCTTTTGCAGAAGAAGCTGGAGACATTGAAGGAGGAGCTAACACGGAGCGATTCCGCTAGGCATGTGGGACTTGTGGATGGAGCCCTTAATTCGCTTAACAAGGATTCACGGGTGGTCAATCTGTTGAAATCAGAGCACTACATTTTGGCCACCATGCTCGATCCTAGATTTAAAGCCTACCTTGGATGTCTCTTTCCGGCAGACACAAGTCTGCTGGGGTTCAAAGACCTGCTGGTGAGAAAATTGTCAAGTCAAGCGGAACGCGACCTGTCAACATCTCCTCCTTCACATTCTCCCGCAACTGGGGGTGCGAGGAAAAGGCTCAGAATTCCGAGCCCACCCGCTGGCGGTGATGCAGGGCAGTCTGGAGCGACTGCTGATGCTGACATCTGGTCCGGACTGAAGGACCTGACAACGATTACGGACATGTCGTCTACTGTCACTGCATATGATTCTCTCCCCATTGAAAGAATGGTGGAGGATTATATGAGTGACCGCATCCAAGTAGGCACGTCACACAGTCCGTACTTATACTGGCAGGAAAAAGAGGCAATTTGGAGGCCCTTGCACAAACTGGCTTTATTCTACCTAAGTTGCCCTCCCACAAGTGTGTACTCCGAAAGAGTGTTTAGTGCCGCCGCTCACCTTGTCAGCAATCGGCGTACGAGGTTACATCCAGAAAATGTGGAGAAGATGATGTTCATTAAAATGAATTATAATCAATTCCTCCGCGGAGACATTGACCAGCAGCAATTGCCTCCACAAAGTACACAGGGAGCTGAGATGGTGGATTCCAGTGGGGACGAATTGATAATCTGTGAGGAGGGGGATGTACACGGTGATATATCGGAGGATGATGATGAGGTGGACATCTTGCCTCTGTAGAGCCAGTTTGTGCAAGGAGAGATTAATTGCTTCTTTTTTGGGGGGGGTCCAAACCAACCCGTCATATCAGTCACAGTCGTGTGGCAGACCCTGTCACTGAAATGATGGGTTGGTTAAAGTGTGCATGTCCTGTTTTGTTTATACAACATAAGGGTGGGTGGGAGGGCCCAAGGACAATTCCATCTTGCACCTCTTTTTTCTTTTATTTTCTTTGCGTCATGTGCTGTTTGGGGAGGGTTTTTTGGAAGGGCCATCCTACGTGACACTGCAGTGCCACTCCTAGATGGGCCCGGTGTTTGTGTCGGCCACTAGGGTCGCTTATCTTACTCACACAGTCAGCTCCCTCATTGCGCCTCTTTTTTTCTTTGCGTCATGTGCTGTTTGGGGAGGGTTTTTTGGAAGGGACATCCTGCGTGACACTGCAGTGCCACTCCTAGATGGGCCCGGTGTTTGTGTCGGCCACTAGGGTCGCTTATCTTACTCACACAGTCAGCTACCTCATTGCGCCTCTTTTTTTCTTTGCGTCATGTGCTGTTTGGGGAGGGTTTTTTGGAAGGGACATCCTGCGTGACACTGCAGTGCCACTCCTAGATGGGCCCGGTGTTTGTGTCGGCCACTAGGGTCGCTTATCTTACTCACACAGTCAGCTACCTCATTGCGCCTCTTTTTTTCTTTGCGTCATGTGCTGTTTGGGGAGGGTTTTTTGGAAGGGACATCCTGCGTGACACTGCAGTGCCACTCCTAGATGGGCCCGGTGTTTGTGTCGGCCACTAGGGTCGCTTATCTTACTCACACAGTCAGCTCCCTCATTGCGCCTCTTTTTTTCTTTGCGTCATGTGCTGTTTGGGGAGGGTTTTTTGGAAGGGACATCCTGCGTGACACTGCAGTGCCACTCCTAGATGGGCCCGGTGTTTGTGTCGGCCACTAGGGTCGCTTATCTTACTCACACAGTCAGCTACCTCATTGCGCCTCTTTTTTTCTTTGCGTCATGTGCTGTTTGGGGAGGGTTTTTTGGAAGGGACATCCTGCGTGACACTGCAGTGCCACTCCTAGATGGGCCCGGTGTTTGTGTCGGCCACTAGGGTCGCTTATCTTACTCACACAGTCAGCTACCTCATTGCGCCTCTTTTTTTCTTTGCGTCATGTGCTGTTTGGGGAGGGTTTTTTTGGAAGGGACATCCTGCGTGACACTGCAGTGCCACTCCTAGATGGGCCCGGTGTTTGTGTCGGCCACTAGGGTCGCTTATCTTACTCACACAGTCAGCTACCTCATTGCGCCTCTTTTTTTCTTTGCGTCATGTGCTGTTTGGGGAGGGTTTTTTGGAAGGGACATCCTGCGTGACACTGCAGTGCCACTCCTAGATGGGCCCGGTGTTTGTGTCGGCCACTAGGGTCGCTAATCTTACTCACACAGCTACCTCATTGCGCCTCTTTTTTTCTTTGCGTCATGTGCTGTTTGGGGAGGGTTTTTTGGAAGGGACATCCTGCGTGACACTGCAGTGCAACTCCTAGATGGGCCCGGTGTTTGTGTCGGCCACTAGGGTCGCTTATCTTACTCACACAGTCAGCTACCTCATTGCGCCTCTTTTTTTCTTTGCGTCATGTGCTGTTTGGGGAGGGTTTTTTTGGAAGGGACATCCTGCGTGACACTGCAGTGCCACTCCTAGATGGGCCCGGTGTTTGTGTCGGCCACTAGGGTCGCTAATCTTACTCACACAGCTACCTCATTGCGCCTCTTTTTTTCTTTGCGTCATGTGCTGTTTGGGGAGGGTTTTTTGGAAGGGACATCCTGCGTGACACTGCAGTGCCACTCCTAGATGGGCCCGGTGTTTGTGTCGGCCACTAGGGTCGCTTATCTTACTCACACAGTCAGCTACCTCATTGCGCCTCTTTTTTTCTTTGAGTCATGTGCTGTTTGGGGAGGGTTTTTTAAAAGGGCCATCCTGCGTGACACTGCAGTGCCACTCCTAGATGGGCCCGGTGTTTGTGTCGGCCACTAGGGTCGCTTATCTTACTCACACAGTCAGCTACCTCATTGCGCCTCTTTTTTTCTTTGCGTCATGTGCTGTTTGGGGAGGGTTTTTTGGAAGGGCCATCCTGCGTGACACTGCAGTGCCACTCCTAGATGGGCCCGGTGTTTGTGTCGGCCACTAGGGTCGCTTATCTTACTCACACAGTCAGCTACCTCATTGCGCCTCTTTTTTTCTTTGCGTCATGTGCTGTTTGGGGAGGGTTTTTTGGAAGGGACATCCTGCGTGACACTGCAGTGCCACTCCTAGATGGGCCCGGTGTTTGTGTCGGCCACTAGGGTCGCTAATCTTACTCACACAGCTACCTCATTGCGCCTCTTTTTTTCTTTGCGTCATGTGCTGTTTGGGGAGGGTTTTTTGGAAGGGACATCCTGCGTGACACTGTAGTGCCACTCCTAGATGGGCCCGGTGTTTGTGTCGGCCACTAGGGTCGCTTATCTTACTCACACAGTCAGCTACCTCATTGCGCCTCTTTTTTTCTTTGCGTCATGTGCTGTTTGGGGAGGGTTTTTTGGAAGGGACATCCTGCGTGACACTGCAGTGCCACTCCTAGATGGGCCCGGTGTTTGTGTCGGCCACTAGAGTCGCTAATCTTACTCACACAGCTACCTCATTGCGCCTCTTTTTTTCTTTGCGTCATGTGCTGTTTGGGGAGGGTTTTTTGGAAGGGACATCCTGCGTGACACTGCAGTGCCACTCCTAGATGGGCCCGGTGTTTGTGTCGGCCACTAGGGTCGCTTATCTTACTCACACAGTCAGCTACCTCATTGCGCCTCTTTTTTTCTTTGCGTCATGTGCTGTTTGGGGAGGGTTTTTTGGAAGGGACATCCTGCGTGACACTGCAGTGCCACTCCTAGATGGGCCCGGTGTTTGTGTCGGCCACTAGGGTCGCTAATCTTACTCACACAGCTTCCTCATTGCGCCTCTTTTTTTCTTTGCGTCATGTGCTGTTTGGGGAGGGTTTTTTGGAAGGGACATCCTGCGTGACACTGTAGTGCCACTCCTAGATGGGCCCGGTGTTTGTGTCGGCCACTAGGGTCGCTTATCTTACTCACACAGTCAGCTACCTCATTGCGCCTCTTTTTTTCTTTGCGTCATGTGCTGTTTGGGGAGGGTTTTTTGGAAGGGACATCCTGCGTGACACTGCAGTGCCACTCCTAGATGGGCCCGGTGTTTGTGTCGGCCACTAGGGTCGCTTATCTTACTCACACAGCGACCTCGGTGCAAATTTTAGGACTAAAAATAATATTGTGAGGTGTGAGGTATTCAGAATAGACTGAAAATGAGTGGAAATTATGGTTTTTGAGGTTAATAATACTTTGGGATCAAAATGACCCCCAAATTCTATGATTTAAGCTGTTTTTTAGGGTTTTTTGAAAAAAACACCCGAATCCAAAACACACCCGAATCCGACAAAAAAAAATTCGGTGAGGTTTTGCCAAAACGCGGTCGAACCCAAAACCAAAACACAAAACCCGAAAATTTTCCGGCGCTCATTACTAAAAAATACCCAAATAAAAACAGGAGACACACACCTTGAGAGTAAAACTTTATTCCCACACCTGCCGACACACACATACTTACCTATGTTGACCCGCCGACTGCCACAGTCTCCGACGATCCGGGGTACCTGTGATAAAAATTAGACTCACCTCAATCCAGTGTCCGGGAGATAATCCACGTACTTGTTAAAAAAACAAACCGCATACCCGACCATGCCGGACTGAAAGGGGTCCCATGTTTACACATCAGACCCCTTTCCCCGAATGCCGGGACACCACGTGACTGCTGTCACCGAGGTCCCTTCAGCCAATCAGCGAGCGCAACATCCTGGCACTCTGCTGATTGGCTGGACGTCTGAGCTGTCAGACAGCGCCTCGCAAAGCCTCTCCATTATACTCAATGGTGGGAACTTTGCGTCAGCGGTGAGGTCACCCGCGGTCAGCGGCTGACCGCGGGTAACCCCACCGCTACCCGCAAAGTTCCCACCATTGAAAGTAATGGAGAGGCTTTGCGTTGCGCTGTCTGACCTCAGACGCGCACAGCCAATCAGGTGAGCGCCACGGAAGTAGCGCTTCCTGATTGGCTGAAGGGACCTCAGTGACAGGAGTCACGTGGGGGCCCGGCACATTCGGGGAAAGGGGTCCCATGTGTCAACATGGGACCCCTTTCAATCCGGCATGGTTGGGTATGCGTTTTCTTTTTTTTACCAAGTACGTGGATTATCTCCCGGACACTGGATCAGGTGAGTCTAATTTTTTTCACAGGTACCCCGGATCGTCGGAGACTGTGGCAGTCGGCGGGTCAACATAGGTAAGTATGTGTGTGTCGGCAGGTGTGGAATAAAGTTTTACTCTCAAGGTGTGTGTCTCCTGTTTTTATTTGGGTATTTTTTTCCAGTAGTACTACAGGTACCAGCGGGCCCGGTTTTCCTCCGTATGCTGGTACTTGTGGTTCTTCAAGTACCAGCTTGCGGGGGAGGCTTGCTGGGACTTGTAGTACTACAGGAAAACAATATTCTTTACATTTTCTCAAGGCTATCAGCCTCCCATCCGCAGCCCTTGGATGGGGGGGGACAGCCTCGGGCTTCACCCCTGGCCCTTGGGTGGCTGGGGGGACGACCCCTTGATTGAAGGGGTCCCCATTCCCCCAGGGTACCCCGGCCAGGGGTGACTAGTTGGATATTTAATGCCACGGCCGCAGGGCGCTGTATAAAAGTGACCCCCGGCTGTGGCATTATCTGTCCAGCTAGTGGAGCCCGATGCTGGTGTATAAAATACGGGGGACCCCTACTCTTTTTGTCCCCGGTATTTTTTGCACCAGCACCAGGCGCAGAGCCCGGTGCTGGTTTTAAAAATACGGGGGATCCCTGTCAATTTTTTCCCCGCATTTTTAGAACCAGGACCAGCTCGAAGAGCCCGAGGCTGGTTATGCTTTGGAGGGGGGACCCCACGCCATTTTTTTCCGGGTTTTTCCCGTTTTTTCCCGTTTTTAAAAAACCGGATCAAAATCCGTCAAATCGGCCGTTTTTCGGCCGCGGGACTGTCGAATCCGTTTTTTATTGCATATGGTCAATTTCGGCACCCACTTGCCGAAATTAGCCTGTCGAATTGTGTCGAGTTGAAAAACGGCCGATAATTTGCCGCGATTCGCCGCTAATTGCATATACCCCTATATCTCTAGGGAGTAGCTTTCTCTAACATTATGTTTTTATACAATGTGCCTCTGTAAAGATTCACATGCTGAGCACTGAATGTCCTGGTGGAAAAGCGACCAAATGTTAATATGAATTCGCTCAAATTATCATAGAACATGATGTCTTTTTGTCAGTAAGTGTCCTAGGGTTTCACACTCTGGGATATATTACTAAATCTTCTTAACATGGGCACATGAAATTGTTAAAGGTGTCTATGTGCTAAGCCTTGGAGAGTGATAAAGTGGACAGAGATAAAGTACCAACCAACCTGCTCCTGTCATTTATCAAACGCAACCTGTAAAATGGCAGTTAGGAGCTGATTGGCTGGTTCTTTAACTCCGCCCACTTTATATCTCTCCAAGGTAGTACATAAACCCTACAGTCCCGAGTTTTTTCATCTTTCAAGTACATTGGAAATGGATTGAATTCTCCCGCTATTCAGTGAAGCCCACTGCTAGGGCAGGCAATGCCACATTCCTGCACCAATATCATTGGGATTACATGAAGCCAAGGTGGGCTCTCCCCCGATTCCTATAGTAAAATATCAGTGTCATCTGTTCAGTGGTGCAAGTAGAATTATTTTCTTATTTTTCCCTATGTTCCCCCATCCTACTGCATATTTGTAACATACATTATTATCCCATCTGTCCAACAATCATCTTGTACCACACCTTCTTCCCATTATCTTCAACATCTACCCTCTTCACACATTTATTTACTTCTTTTCTGCTGGAGTCTATGGGGTAGGTTGAAAACCAGTGCAAATGGCTGCCAATCGCAAGTGACAAACAAAGGTACAACTGTATCCAAAGCCATATTATTGAACCCAAGGATAGCAGGTAAGCACAATGGGGGTAATTCCAAGTTGATCGCAGCAGGAAATTTTTTTGCAGTTGGGCAAAACCATGTGCACTGCAGGGGGGCAGATATAACATTTGCAGAGAGAGTTAGATTTGGGTGGGTTATTTTATTTCTGTGCATGGTAAATACTGGCTGCTTTATTTTTACACTGCAATTTAGATTGCAGATTGAACACACCACACCCAAATCTAACTCTCTCTGCACATGTTATATCTGCCTCCCCTGCAGTGCACATGGTTTTGCCCAATTGCTAACAGAATTCCTGCTGCGATCAACTTGGAATTACCCCCAATGTTCTAGTTATTTTTTCCAAGTGTAAACTTCTGTTGCATTTATGAGACTCATGCTCAAAATCATATTAGTGCACCTGCTAAGAGATGTGCATTTTGGTTCTCCAGAAATCCGAATCCACACGAATTTTGTGGATCCAAATGAATCAATACTCGGGTCCGATCGAAATTTGGACTTTTTGGATGACATGTAATAGTATGAGATTTTTAGACTTTTGAGACTTTTAGTCGCAAAACGGCCGAAATTGCCTGTTTTGAGTAATTCCCAAATGTAATAGGATGCGAATTCCACTTGAATTCGCTTTTTTCCCCGAGAAAATTGCACATTTTCACCTGTCGTTTTTATTTCACACTTCAAATCGCATCCAGATGTTTTCCCATTCAAAGTATACAAATCGCTAATGTAATAGGATGCGATTTTGTAAATCGCTCTTAAAAATTTACAAAAAACTGCACACAAAATAGACCAGGTAGAGCTAGGTGATTTGGAGTACTTCCACCATCCACAAAAAAAAAAAAAAAAAGGGTTACCTTTTGCACAAGTGAGCCATACTTTAATCAGAAACATCCCCACAAATAGCCCTACATCATCCAGGGCACCTGTGAGGGATTGAGCAATGGAGTTTTTGCAGTCAGGAGTTGAGCTGTGTGTATGTGATATTGCACGTTTGGAGGAGCTACGCAGGAGGAGGGCGCAGGCTGCGCACCAGATCCAGGTCCCCAGACCACTTCGTGCTTCACGTAGGTATCATGCGAGGGTGTACCTTAACCTCTGTTAATTAGCTGAACTTCTGATTGCATACCTCCCCCTTTGCCAGCTGATATAGTTGGAGCATTTAAGAGCAATATTATCAAGGCCTGCAGTCAGGACTTGGCCTGCTTGCAATTGTGAAGAATGCATTTGTTAAGAATGTGATTTAAGAATGGAGTTAGAACTAGAGATGAGCGGGTTCGGTTCCTCGGAATCCGAACCCCCCCGAACTTCAGCCTTTTTACACGGGTCCGAGGCAGACTCGGATCTTCCCGACTTGCTCGGTTAACCCGAGCGCGCCCGAACGTCATCATCCCGCTGTCGGATTCTCGTGAGGCTCGGATTCTATCGCGAGACTCGGATTCTATATAAGGAGCCGCGCGTCGCCGCCATTTTCACACGTGCATTGAGATTGATAGGGAGAGGACGTGGCTGGCGTCCTCTCCGTGTAGAATAGATTAGAGAGACACTTGATTTACTACTTGGGGAGCATTAGGAGTACTCAGTACAGTGCAGAGTTTTGCTGATAGTGACCAGTGACCACCAGTTTTATTTATAATCCGTTCTCTGCCTGAAAAAAAAACGATACACAGTCACATACCATATCTGTGCTCAGCCTCAGTGTGCTGCATGATAATATCATCTATGTATATCTGACTGTGCTGAGTGCTCACTGCTCACACAGCTGAATTGTGGGGGAGACTGGGGTGCAGTTAATAGCAGGAGTACAGTGCACACTTTTGCTGCCAGTGTGACTGACCAGTGACCACCAGTATATTGTCTGCCTGAAAAAGTTAAACAAACACTCCTGTGGTGTTTTTTTTTTTATTCTATAAACGCATTCTGCTGACAGTGTCCAGCAGGTCCGTCATTCATTATATTATATAAATATTTACCTGCAGTAGTGTTATATTTTTTTTGTTCATCTCTATCATCTTTATCATCTCTATATTAGCAGACGCAGTACGGTAGTCCACGGCTGTGGCTACCTCTGTGTCGTCAGTGCTCGTCCATAATTGTATACCTACCTGTGGTGGGGTTTTTTTTTTCTATCTTCTTCATACTAGTAGTTTAGGAGTCTGCTGACAGTGTCCAGCAGGTCCGTCATTATATTATATATACCTGCAGTATTGATATAAGTATATATTTTTTATATCATTATCATCTCTATACTAGCAGACGCAGTACGGTAGTCCACGGCTGTAGCTACCTCTGTGTCGTCAGTGCTCGTCCATAATTGTATACCTACCTGTGGTGGGTTTTTTTTTTCTATCTTCTTCATACTAGTAGTTTAGGAGTCTGCTGACAGTGTCCAGCAGGTCCGTCATTATATTATATATACCTGCAGTAGTGATATATATATATTTTTTATATCATTATCATCTCTATACTAGCAGACGCAGTACGGTAGTCCACGGCTGTAGCTACCTCTGTGTCGTCAGTGCTCGTCCATAATTGTATACCTACCTGTGGTGGGGTTTTTTTTTCTATCTTCTTCATACTAGTAGTTTAGGAGTCTGCTGACAGTGTCCAGCAGGTCCGTCATTATATTATATATACCTGCAGTAGTGATATATATATATTTTTTATATCATTATCATCTCTATACTAGCAGACGCAGTACGGTAGTCCACGGCTGTAGCTACCTCTGTGTTGTCAGTGCTCGTCCATAATTGTATACCTACCTGTGGTGGGGTTTTTTTTTCTATCTTCTTCATACTAGTAGTTTAGGAGTCTGCTGACAGTGTCCAGCAGGTCCGTCATTATATTATATATACCTGCAGTAGTGATATATATATAATTTTTATATAATTATCATCTCTATACTAGCAGACGCAGTACGGTAGTCCACGGCTGTAGCTACCTCTGTGTCGTCAGTGCTCGTCCATAATTGTATACCTACCTGTGGTGGGGTTTTTTTTTTCTATCTTCTTCATACTAGTAGTTTAGGAGTCTGCTGACAGTGTCCAGCAGGTCCGTCATTATATTATATATACCTGCAGTAGTGATATATATATATTTTTTATATCATTATCATCTCTATACTAGCAGACGCAGTACGGTAGTCCACGGCTGTAGCTACCTCTGTGTCGTCAGTGCTCTTCCATAATTGTATACCTACCTGTGGTGGGGTTTTTTTTTCTATCTTCTTCATACTAGTAGTTTAGGAGTCTGCTGACAGTGTCCAGCAGGTCCGTCATTATATTATATATACCTGCAGTAGTGATATATATATATATTTTTTATATCATTATCATCTCTATACTAGCAGACGCAGTACGGTAGTCCACGGCTGTAGCTACCTCTGTGTCGTCAGTGCTCGTCCATAATTGTATACCTACCTGTGGTGGTTTTTTTTTTTCTATCTTCTTCATACTAGTAGTTTAGGAGTCTGCTGACAGTGTCCAGCAGGTCCGTCATTATATTATATATACCTGCAGTAGTGATATATATATATTTTTTATATCATTATCATCTCTATACTAGCAGTCGCAGTACAGTAGTCCACGGCTGTAGCTACCTCTGTGTCGTCAGTCACTCGTCATCCATAAGTATACTAGTATCCATCCATCTCCATTGTTTACCTGAGGTGCCTTTTAGTTGTGCCTATTAAAATATGGAGAACAAAAATGTTGAGGTTCCAAAAATAGGGAAAGATCAAGATCCACTTCCACCTCGTGCTGAAGCTGCTGCCACTAGTCATGGCCGAGACGATGAAATTCCATCAACGTCGTCTGCCAAGGCCGATGCCCAATGTCATAGTACAGAGCATGTAAAATCCAAAACACAAAATATCAGTAAAAAAAGGACTCAAAAATCTAAAATAAAATCGTCGGAGGAGAAGCGTAAACTTGCCAATATGCCATTTACCACACGGAGTGGCAAGGAACGGCTGAGGCCCTGGCCTATGTTCATGGCTAGTGGTTCAGCTTCACATGAGGATGGAAGCACTCAGCCTCTCGCTAGAAAAATGAAAAGACTTAGGGGTATATGCAATTCACGGTGAATCGCGGCAAATTATCGCCGTTTTTTAATTCGACACAATTCGACAGGTGAATTCTGGCAGGTGGCTGCCGGAATTCACCATATTCAATGAAAAACGGATTCGACATTCCCGCGGGTGAAAAACGGACGATTTGCCGGATTTTGCCGCGATTTTAAAAAACGGGGAAAAAACGGGAAAAAATGGCGTGGGGTCCCCCCTCCAAAGCATAACCAGCCTCGGGCTCTTTGAGCTGGTCCTGGTTCTAAAAATGCGGGGGGAAAATTGACAGGGGATCCCCCGTATTTTTAAAACCAGCACCGGGCTCTGCGCCTGGTGCTGGTGCAAAAAATACGGGGGACAAAACGAGTAGGGGTCCCCCGTATTTTTCACACCAGCATCGGGCTCCACTAGCTGGACAGATAATGCCACAGCCGGGGGTCACTTTTATACAGTGCCCTGCGGCCGTGGCATTAAATATCCAACTAGTCAACCCTGGCCGGGGTACCCTGGGGAAGTGGGGACCCCTTCAATCAAGGGGTCCCCCCCCCCAGCCACCCAAGGGCCAGGGGTGAAGCCCGAGGCTGTCCCCCCCATCCAATGGGCTTCGGATGGGAGGCTGATAGCCTGGAGTAAAATGTCTGAATATTGTTTTTTCCAGTAGTACTACAAGTCCCAGCAAGCCTCCCCCGCAAGCTGGTACTTGGAGAACCACAAGTACCAGCATGCGGGAGAAAAACGGGCCCGCTGGTACCTGTAGTACTACTGGAAAAAAAATACCCAAATAAAAACAGGACACACACACAGTGACAGTAAAACTTTAATTCATACGTCGACACACACATACTTACCTATGTTCACACGCCGACATCGGTCCTCTTCTCCATGTAGAATCCACGGATACCTGAAAAGAAAAGATCAATATACTCACCTCAGCCAGGGTCCAGAGATAAATCCAGGTACTTGGCAAAATAAAAAAAACGCAAAGACCCGATCCTGCGGACTGAAAGGGGTCCCATATTGACATATGAGACCCCTTTCCCCGAATGAGCCGGGACCCCACGTGACTCCTGTCACTAAGGTCCCTTCAGCCAATCAGGAAGCGCTACTACGATGCGCTCACCTGATTGGCTGTGCGCTGTCTGAACTCAGACAGCGCATCGCACAGCTCCCTCCATTATATTCAATGGTGGGAACTTTGCGGCTAGCGGTGGGGTCACCCGCCGGTCAGCGGCTGACCGCGGATAACCCCCGCAGACGGCAAAGTTCCCACCATTGTAAGTAATGGAGAAAGCTGTGCGATGCGCTGTCACAGCACAGACAGCGCACAGCCAATCAGGTGAGCGCCACGTAGTAGCGCTTCCTGATTGGCTAAAGGGACCTTTCTGTGACAGATGTCACGGAGAGGACTCTCAACATTCGGGGGAAGGGGTCCCATGTGTAAGCATGGGACCCCTTTCAGTCCGTTTGGTCGGGTGTCCGGTTTGTTGTTTTTTTACAAGTACGTGGATTTATCTCTGGACCCTGGTTGAGGTGAGTATATTGATCTTTTCTTTTCAGGTATCCGTGGATTCTACATGGAGAAGAGGACCGATGTCGGCGTGTGAACATAGGTAAGTATGTGTGTGTCGACGTATGAAATAAAGTTTTACTTTCACGGTGTGTGTGTCCTGTTTTTATTTGGGTATTTTTTTCCCAGTAGTACTACAGGTACCAGCGGGCCCGTTTTTCTCCCGCATGCTGGTACTTGTGGTTCTCCAAGTACCAGCTTGCGGGGGAGGCTTGCTGGGACTTGTAGTACTACTGGAAAAAACAATATTCAGACATTTTACTCCAGGCTATCAGCCTCCCATCCGCAGCCCATTGGATGGGGGGGACAGCCTCGGGCTTCACCCCTGGCCCTTGGGTGGCTGGGGGGGTGGACCCCTTGATTGAAGGGGTCCCCACTTCCCCAGGGTACCCTGGCCAGGGGTGATTAGTTGGATATTTAATGCCACGGCCGCAGGGCACTGTATAAAAGTGACCCCCGGCTGTGGCATTATCTGTCCAGCTAGTGGAGCCCGATGCTGGTGTGAAAAATATGGGGGACCCCTACTCGTTTTGTCCCCCGTATTTTTTGCACCAGCACCAGGCGCAGAGCCCGGTGCTGGTTTTAAAAATACGGGGGATCCCCTGTCAATTTTTCCCCCGCATTTTTAGAACCAGGACCAGCTCGAAGAGCCCGAGGCTGGTTATGCTTTGGAGGGGGGACCCCACGCCATTTTTTTCAGGGATTTTACCATCCATCTATAAAAAAAAATAAAAAAATATTATTTTAAAAATTATATAAATATTACTTGTGCCTCCAAAAAAGACAAACCAAGTACCTAATCCCTTCTAATATAAATAGATCTGATATTACCAAGAAAAAAAAAAAAAACATGTTTTAAATTTTTTTTATTGGTTTCACCCTCCAAAGTGTGGCGGATTGGGCCAGGTGTTTGTGTCGGCCACTTGGGTCGCTTAGCTTAGCCATCCAGCGACCTCGGTGCAAATTTTAGGACTAAAAATAATATTGTGAGGTGTGAGGTGTTCAGAATAGACTGAAAATGAGTGGAAAATATGGTTATTGAGGTTAATAATACTCTGGGATCAAAATGACCCCCAAATTCTATGATTTAAGCTGTTTTTTAGGGTTTTTTGAAAAAAAAACACCCGAATCCAAAACACACCCGAATCCGACAAAAAGATTTCGGTGAGGTTTTGCCAAAACGCGTTCGTACCCAAAACACGGCCGCGGAACCGAACCCAAAACCAAAACACAAAACCCGAAAAATTTCCGGTGCACATCTCTAGTTAGAACCGGAACTGAAAACTATTTCTCCTCTCTTCACAGGTAAAACCACCATCTTCATGCTTGTATATCTGAGTCTCTCATCTCTCTCTGGCTACACTTTTCACACCCCAAGGAAGTTTGTCTGCAAATGTCTGTGATCCTTCTTCAATGCAAAATAACCTCTGTTAATTAGCTGAACTTCTGATTGCATACCTCCCCCTTTGCCAGCTGATATAGTTGGAGCATTTAAGAGCAATATTATCAAGGCCTGCAGTCAGGACTTGGCCTGCTTGCAATTGTGAAGAATGCATTTGTTAAGAATGTGATTTAAGAATGGAGTTAGAACCGGAACTGAAAACCTTTTCTCCTCTCTTCACAGATAAAAACACCATCTTCATGCTTGTATATCTGAGTCTCTCATCTCTCTCTGGCTACATTTTTCACACCCCAAGGAAGTTTGTCTGCAAATGTCTGTGATCCTTCTTCAATGCAAAATAACCTCTGTTAATTAGCTGAACTTCTGATTGCATACCTCCCCCTTTGCCAGCTGATATAGTTGGAGCATTTAAGAGCAATATTATCAAGGCCTGCAGTCAGGACTTGGCCTGCTTGCAATTGTGAAGAATGCATTTGTTAAGAATGTGATTTAAGAATGGAGTTAGAACCGGAACTGAAAACCATTTCTCCTCTCTTCACAGGTAAAAACACCATCTTCATGCTTGTATATCTGAGTCTCTCATCTCTCTCTGGCTACACTTTTCACACCCCAAGGAAGTTTGTCTGCAAATGTCTGTGATCCTTCTTCAATGCAAAATAACCTCTGTTAATTAGCTGAACTTCTGATTGCATACCTCCCCCTTTGCCAGCTGATATAGGCCCTCATTCCGAGTTGATCGGTCGCAAGGCGAATTTAGCAGAGTTACACACGCTAAGCTGCCGCCTACTGGGAGTGAATCTTAGCTTCTTAAAATTGCGACCGATGTATTCGCAATATTGCGATTACTAACTACTTAGCAGTTTCAGAGTAGCTCCAGACTTACTCTGCCTGTGCGATCAGTTCAGTGCTTGTCGTTCCTGGTTGACGTCACAAACACACCCAGCGTTCGCCCAGGCACTCCCACCGTTTCTCCGGCCACTCCTGCGTTTTTTCCGGAAACGGTAGCGTTTTCAGCCACACGCCCCTGAAACGCCGTGTTTCCGCCCAGTAACACCCATTTCCTGTCAATCACATTACGATCGCCGGAGCGAAGAAAAAGCCGTGAGTAAAAATACTTTCTTCATAGTAAAGTTACTTGGCGCAGTCGCAGTGCGAACTTTGCGCATGCGTACTAAGCGGATTTTCACTGCGATGCGATGAAAAAGAACGAGCGAACAACTCGGAATGAGGGCCATAGTTGGAGCATTTAAGAGCAATATTATCAAGGCCTGCAGTCAGGACTTGGCCTGCTTGCAATTGTGAAGAATGCATTTGTTAAGAATGTGATTTAAGAATGGAGTTAGAACCGGAACTGAAAACCATTTCTCCTCTCTTCACAGATAAAAACACCATCTTCATGCTTGTATATCTGAGTCTCTCATCTCTCTCTGGCTACATTTTTCACACCCCAAGGAAGTTTGTCTGCAAATGTCTGTGATCCTTCTTCAATGCAAAATAACCTCTGTTAATTAGCTGAACTTCTGATTGCATACCTCCCCCTTTGCCAGCTGATATAGTTGGAGCATTTAAGAGCAATATTATCAAGGCCTGCAGTCAGGACTTGGCCTGCTTGCAATTGTGAAGAATGCATTTGTTAAGAATGTGATTTAAGAATGGAGTTAGAACCGGAACAGAAAACCATTTCTCCTCTCTTCACAGGTTAAAACACCATCTTCATGCTTGTATATCTGAGTCTCTCATCTCTCTCTGGCTACACTTTTCACACCCCAAGGAAGTTTGTCTGCAAATGTCTGTGATCCTTCTTCAATGCAAAATAACCTCTGTTAATTAGCTGAACTTCTGATTGCATACCTCCCCCTTTGCCAGCTGATATAGTTGGAGCATTTAAGAGCAATATTATCAAGGCCTGCAGTCAGGACTTGGCCTGCTTGCAATTGTGAAGAATGCATTTGTTAAGAATGTGATTTAAGAATGGAGTTAGAACCGGAACTGAAAACCATTTCTCCTCTCTTCACAGGTAAAAACACCATCTTCATGCTTGTATATCTGAGTCTCTCATCTCTCTCTGGCTACACTTTTCACACCCCAAGGAAGTTTGTCTGCAAATGTATGTGATCCTTCTTCAATGCAAAATAACCTCTGTTAATTAGCTGAACTTCTAATTGCATACCTCCCCCTTTGCCAGCTGATATAGTTGGAGCATTTAAGAGCAATATTATCAAGGCCTGCAGTCAGGACTTGGCCTGCTTGCAATTGTGAAGAATGCATTTGTTAAGAATGTGATTTAAGAATGGAGTTAGAACCGGAACTGAAAACCATTTCTCCTCTCTTCACAGGTAAAAACACCATCTTCATGCTTGTATATCTGAGTCTCTCAACTCTCTCTGGCTACACTTTTCACACCCCAAGGAAGTTTGTCTGCAAATGTCTGTGATCCTTCTTCAATGCAAAATAACCTCTGTTAATTAGCTGAACTTCTGATTGCATACCTCCCCCTTTGCCAGCTGATATAGTTGGAGCATTTAAGAGCAATATTATCAAGGCCTGCAGTCAGGACTTGGCCTGCTTGCAATTGTGAAGAATGCATTTGTTAAGAATGTGATTTAAGAATGGAGTTAGAACCGGAACTGAAAACCATTTCTCCTCTCTTCACAGGTAAAACCACCATCTTCATGCTTGTATATCTTAGTCTCTCATCTCTCTCTGGCTACACTTTTCACACCCCAAGGAAGTTTGTCTGCAAATGTCTGTGATCCTTCTTCAATGCAAAATAACCTCTGTTAATTAGCTGAACATCTGATTGCATACCTCCCCCTTTGCCAGCTGATATAGTTGGAGCATTTAAGAGCAATATTATCAAGGCCTGCAGTCAGGACTTGGCCTGCTTGCAATTGTGAAGAATGCATTTGTTAAGAATGTGATTTAAGAATGGAGTTAGAACCGGAACTGAAAACCATTTCTCCTCTCTTCACAGGTAAAAACACCATCTTCATGCTTGTATATCTGAGTCTCTCATCTCTCTCTGGCTACACTTTTCACACCCCAAGGAAGTTTGTCTGCAAATGTCTGTGATCCTTCTTCAATGCAAAATAACCTCTGTTAATTAGCTGAACTTCTGATTGCATACCTCCCGCTTTGCCAGCTGATATAGTTGGAGCATTTAAGAGCAATATTATCAAGGCCTGCAGTCAGGACTTGGCCTGCTTGCAATTGTGAAGAATGCATTTGTTAAGAATGTGATTTAAGAATGGAGTTAGAACCGTAACTGAAAACCATTTCTCCTCTCTTCACAGGTAAAAACACCATCTTCATGCTTGTATATCTGAGTCTCTCATCTCTCTCTGGCTACACTTTTCACACCCCAAGGAAGTTTGTCTGCAAATGTCTGTGATCCTTCTTCTATGCAAAATAACCTCTGTTAATTAGCTGAACTTCTGATTGCATACCTCCCCCTTTGCCAGCTGATATAGTTGGAGCATTTAAGAGCAATATTATCAAGGCCTGCAGTCAGGACTTGGCCTGCTTGCAATTGTGAAGAATGCATTTGTTAAGAATGTGATTTAAGAATGGAGTTAGAACCGGAACTGAAAACCATTTCTCCTCTCTTCACAGGTAAAAACACCATCTTCATGCTTGTATATCTGAGTCTCTCATCTCTCTCTGGCTACACTTTTCACACCCCAAGGAAGTTTGTCTGCAAATGTCTGTGATCCTTCTTCAATGCAAAATAACCTCTGTTAATTAGCTGAACTTCTGATTGCATACCTCCCCCTTTGCCAGCTGATATAGTTGGAGCATTTAAGAGCAATATTATCAAGGCCTGCAGTCAGGACTTGGCCTGCTTGCAATTGTGAAGAATGCATTTGTTAAGAATGTGATTTAAGAATGGAGTTAGAACCGGAACTGAAAACCATTTCTCCTCTCTTCACAGGTAAAAACACCATCTTCATGCTTGTATATCTGAGTCTCTCATCTCTCTCTGGCTACACTTTTCACACCCCAAGGAAGTTTGTCTGCAAATGTCTGTGATCCTTCTTCAATGCAAAATAACCTCTGTTAATTAGCTGAACTTCTAATTGCATACCTCCCCCTTTGCCAGCTGATATAGTTGGAGCATTTAAGAGCAATATTATCAAGGCCTGCAGTCAGGACTTGGCCTGCTTGCAATTGTGAAGAATGCATTTGTTAAGAATGTGATTTAAGAATGGAGTTAGAACCGGAACTGAAAACCATTTCTCCTCTCTTCACAGGTAAAAACACCATCTTCATGCTTGTATATCTGAGTCTCTCATCTCTCTCTGGCTACACTTTTCACACCCCAAGGAAGTTTGTCTGCAAATGTCTGTGATCCTTCTTCAATGCAAAATAACCTCTGTTAATTAGCTGAACTTCTGATTGCATACCTCCCCCTTTGCCAGCTGATATAGTTGGAGCATTTAAGAGCAATATTATCAAGGCCTGCAGTCAGGACTTGGCCTGCTTGCAATTGTGAAGAATGCATTTGTTAAGAATGTGATTTAAGAATGGAGTTAGAACCGGAACTGAAAACCATTTCTCCTCTCTTCACAGGTAAAAACACCATCTTCATGCTTGTATATCTGAGTCTCTCATCTCTCTCTGGCTACACTTTTCACACCCCAAGGAAGTTTGTCTGCAAATGTCTGTGATCCTTCTTCAATGCAAAATAACCTCTGTTAATTAGCTGAACTTCTGATTGCATACCTCCCCCTTTGCCAGCTGATATAGTTGGAGCATTTAAGAGCAATATTATCAAGGCCTGCAGTCAGGACTTGGCCTGCTTGCAATTGTGAAGAATGCATTTGTTAAGAATGTGATTTAAGAATGGAGTTAGAACCGGAACTGAAAACCATTTCTCCTCTCTTCACAGGTAAAAACACCATCTTCATGCTTGTATATCTGAGTCTCTCATCTCTCTCTGGCTACACTTTTCACACCCCAAGGAAGTTTGTCTGCAAATGTCTGTGATCCTTCTTCAATGCAAAATAACCTCTGTTAATTAGCTGAACTTCTAATTGCATACCTCCCCCTTTGCCAGCTGATATAGTTGGAGCATTTAAGAGCAATATTATCAAGGCCTGCAGTCAGGACTTGGCCTGCTTGCAATTGTGAAGAATGCATTTGTTAAGAATGTGATTTAAGAATGGAGTTAGAACCGGAACTGAAAACCATTTCTCCTCTCTTCACAGGTAAAAACACCATCTTCATGCTTGTATATCTGAGTCTCTCATCTCTCTCTGGCTACACTTTTCACACCCCAAGGAAGTTTGTCTGCAAATGTCTGTGATCCTTCTTCAATGCAAAATAACCTCTGTTAATTAGCTGAACTTCTGATTGCATACCTCCCCCTTTGCCAGCTGATATAGTTGGAGCATTTAAGAGCAATATTATCAAGGCCTGCAGTCAGGACTTGGCCTGCTTGCAATTGTGAAGAATGCATTTGTTAAGAATGTGATTTAAGAATGGAGTTAGAACCGGAACTGAAAACCATTTCTCCTCTCTTCACAGGTAAAAACACCATCTTCATGCTTGTATATCTGAGTCTCTCATCTCTCTCTGGCTACACTTTTCACACCCCAAGGAAGTTTGTCTGCAAATGTCTGTGATCCTTCTTCAATGCAAAATAACCTCTGTTAATTAGCTGAACTTCTGATTGCATACCTCCCCCTTTGCCAGCTGATATAGTTGGAGCATTTAAGAGCAATATTATCAAGGCCTGCAGTCAGGACTTGGCCTGCTTGCAATTGTGAAGAATGCATTTGTTAAGAATGTGATTTAAGAAAGGAGTTAGAACCGGAACTGAAAACCATTTCTCCTCTCTTCACAGGTAAAAACACCATCTTCATGCTTGTATATCTGAGTCTCTCATCTCTCTCTGGCTACACTTTTCACACCTCAAGGAAGTTTGTCTGCAAATGTCTGTGATCCTTCTTCAATGCAAAATAACCTCTGTTAATTAGCTGAACTTCTAATTGCATACCTCCCCCTTTGCCAGCTGATATAGTTGGAGCATTTAAGAGCAATATTATCAAGGCCTGCAGTCAGGACTTGGCCTGCTTGCAATTGTGAAGAATGCATTTGTTAAGAATGTGATTTAAGAATGGAGTTAGAACCGGAACTGAAAACCATTTCTCCTCTCTTCACAGGTAAAAACACCATCTTCATGCTTGTATATCTGAGTCTCTCATCTCTCTCTGGCTACACTTTTCACACCCCAAGGAAGTTTGTCTGCAAATGTCTGTGATCCTTCTTCAATGCAAAATAACCTCTGTTGATTAGCTGAACTTCTGATTGCATACCTCCCCCTTTACCAGCTGATATAGTTGGAGCATTTAAGAGCAATATTATCAAGGCCTGCAGTCAGGACTTGGCCTGCTTGCAATTGTGAAGAATGCATTTGTTAAGAATGTGATTTAAGAATGGAGTTAGAACCGGAACTGAAAACCATTTCTCCTCTCTTCACAGGTAAAAACACCATCTTCATGCTTGTATATCTGAGTCTCTCATCTCTCTCTGGCTACACTTTTCACACCCCAAGGAAGTTTGTCTGCAAATGTCTGTGATCCTTCTTCAATGCAAAATAACCTCTGTTAATTAGCTGAACTTCTAATTGCATACCTCCCCCTTTGCCAGCTGATATAGTTGGAGCATTTAAGAGCAATATTATCAAGGCCTGCAGTCAGGACTTGGCCTGCTTGCAATTGTGAAGAATGCATTTGTTAAGAATGTGATTTAAGAATGGAGTTAGAACCGGAACTGAAAACCATTTCTCCTCTCTTCACAGGTAAAAACACCATCTTCATGCTTGTATATCTGAGTCTCTCATCTCTCTCTGGCTACACTTTTCACACCCCAAGGAAGTTTGTCTGCAAATGTCTGTGATCCTTCTTCAATGCAAAATAACCTCTGTTAATTAGCTGAACTTCTGATTGCATACCTCCCCCTTTGCCAGCTGATATAGTTGGAGCATTTAAGAGCAATATTATCAAGGCCTGCAGTCAGGACTTGGCCTGCTTGCAATTGTGAAGAATGCATTTGTTAAGAATGTGATTTAAGAATGGAGTTAGAACCGGAACTGAAAACCATTTCTCCTCTCTTCACAGGTAAAAACACCATCTTCATGCTTGTATATCTGAGTCTCTCATCTCTCTCTGGCTACACTTTTCACACCCCAAGGAAGTTTGTCTGCAAATGTCTGTGATCCTTCTTCAATGCAAAATAACCTCTGTTAATTAGCTGAACTTCTGATTGCATACCTCCCCCTTTGCCAGCTGATATAGTTGGAGCATTTAAGAGCAATATTATCAAGGCCTGCAGTCAGGACTTGGCCTGCTTGCAATTGTGAAGAATGCATTTGTTAAGAATGTGATTTAAGAATGGAGTTAGAACCGGAACTGAAAACCATTTCTCCTCTCTTCACAGGTAAAAACACCATCTTCATGCTTGTATATCTGAGTCTCTCATCTCTCTCTGGCTACACTTTTCACACCCCAAGGAAGTTTGTCTGCAAATGTCTGTGATCCTTCTTCAATGCAAAATAACCTCTGTTAATTAGCTGAACTTCTGATTGCATACCTCCCCCTTTGCCAGCTGATATAGTTGGAGCATTTAAGAGCAATATTATCAAGGCCTGCAGTCAGGACTTGGCCTGCTTGCAATTGTGAAGAATGCATTTGTTAAGAATGTGATTTAAGAAAGGAGTTAGAACCGGAACTGAAAACCATTTCTCCTCTCTTCACAGGTAAAAACACCATCTTCATGCTTGTATATCTGAGTCTCTCATCTCTCTCTGGCTACACTTTTCACACCCCAAGGAAGTTTGTCTGCAAATGTCTGTGATCCTTCTTCAATGCAAAATAACCTCTGTTAATTAGCTGAACTTCTAATTGCATACCTCCCCCTTTGCCAGCTGATATAGTTGGAGCATTTAAGAGCAATATTATCAAGGCCTGCAGTCAGGACTTGGCCTGCTTGCAATTGTGAAGAATGCATTTGTTAAGAATGTGATTTAAGAATGGAGTTAGAACCGGAACTGAAAACCATTTCTCCTCTCTTCACAGGTAAAAACACCATCTTCATGCTTGTATATCTGAGTCTCTCATCTCTCTCTGGCTACACTTTTCACACCCCAAGGAAGTTTGTCTGCAAATGTCTGTGATCCTTCTTCAATGCAAAATAACCTCTGTTGATTAGCTGAACTTCTGATTGCATACCTCCCCCTTTACCAGCTGATATAGTTGGAGCATTTAAGAGCAATATTATCAAGGCCTGCAGTCAGGACTTGGCCTGCTTGCAATTGTGAAGAATGCATTTGTTAAGAATGTGATTTAAGAATGGAGTTAGAACCGGAACTGAAAACCATTTCTCCTCTCTTCACAGGTAAAAACACCATCTTCATGCTTGTATATCTGAGTCTCTCATCTCTCTCTGGCTACACTTTTCACACCCCAAGGAAGTTTGTCTGCAAATGTCTGTGATCCTTCTTCAATGCAAAATAACCTCTGTTAATTAGCTGAACTTCTAATTGCATACCTCCCCCTTTGCCAGCTGATATAGTTGGAGCATTTAAGAGCAATATTATCAAGGCCTGCAGTCAGGACTTGGCCTGCTTGCAATTGTGAAGAATGCATTTGTTAAGAATGTGATTTAAGAATGGAGTTAGAACCGGAACTGAAAACCATTTCTCCTCTCTTCACAGGTAAAAACACCATCTTCATGCTTGTATATCTGAGTCTCTCATCTCTCTCTGGCTACACTTTTCACACCCCAAGGAAGTTTGTCTGCAAATGTCTGTGATCCTTCTTCAATGCAAAATAACCTCTGTTAATTAGCTGAACATCTGATTGCATACCTCCCCCTTTGCCAGCTGATATAGTTGGAGCATTTAAGAGCAATATTATCAAGGCCTGCAGTCAGGACTTGGCCTGCTTGCAATTGTGAAGAATGCATTTGTTAAGAATGTGATTTAAGAATGGAGTTAGAACCGGAACTGAAAACCATTTCTCCTCTCTTCACAGGTAAAAACACCATCTTCATGCTTGTATATCTGAGTCTCTCATCTCTCTCTGGCTACACTTTTCACACCCCAAGGAAGTTTGTCTGCAAATGTCTGTGATCCTTCTTCAATGCAAAATAACCTCTGTTAATTAGCTGAACTTCTGATTGCATACCTCCCCTTTGCCAGCTGATATAGTTGGAGCATTTAAGAGCAATATTATCAAGGCCTGCAGTCAGGACTTGGCCTGCTTGCAATTGTGAAGAATGCATTTGTTAAGAATGTGATTTAAGAATGGAGTTAGAACCGGAACTGAAAACCATTTCTCCTCTCTTCACAGGTAAAACCACCATCTTCATGCTTGTATATCTTAGTCTCTCATCTCTCTCTGGCTACACTTTTCACACCCCAAGGAAGTTTGTCTGCAAATGTCTGTGATCCTTCTTCAATGCAAAATAACCTCTGTTAATTAGCTGAACATCTGATTGCATACCTCCCCCTTTGCCAGCTGATATAGTTGGAGCATTTAAGAGCAATATTATCAAGGCCTGCAGTCAGGACTTGGCCTGCTTGCAATTGTGAAGAATGCATTTGTTAAGAATGTGATTTAAGAATGGAGTTAGAACCGGAACTGAAAACCATTTCTCCTCTCTTCACAGGTAAAAACACCATCTTCATGCTTGTATATCTGAGTCTCTCATCTCTCTCTGGCTACACTTTTCACACCCCAAGGAAGTTTGTCTGCAAATGTCTGTGATCCTTCTTCAATGCAAAATAACCTCTGTTAATTAGCTGAACTTCTGATTGCATACCTCCCCCTTTGCCAGCTGATATAGTTGGAGCATTTAAGAGCAATATTATCAAGGCCTGCAGTCAGGACTTGGCCTGCTTGCAATTGTGAAGAATGCATTTGTTAAGAATGTGATTTAAGAATGGAGTTAGAACCGGAACTGAAAACCATTTCTCCTCTCTTCACAGGTAAAACCACCATCTTCATGCTTGTATATCTTAGTCTCTCATCTCTCTCTGGCTACACTTTTCACACCCCAAGGAAGTTTGTCTGCAAATGTCTGTGATCCTTCTTCAATGCAAAATAACCTCTGTTAATTAGCTGAACATCTGATTGCATACCTCCCCCTTTGCCAGCTGATATAGTTGGAGCATTTAAGAGCAATATTATCAAGGCCTGCAGTCAGGACTTGGCCTGCTTGCAATTGTGAAGAATGCATTTGTTAAGAATGTGATTTAAGAATGGAGTTAGAACCGGAACTGAAAACCATTTCTCCTCTCTTCACAGGTAAAAACACCATCTTCATGCTTGTATATCTGAGTCTCTCATCTCTCTCTGGCTACACTTTTCACACCCCAAGGAAGTTTGTCTGCAAATGTCTGTGATCCTTCTTCAATGCAAAATAACCTCTGTTAATTAGCTGAACTTCTGATTGCATACCTCCCCCTTTGCCAGCTGATATAGTTGGAGCATTTAAGAGCAATATTATCAAGGCCTGCAGTCAGGACTTGGCCTGCTTGCAATTGTGAAGAATGCATTTGTTAAGAATGTGATTTAAGAATGGAGTTAGAACCGGAACTGAAAACCATTTCTCCTCTCTTCACAGGTAAAAACACCATCTTCATGCTTGTATATCTGAGTCTCTCATCTCTCTCTGGCTACACTTTTCACACCCCAAGGAAGTTTGTCTGCAAATGTCTGTGATCCTTCTTCAATGCAAAATAACCTCTGTTGATTAGCTGAACTTCTGATTGCATACCTCCCCCTTTACCAGCTGATATAGTTGGAGCATTTAAGAGCAATATTATCAAGGCCTGCAGTCAGGACTTGGCCTGCTTGCAATTGTGAAGAATGCATTTGTTAAGAATGTGATTTAAGAATGGAGTTAGAACCGGAACTGAAAACCATTTCTCCTCTCTTCACAGGTAAAAACACCATCTTCATGCTTGTATATCTGAGTCTCTCATCTCTCTCTGGCTACACTTTTCACACCCCAAGGAAGTTTGTCTGCAAATGTCTGTGATCCTTCTTCAATGCAAAATAACCTCTGTTAATTAGCTGAACTTCTGATTGCATACCTCCCCCTTTGCCAGCTGATATAGTTGGAGCATTTAAGAGCAATATTATCAAGGCCTGCAGTCAGGACTTGGCCTGCTTGCAATTGTGAAGAATGCATTTGTTAAGAATGTGATTTAAGAATGGAGTTAGATCCGGAACTGAAAACCATTTCTCCTCTCTTCACAGGTAAAAACACCATCTTCATGCTTGTATATCTGAGTCTCTCATCTCTCTCTGGCTACACTTTTCACACCCCAAGGAAGTTTGTCTGCAAATGTCTGTGATCCTTCTTCAATGCAAAATAACCTCTGTTAATTAGCTGAACTTCTGATTGCATACCTCCCCCTTTGCCAGCTGATATAGTTGGAGCATTTAAGAGCAATATTATCAAGGCCTGCAGTCAGGACTTGGCCTGCTTGCAATTGTGAAGAATGCATTTGTTAAGAATGTGATTTAAGAATGGAGTTAGAACCGGAACTGAAAACCATTTCTCCTCTCTTCACAGGTAAAAACACCATCTTCATGCTTGTATATCTGAGTCTCTCATCTCTCTCTGGCTACACTTTTCACACCCCAAGGAAGTTTGTCTGCAAATGTCTGTGATCCTTCTTCAATGCAAAATAACCTCTGTTAATTAGCTGAACTTCTGATTGCATACCTCCCCCTTTGCCAGCTGATATAGTTGGAGCATTTAAGAGCAATATTATCAAGGCCTGCAGTCAGGACTTGGCCTGCTTGCAATTGTGAAGTATGCATTTGTTAAGAATGTGATTTAAGAATGGAGTTAGAACCGGAGTTTGAACTGGATTTGGACTACGCTAAAATCTCGAATAAAACAATTTCCCCAAACACTGCAACTCAGGACCATCATGTGGCCTCTCCTCACCTCTGCCTTGAGAACACCAGGACCAATGCCTACTACTTCTCTGTCCAAGAACATCATGACTGCCCCCAAGACTACCCCTCAAGCTGAGCAGGGAACTGAGGGGCGTGCGCATCAGGACCAGATTTTGCTGGGTCAGTTCCATTGGACATTAGTGTGCACTCCACATTCTTACACCCACCCGCACTGCTCCCCACACTCTCACACCCACCCGCACTGCTCTCATGAGACCAGGACATTTATCATTTTCACAAATTAATGTTTTCCTGCAAATGTGTCTTTCTCTTCTTTCTTCTTACAGGGTACTTTCCCCCAACTGTGTGCTATTCCTGTAATGTACATCTCCATTGCTCCATTGGTTGCACACCCTGCCAGCAGTAACCTACACAGTGCGCCTCACATGGCTGCCTCGGATGTTTCCTCCATGGGCAGGGTGTGCTTCATTTGGATCTTTCCATGCAGGGTATAGCATACTCCTACACTCGTGTCAGTTTTCCTGTGAATGCATTTGGCCCTTGTATGGCTCATCTCCCACTGTGTAACCTTCGTAGTGCGCCCAACATGGCTGCCTTATCTGGTAAATTTGTGGATGGGATGAAAAATACATGGACCTGATGGTTTTATTGGAACCCTACTCTGAACCTAAGGACTCTGCAATCTCCCCGTTTTGTGTTCTCTTCTAGGGGTGGACTATTCCACCCTGGGTAATCCTACGCAGAGCGCCTAAGATGGCTGCCGCACCTGGTACCTTGTGAGGGTGGAATACACAACCCCTGGAGGTTATTACCCAAAATGCTTACACCAACCCTGCATTATGCTTTCTGTCTTTATTGTCTGTGTGGTTTATCTTTTGATGTAATACATAAATCTTCTGTATTATGTGCATTGTTTGAGTTCTAGTTGGCGCCACGGATGGCTGCCTCGGTGCTGCTCTGCCAAGTAGCCTTTGTGTTTAGTCCTACGTGTATAATATGTCTAATATGTTGAGTCTATTGTACAGTTGCAATGTGCAGTATCAACTCATACGTGTAATGTGTGTAATGTATGCTATGTTCTTCCCCCTTCGTATGCTATGTATTCCCCCTTCATGTTGCTGCTTGGCGATGCATTGTACCACAAAGAATTCCTAGTGTACGTGAGTACACCTGGCCATAAAGCTGATTCTGATTCTGATAAAGCTGATTCTGATCAAGAGGTGGTGGAGATGTTTCGGCTGAACCGCACAAACCTCTTGAGCTTATATGAGAAGATGAGACATGATTTGGGGCCATATGGCTCTGCCAACTAAGCAATGTCTGGGCTGCAAAACTTAATGTGTGCCTTGCACTTTTTAGCCACAAGAACCACTCAGTCTGTGAGCTCTTGGTCACTGAGGGTTACACAAGCCACTTTCTCAAGGCATTTAACTCAAGTGTTATATGCCTTGAAGAAGCTGTGGTGCACATATATCACATTCCCAAGTTCTGAATCCGAGTGGCAGGACCTGAAGGTGGCATTCTATCGGCTCTGAGGGGGTATGTCTTTGTCAATCGATGTGCAGGTGGTGTGTGATGCTAACCTTAGAATTCTCAGTGTGGTTGCAGGTTACCCAGGGTCTTGCCATTATGCCTATATCCTGCGTCACTCATCCCTTTGGGATCGCTTCCAGCAGCACACCATGCCTGAGGAATGGCTATTTGGTAGGTACATTCAAGTTATCTTTTAATGTGTTTCCTAATATGTCCTTTAAAAAGTACTGTTTTAATGCCTAACAATGCAGCATGACCCTGAACCATAATGGTGTGCATATTTGGTCAGTAACACATTTATTTGTGCCATGAAGTCAATTTACATTACTCTAATGACTGTGCTTATGTGTAGTAATAACTGACTGTTAGGGTCTGGTAATTAGCTATACCTTAGTGTGTAACAAATACCTGAAAACAAATGTAATTAATCATTCACAACCACAACTGTTTTGCAGGGGATTCACAACCACAATTGTTTTGCAGAGGATTCAGGGTATGGGTGTCTACCGTGGCTCAAGACACCTCTGCATAATCCACAAGGCCCTTCACAGCACCAATATAATGATGCACACATTGCCACAAGCAATGTTGTGGAATGCACTTTTGGGGTGCTGAAAAGTCGTTTCAGGTGTTTGGACCGATCACCAGGTACACTACTTTATCAACCACCCAAATTAGTGATGATCGTCCAGGCTTGCTGCATGCTGCATATCATTGCCCTGGGCCAAGACAATTATGCAGAGGAAGGCATTGCAGCAGTCGTGGAGGAAGCGGAAGCTACACGAGTTAGGGCAAGTAGGGTAACATGGAGGGGGGATGTGATTCGGAATGAGATTATACGGCAGAATTTCTCAGGTAATTTGCTTAAAATTTCCTTGCTTCATTTAAAAAAAAAATATATATATTCCTTTCAATCAACGTCCATTAACATATATTTTTTTTCCCTCCAAATGTTTAGGGTAATGTAGCCCATCCATAAGAAGTTCGCCCACATCTGCTGCTTGCTTGTATACATACATGCTGGTAAGTTATTGATTTTACATGTGTACAGTAAATCTAAAACATTGATTAAATGTCAGTATTGACATGGATTTTAACCCATACTCTGTTATATATGTGCTTCCACATTGGCCTTGCTTTTTCCAGTAAGAAACAACCTACATTTGCCAAATGTACAGCTAAAATTACTTAGACAAAATGCATATGTGTGGTTTCAAAATTTTGTTACTGTGAAGTCACTGTTGAGCATAGACATGGGTAAAAAGATTACAATGAGTCCCAAATTTCAAACATTACAAATATAGAAAAGCACAATCCCAAAAACAGAGAAACCTTAATCTTAAACCCACATTATTTTTTGCTTTGTGACCTGCTGCAAGCAGACTTGCCTACTTTTGGGACCCCACCCCTTGTTCTTACACTACGGCGTGAGGGAGTATTAGGAGAGGTACTTATAGGTGTACTTGATACATTACTTATAGTTGAAGATGCATTCAGAATTATTGGTTGGACTTCAGCAGTAAGGTGTGTGTGTAGGGACACTAATGCATTTGTTTGTGACCTTATGGCAGGGGTGGGGAACCTCCGGCCCACGGGCCGTATACGAAAAAAGGTTCCCCACCCCTGCCTTATGGCATCTGTTTGGGTGCCAATTGTTTCATTTTCTGCCCTAATGGCATCTGTTTGGGCCCTTAGTGCATTACTAATTTCAGATAGCCTCGTATCTAGAGATGCTGCCATCCGGATTCTGGTAACCTCAGCTACTCTTTCAGTGTGTACTACTTTACGTAGTTGCTGGCACATATTTTTAAGGTAGCCCTGCATATGGAGCGTTTGTTGGCTTTGGGTGGCCATGAAATCAAGCTGTTTTTGATTTAAAAGTATCTAATGACCTTGCAAGTTGGTCGGCAGTAGGGGGTGGTGGTGTGCTTTGTATATGCTGGGTTTCCAGGACAGTGGGTTGACTTTCTGTAATGGATGCCTGTGTTGTTTGTTCTTCAGCAGGAAATGCCTCCACTGGCTCCGAAATAATTTCCAGGTCCTCTTCACTCCAGTGTACCTGAACCTGTGCCTGTTGGCGTTGCTGTGTTGTTCCTGTAAATATGTTGAGATTGGTAAATCTATGTTGAATTAGCAATTTTGGGGGTAAGTTATCAATTATGGTGACATCTTCCCAGGGCAATCTACACAACCATGCTTTCATTTTGCAGATTAACATGAACATATGTTTTGGGAGTATGTAATGTTTTTTGATCAAGATGTGATAAATTTGTATTTTTCCCAAAAAATACTGCAGTTTTAAAAAAAAAGGAGTACAAGTGATCTTGAAAGCATAGGGCTGTTTTGCATAAATAAGTAATGATATACGGTGCCAGATTTCGCCACTATTAATGTGTCATTCTCTGAAAATAAGGAAAATAACCCTGTCCTTTTGCTAAAGTCTAAATTTATTAATTACTATGTTTTTGGACATTTCGGAGTCTGTCAGTGGTGTTTCCAGTATGAATCTTCCTGCCAACGTAATGGTATGATAGTTATGGTGTGTTTTGTGTATTATTGACAGGAAAAACTCACCAGCAGCTACTACATCCAGCCAAACACGTTGTCGCCTCTGTGTAGCAGGACCCCTTCTCTGATGTGGTGCTATAAAGACATAGGAGGAAACAGATTAAATGCATGGCATTATCCACACTTATTTGCAGCATGCAGATTCAGATGTGAAAATGTTTAATTAAAAATGTTCAACATGTTTATAATCTTAAAAAGTCCATTTATGGGCAATTTTATCTGTAATGTATTTTGACCAAAAACATCTTTTTTTTTTGTGCCAAACATGATTAATGTAGCTTATTAGGAAATGTCTAAGAAATAAAATGACTACACTATAATTCTATACACCACTGCAATGGGCAGTTATTCACTATTAAACATGCTGCTGTGGAACTACAAGAACCAGCAAAAGCATTAAACAAATATTTTCCAGCATAGGTTCACATTACAGCACCTTGCTGGGATGTGCAGTGCCACAGCACCATTACATTGTAAAACACATAGCAAGAGTACCTAGCATGGGGGGTCATTCCGAGTTGTTCGCTCGCAAGCTGCTTTTAGCAGCATTGCACACGCTAAGCCGCCGCCTACTGGGAGTGAATCTTAGCTTATCAAAATTGCGAACGAAAGATTAGCAGAATTGCGAATAGACACTTCTTAGCAGTTTCTGAGTAGCTTCAAACTTACTCGGCATCTGCGATCAGTTCAGTGCTTGTCGTTCCTGGTTTGACGTCACAAACACACCCAGCGTTCGCCCAGACACTCCCCCGTTTCTCCAGCCACTCCCGCGTTTTTCCCAGAAACGGTAGCGTTTTTTCGCACACTCCCATAAAACGGCCTGTTTCCGCCCAGAAACACCCACTTCCTGTCAATCACACTCCGATCACCAGAACGATGAAAAAACCTCGTAATGCCGTGAGTAAAATTCCTAACTGCATAGCAAATTTACTTGGCGCGGTCGCACTGCGGACATTGCGCATGCGCATTAGCGACTAATCGCTCCGTTGCGATAAAAAAATACAGAGCGAACAACTCGGAATGACCCCCATAGTTTGTTAATGTAAATGTATTTTTATCATCAAAAATATGTGATCACTTACCAACTTGTGGGGGTGATGCAGGCTGATCATTATCAGCTATGTGTAGCCTGGGAAGTATCTCTGGCAGTATTATTCACTTAAGTTGTTTCTCGTAGGCTGTGAACTGTATGGGTGCACTGGTACCTCCCCCTGTGCGTCAGGCCTCCTTTCTCTCTGCAGCCATCTTCATTTTGAGCAGTCTTTTTATGTTGTTAAATCTTTTTTTAATGTTCACCACTTTTTGCTTGAAATTGCTAACCGCATTAACTGTGTCTGTAATGTCCAGCCACATTTTGCGCTTACGCACCATATTAGTGCGGTGGTTATCCTTTCCAAGAAGCCGATTAAAAACTGGCACCATTGCCCTTACTAGGGCACAGTTTTCCTCATAAGAGAAACGCACATGGTGACCACTGGGAGTATGCCCTGGCATAGGGCCTTCCTCACCCTCCTCATCCTCCTCACCCTCCTCTACCTCCAACTGGCCCCCATCACCCTCCTCCTCCTACCAATCAACGTCACTAAGGAGAGGCTCCTCCAGCTCTCCCTCCTGCTTCCTCTCAAAATCCTCCTCCTCTGTGTCAGTTTGCCTGCTTCCAGCACCAGCCTCCTCCTGCTACTCATGCTGAGCCTGCTCCTCCTGACTCCTACCAGCCACTGCCCTCCTTGCCACCATGTTGGCTCTCTCCATGCTGCTCTCTCTGTCTCTCTTGGACACTCTCCTCTCCATTTTATAAACCTCCCAGCCTAACAAAGAGCAAAATGGCGCCTGAGCCATTTATATAGGGTGTGTGATGCAGATTCCAGGGGACTTAGCTCAGCCAATAGGTCGGCTTCTTTGCTTGTATGTAATGGTGGTGTTGTAAATCGCATTCTGGTTGGTCAGAAAAGTGCACATTATCGCGTCTTAATATCGCGTCAAATCGCATGACATTGCTTGTTTCAGTCCTGAATTTGTATACTATTACATTTGCGATTTCGACAAAAAATTTACGATTTCAAAACATGCGATAGGGGGTGATTTCAGAATCTTACTAAAAATCTCATCCTATTACATGTCACCAGTGTCGGACTGGAGCATGAAGGGCCCACCGGGAGAATGCTGTTGTAGGGGCCCATGCTTACAGGTGTGGCCAGGCTCCACTGGGGCGCGGCCAGCCACCACAGAGGTTTGGCTAACCTTTACAGAGTACAAGTTCTGTTCCCCTTGGTAAATATTTAATAATCCATATTCTTGTGAAGTATAATGTAACATATGTATAATTCATAATTCAAGTGCACTAGGTTAGAGTCTGTAACCTGATCCCTAGAGGAGGAGGAGGGCCCACAGGCAGTGGGGCCCACCGGTGGTTTCCCCTGTTCTCCTGTGGGCCAGTCCGACCCTGCATGTCACCTTATATCTGAATTTCGAGTTTTGAATTGCATAAATTACATGATTTTGGCTGTTTTTACAGATTTTTTGGGGGAGCAAAACAAAAAGACAAATATGGATTAGATAGAACCAAAACCAAACCATGGGGGTCCACGCACATCTCTACTGCTAATAGGGATTGGAGACTTTGTTGGTCAGGGATTCTTCAGTGAGGAGTTTGCATACATTAAGGAGCCTATACAAAATATAGCTACCACCAGGAATAATGCAGCTATTCATGTAGGTGATCCCTACAGCATAAAGATTGCCTTTGCACTGGTAGTCTATTTACTAAATTGTATAGCAGTATTTGTACCACTGCAATACCTGCCTTGATTTCACCATATCAGACATTACTCCTGCTTACCATTGATACTTTGTGTTGCCCCTATCTACATTTGGTCACAAGTACACATTTTTTTTCAAATTGCCAATCTGCTCTGTGCACAGTGGAGACTGTTTTGAGATGGATATATGGATGGATGAGATGTGTTGTTTAGCACTTGTTAATATAGGGTGAGTAGTTTGTATTGAAGTCTGAAGTCTAAAGGAAGCATGTATAGTAACCGGGAGGGGGGGGGGGGGTAATTCAGAGTTCATTGCAGCAGCAAATTTGTTAGCAGTTGGGCAAAACTGCAGGGGGGGGGGGGGGGGGGGGGAGGCAGATGTAACATGTGCAGAGAGAGTTCGATTTGGGTGGGTTATTTTGTTTCTGTGCAGGGTAAATACTGGCTGCTTTATTTTTACACTGCAATTTAGATTTCAGTTTGAATACACCCCACCCAAATCTAACTCTCTCTGCACAATTTATATCCGCCTCCCCCCCCCCCACGCAGTGCACATGGTTTTGCCCAACTGCTAACAAATTCGCTGCTGCGATCAACTCTGAATTACCCCCCTGATCCAGCTGTGTTATCTCATGGTCATCCGTGCCCCTCCTGACTGCACAGGGCACTCCATGTCTATGCTTCAGCATTTCCAAGTACATCTAACTGTGCTTCAGCATTCTGAATTTCCAAGTGTATCTTACTCTGCCTCAGCATTCTGCAGTATCAAGTGCATCTGGTCTAGTCCATGGCATCCTCCTCCTGCATCCATCTTGCACACTTTGCTGTGGGTTCAGTGTCCCATTGGTTACCTACCTCACAAGGTGCCAGTTCTGAGACTCCTATGGTTCGTTCCAGCTCTGAGTTCCCTGTAGCAGGTACCAGGTTTGTGCACCTAAGTTCAGGTATCAGTCCTAAGTGTCCCATGACTGGTTCCAGTCCTGAGTTTGCTACTGCAGATTCTAGTCCCGAGTTCTCTAGTTTGGACTGCAGTCTTGAGTTTCATGTCCCACACTTCCAGTACCCATAGAAGCCATGCAACTCTTGTGGGTAATGCTCAGATGAGCAGGAGCTGCCTCAAGGTCCCCAGATTCAGCTTTTGTCTACTAAGCCAGCTAAGTCCTAAGATCACTATATGGATCTTCAAAACCCAGCATTCATGACATTATTGCTAAAATTAATTGTGAGATTGATGGGACAATTAAATGATGACAGCTGCAACAGGGCTATACCCACTCGTGGGTGTCTTTGACACCCATAGAGTGGAAATAGAACCTGCGGCAAGTGCAGCGAGCCTGCAAGGGGCTTTGTTGCACTTGCCCTGCTGCCGGCATTCTGGTGGCCAGGATCCCAGTGTCGGTATGCTGAACGCAGGGATTCCATCCCCAACCCATGTAAACTGCTATATATTATACACCTCTACAGTTATGTCTCCACCTCCCAGCTCTTCTCACATCTCCCACAGTTTTGCGAGGAGAATGGCTGCGCCATACACTAGTGCCCCCAACTCACTGGTCAGTCTGTTACTACTGTATACATGCAAAGCATTTCTGCAATGTATATACACTAAGCCAACTGTATATATACAGTATAGTGCAGCTCCATAAAGTATATAATTTCACAGTCTAACATAACTAGAGCAATGCAACTTTCACACATAAATTTTGCCTGCCATAACTATATACCTTCAGACTGTGCCAAGCAGAACTTGTGGTAGATATGAACAGGGAAATACTGATGGCTGGGGCATACAGTGTGGGGACCGTCTGTTTTATTTTTTCTGTGAGGGTCAATGTGCTTTATTTTTTCCTGTTGGGAACTAATGTGTTTGGTATTTCCTGTGGGGGCCAATGTATTTTTTTCTTGTGCAATGTTGTTCATCTGCGCATGCATCAGAGATTCACCCCAATTAGATGCATGCACGAAGAAGTGTATAAGAAATCTGTTGGGTGTTCTAAAGCGGGTATAAAGGTTCTAGTTACTGCAACCCAAACAATGCCAGGCAGTCACTAGCGCTTACAGGAACACTGCAGACCAGCCACCCACAGTAGCTGTCACCACACTGTCACCGAACAGATTTCGCACAGCATCTGAGGCAGTGCTGGGCACACCCCCAGATTGTTGAACATGCTGTGAGGTCACACCCATTCCCCTGAGGCAATGCCCATTTTTTGAGTGCGCATCTTATATCTCTATTGGGAGGGGGCCTCTGATGCTCCTAAAGGCACAGGGCACCAGAATGCCAAGTTACAGCACTGCAAATATATTGGACAAACTGTGAGTTTCAATGAATATCCAAGAACTATTAAGAAAAAAGTAACAAATCATAGCATTTCAGATACTTTAAGAAAGTATATTCAGTTTTATATTGTTGAAAAAAGTAAATATACCTTGAAGAGGCAGGACTACAAATGTGCCAAAACCAAGTGGATATACAATTTGGGAACCTTGATACCAAAGGATTCAATATAGACTTTGAACTAAGGACCTGATTCAAGTCCAGACACATTAATGTCAAAAGCACAAAGTACTGATGTTTGGCACTTTGCGCATGCTCCGCACCCGTACTGCACATGTGTAGTATGTACAGTACAGCTCCTGCATCATTGAATGCAGTATGGCTGCAGACGTCAAGTGACTGACAGTCTGCAGCTGTTTGTGAGCCACATTTTTATGTCGTTTAATAAATGCCCATTGCAATTGGACAGCACTCCTGGTGTGTGTATATATACATTCATTACAGAAAGGTAAGCTTCTGATGGTTGGACACAAATACAATTGGACTGTTTCATTCACTGCTGGATTCCTCCACCACATCCAACTGTAGCAATCTCTGTATTGACCTTTTTACTGTCATCTTCTCTCTTCAGGCATACAATAGGATTTTACCTTAATGACTACCCCCTGAGGGATGATGATGTCATGTTCTATCAGAGTGGTACACCCAGGAAGAGCCAAGAACACATCTTGGTTCCACTGTATCATTTTATGAGCTTGTTGTCTCTGGTGACTGAACTGCTCTATTGGCACCTTTTCTTGTCCAACTATGGTACTGACCAATCTGCCCCTCCTGGTTTATGTAAGAGTTTCAGGAGGTTGACAAGGTAAGCCTGTTCCTCATTCCTGCTACCAACCTGGCTGACCATGTAATTGACTATCCCCACATCTTACTGTGATTATTAGTGAGTAAACAGCTTACTCTCCTAAATTGGCACCAAGATGAAAACATTGCACCAGTGTGGGGAAGATTGAACTACTGCGATCATATCATAATTTTTATCTCGGTGTAACTATTTCTCTTGCACGGTCTCTTTCTCTCGGGTAACAGCCTTCCTTAACTATATGCTTCAGTGTTCTATTGAAGTATACAAACAAACCATAAGTCTGTGGATTGTAAACTTTTGTATACAATGTCTTCAACCTTTAAGGACTGGCTGAGGTCCTTCATTAGACGAGACATACAAGGGATGCTCTGATCCATTATGATCTCTTTTGGGATTCCCAGCTTGGCATAGGAGAAGATACTTAGCAATTGTACTACATGTAATATTGCTCAAAGGAATTGCCTCCAGAAACTGGGTGGCTTACTTTAGAATTACTAGGAAAGTTTGGTGTCCATGAGCTGACTTTTCCAAGGAGTCATGTCCCTATTCATTCATAGAGAACTTGATGACAAGAGGTGCCCTATAGTCAGGTATAGGATAGGGCTTCTGACACATAGAACAGGGCAGACAGTACTTTATTTTGCCTGGAATATCCCTTGCCAATAAAACCTCAGCAGTACTCCAGTCTTATCTCCCCATAAGTGTCCCCAACAAATCCTTGTATTTGAGACCATTAAAAACAATGGAACATGAACCTAAGGCACCAACAAGTACTCAACATTTTCACTTTGCATATTACTACTTTTATACAACAATAAGCTTTTGATAATGTGAGAGTACACCATTCACTGGGCTGGCAGTTTTCTCTTCCCCATTAATCTGCATCACATTTTTAAAGAAGGGCATCATTAAGTTGATCAAGTACAAAGTATTTAATGAAAAACCCAGTGGTACTGTAGTACTTACAACTCAGACTCCCGAGGAATCATCGTCCACAACTTCACCTGCTAAAGATGCTGGGAGTTGGTTCATTCCCCGAAGTTGTTGACCCCGACACGTAATACTCCAAAACTTTCAGGGAGACATAACCGCAGACCCCTGGACTGAATTAAAAAAGGGTAACTCTGCCTGATCTTTCAAGATGGGACTTCCAGACCGTGTTTCAACTGCGGATACAGGAGTTTGGAAGCAATGGCCACTACCACAGTAAAGATCTGCTCCTTGATGGTGACTGGCAGGAGAGTTCTTTCATACTCGTCAGTAGCTACATGGATACAAAGAACGTTACTTTGGGTAATCCAGTGCCCCAATGCCTTGCGAAACCTGGTGTGGCTTGTAACACCAGCAAAAGGGTGTGTGACCTTGTTGGAAGGGGTGTGGCCTTCCAATCTGATCCCTGTTTTCATCTCTCCTGGGGTCCTGGGGTCTGGAAGATACTCGGCTGCCCCCGGAGATTGATTGGCTGTACTGCCATGATAATATCTATATACAGTACCCTTGGTTATATAAAGTGCTTACAAACTCTTATCTACTTCAAATAATATTTATGACTTAATATCCTCGCTGGACATTATAGATCCTTGCTGGATATTATGGATAATATTTATGACTTGATGTCATATGTGAGTATTTGATATATATATATATATATATATAGAGAGAGAGAGAGAGAGAGAGAGAGAGAGAGAGACAACAGTCCATGTTCTAAGAAAATATTTTTAATAATATGGATTCATATTCTGATGATATTGCGATGCTGTGGTTTCACTCTCCGAAGCCCAAACTGCAGCAATTATTTGATAAACAAACAAATGTTCCAGAGAATACAAAAGTCTTAGATCAATGCAATAAGGGAGCTAAACAATAATATGATTTCTTTAGGTGAACAAATAGTAACTCACCTAAGATCTATACTTCTGCATTTGTCAGCAGCGCATTACCAAATAGTTCAGCCCCAGAGACACACATATTATCCCCCTCCTGGGTCACTTTCTAAAAGAAAAATTAAAGATAGTTAACATGTGAGAATGATGTATATTGAGACAGAGTAATGTATACTTACCTCATCACTTTATGCTGAATGTCATTATGCTCCATCCTTTAAAAGAAACTAAATTAACCTACACTATATTAGTCACTTACTGTAATACAAATGTTTTTGATATTGGTTTATTTTGAAAGGTCTACAAACTGAAGTTGTAATGTATTCTGATCAAATATTGTTACTTGTATTAAGACACTGCAGATCCCTAGTCTATAGCAAGTTATGGTTACAAGGCTGTTGTTAATAGTTCGAAACCAACATGGAAAGCTATACTTACATGAGAAGAGGTTGTTAATTATCAATTACCTTCACTCTCTGTTCTCTGAGAGTCACTTGATGTAAATAAGACCCCTGCCTGTTCATTGTTTTATTATTGCATTATATGTTGAAGGAGGTTCATGTATTGCAGGATTATATATATACTTAGCCAATGTTCAGTTGCATTCTAAAGTTGGCATTTCCATCAGATTCTAGTCAGCTTTGCCTTTAGTAAAACTATGGATTGCTAAATCGACAGAAAAACCACTGGAAAACTCAAAAATAATTCTTAGCAAATAAACCCCGTAATTCTTAAAGCGCTAAACCAAATCTTTCATTTGAATTTGTCTGTCCCGTATGGTGGATTTATAGTGGAATTAAAGATGTGGCTTTATCACGTAGCAAAAACATATTAACTAACTAGGGTTTTATACCAATTTTATACACTACCAATAGCGATTCCAAAACCCTATTTTACCAAATTACCAAAATACTAATGTATTTGGATTAATATTGGATTAATATAAAACCTCATACAAAATGTGTGGTCTGGTGATATCAATGCAGGATGTCTTTGAAAAAATTGTTACTATGTAGGATACTTGACCTGGCCACTAAAGTGTCACAGGTTATGTACAAATAAAGCTTGATACGGCTGGAACAACTGTACCATTGTAGAAAATGGTAATATTATACCTTGATATGCCAATCAGTACACTAACTTGAGCAGCTTAAGTTGTTATTCACAACCCACATTTGATCCCACAATGCAAATGTGATTAAAACAGGTGGGGGAAAAAGCGGAAAACAAAATTTGTGTGTCAACTCTCACCTGCCTTCTGCATAGAATATGATACACATAGTAATGGACTTCCTCCCATCTGTTGTGTTCTGTTTGTTCCGTTAAAATTTCTGCAATTCACTCAGACTAAGGGGTAAATTTACTAAGAACTGCATTCTCATGTGAGTTTAGTCTGCATTTAAAACTCTGAGATTTAATAAAGCCAAACATGGGTTTAAAACATGGCCAAAAATGCAAACACGCCATCGAATCAACACGCAAGTATTTATCATATACAAACAGAATATACCGCAGATTTACGTGTTACGTATTAATCGTGTTTCTAAATATGGAGTAAACTTAGACCAAAATAAAAGTAACAAAAACACCTGCCAGTGAGCAGCATGTTCTGCAGAAGCCTGCACATGTAAGTGTGACCTATATACTGCTTCTGTGTTTTACACTGTAATAAAACCGGTTAAAAATGTGGGTTATTCCCCCTCCGCCCCCCCCCCCCCCCTCCCTATGAACTAGTCCTGGTCCTGGAAATATGAAGGAAAAAATGCTTATGGATCCCCCTTACTCCTTACTCTAATGATCCAGCACTGGGCTCAACCAGCAGGGGGGGGGCTAATGCCACAGCCAGGGAACACACACTTCTTAGGGTCTCCCGGCCAAATCAATATCCTCCTACTACTCTTTGCCAATCAACAGGCTGTTTCTATGTCTCCGGCTGCTAACTGTCTGAGAGTGGGTGACGTGCAGGGAACTGCAAGGGTTCTATCATTCTGTGTGCAATACATGTATATGTGTGCTTCTGTGTCCTCTGGAATGGGAGCAGAGCTTTTTATTTTGTCCAGACCTATGGATTGCTACTGCAGAAGGGGACGATCAGCACCATAGACAAGGTGAGTATCTAGTGTAAATGTGTGTGTGCAATTAGTGATGAGCACCGGAAATTTTTCGCATTTTGTGTTTTGGTTTTGGGTTCGGTTCCGCGGCCGTGTTTTGGATTCGGACGCGTTTTGGCAAAACCTCACCGAAAATTTTTTGTCGGATTCGGGTGTGTTTTGGATTCGGGTGTTTTTTTCAAAAAACCCTAAAAAACAGCTTAAATCATAGAATTTGGGGGTCATTTTGATCCCATAGTATTATTAACCTCAATAACCATAATTTCCACTCATTTCCAGTCTATTCTGAACACCTCACACCTCACAATATTATTTTTAGTTCTAAAATTTGCACCGAGGTCGCTGGATGGCTAAGTTAAGCGACACAAGTGGCCGACACAAACACCTGGCCCATCTAGGAGTGGCACTGCAGTGTCAGGCAGGATGGCCCTTCAAAAAAATAGTCCCCAAACAGCACATGATGCAAAGAAAAAAAGAGGCGCACCAAGGTGGCTGTGTGACTAAGCTAAGCGACACAAGTGGCCGACACAAACACCTGGCCCATCTAGGAGTGGCACTGCAGTGTCAGACAGGATGGCCCTTCAAAAAAATACTCCCCAAACAGCACATGATGCAAAGAAAAAAAGAGGCGCACCAAGGTGGCTGTGTGACTAAGCTAAGCGACACAAGTGGCCGACACAAACACCTGGCCCATCTAGGAGTGGCACTGCAGTGTCAATCAAGACAGGATGGCCCTTCCAAAAAATTGTCCCCAAACAGCACATGATGCAAAGAAAAAAAGAGGCGCACCAAGGTCGCTGTGTGACTAAGCTAAGCGACACAAGTGGCCGACACAAACACCTGGCCCATCTAGGAGTGGCACTGCAGTGTCAATCAAGACAGGATGGCCCTTCCAAAAAATTGTCCCCAAACAGCACATGATGCAAAGAAAAAAAGAGGCGCACCAAGGTGGCTGTGTGACTAAGCTAAGTGACACAAGTGGCCGACACAAACACCTGGCCCATCTAGGAGTGGCACTGCAGTGTCAGGCAGGATGGCCCTTCAAAAAAATTGTTCCCAAACAGCACATGATGCAAAGAAAAAAAGAGGCGCACCAAGGTGGCTTTGTGACTAAGCTAAGCGACACAAGTGGCCGACACAAACACCTGGCCCATCTAGGAGTGGCACTGCAGTGTCAGGCAGGATGGCCCTTCAAAAAAATACTCCCCAAACAGCACATGATGCAAAGAAAAAAAGAGGTGCACCAAGGTGGCTGTGTGACTAAGCTAAGCGACACAAGTGGCCGACACAAACACCTGGCCCATCTAGGAGTGGCACTGCAGTGTCAGGCAGGATGGCCCTTCAAAAAAATTGTCCCCAAACAGCACATGATGCAAAGAAAAATGAAAGAAAAAAGAGGTGCAAGATGGAATTGTCCTTGGGCCCTCCCACCCACCCTTATGTTGTATAAACAGGACATGCACACTTTAACGAACTGGTGAATGTCTCCAGGGAGGAATTGATTATAATTCATTTTAATGAACATCATCTTCTCCACATTTTCTGGAAGTAACCTCGTACGCCGATTGCTGACAAGGTGAGCGGCTGCACTAAACACTCTTTCGGAGTACACACTGGAGGGAGGGCAACTTAGGTAGAATAAAGCCAGTTTCTGCAAGGGCCTCCAAATTGCCTCTTTTTCCTGCCAGTATACGTACGGACTGTCTGACATGCCTACTTGGATGCGGTCACTCATATAATCCTCCACCATTCTTTCAATGGTGAGAGAATCATATGCAGTGACAGTAGACGACATGTCAGTAATCGTTGGCAGGTCCTTCAGTCCGGACCAGATGTCAGCACTCGCTCCAGACTGCCCTGCATCACCGCCAGTGGGTGGGCTCGGAATTCTTAGCCTTTTCCTCGCACCCCCAGTTGCGGGAGAATGTGAAGGAGGAGTTGGTGACGGGTCACGTTCCGCTTGACTTGACAATTTTCTCACCAGCAGGTCTTTGAACCTCTGCAGACTTGTGTCTGCCGGAAAGAGAGATACAACATAGGTTTTAAATCTAGGATCGAGCACGGTGGCCAAAATGTAGTGCTCTGATTTCAACAGATTGACCACCCGTGAATCCTGGTTAAGCGAATTAAGGGCTCCATCCACAAGTCCCACATGCCTAGCGGAATCGCTCTGTTTTAGCTCCTCCTTCAATGTCTCCAGCTTCTTCTGCAAAAGCCTGATGAGGGGAATGACCTGACTCAGGCTGGCAGTGTCTGAACTGACTTCACGTGTGGCAAGTTTAAAGGGTTGCAGAACCTTGCACAACGTTGAAATCATTCTCCACTGCGCTTGAGTCAGGTGCATTCCACCTCCTTTGCCTATATCGTGGCCAGATGTATAGGCTTGAATGGCCTTTTGCTGCTCCTCCATCCTCTGAAGCATATAGAGGGTTGAATTCCACCTCGTTACCACCTCTTGCTTCAGATGATGGCAGGGCAGGTTCAGGAATGTTTGGTGGTGCTCCAGTCTTCTGTACGCGGTGCCTGAATGCCGAAAGTGGCCCGCAATTCTTCGGGCCACCGACAGCATCTCTTGCACGCCCCTGTCGTTTTTTAAATAATTCTGCACCACCAAATTCAAGGTATGTGCAAAACATGGGACGTGCTGGAATTTGCCCAGATGTAATGCACGCACAATATTGCTGGCGTTGTCCGATGTCACAAATCCCCAGGAGAGTCCAATTGGGGTAAGCCATTCTGCGATGATCTTCCTCAGTTGCCGTAAGAGGTTTTCAGCTGTGTGCCTATTCTGGAAAGCGGTGATACAAAGCGTAGCCTGCCTAGGAACGAGTTGGCGTTTGCGAGATGCTGCTACTGGTGCCGCCGCTGCTGTTCTTGCTGCGGGAGGCAATACATCTACCCATTGGGCTGTCACAGTCATATAGTCCTGAGTCTGCCCTGCTCCACTTGTCCACATGTCCGTGGTTAAGTGGACATTGGGTACAACTGCATTTTTTAGGACACTGGTGAGTCTTTTTCTGAGGTCTGTGTACATTTTCGGTATCGCCTGCCTAGAGAAATGGAACCTAGATGGTATTTGGTACCGGGGACACAGTACCTCAATCAAGTTTCTAGTTGGCTCTGAATTAACGATGGATACCGGAACCACGTTTCTCACCGCCCAGGCTGCCAAGGCCTCAGTTATCCGCTTTGCAGCAGGATGACTGCTGTGATATTTCATCTTCCTCGCAAAGGACTGTTGGACAGTCAATTGCTTACTGGAAGTAGTACAAGTGGTCTTCCGACTTCCCCTCTGGGATGACGATCGACTCCCAGCAGCAACAACAGCAGCGCCAGCAGCAGTAGGCGTTACACTCAAGGATGCATCGGAGGAATCCCAGGCAGGAGAGGACTCGTCAGACTTGACAGTGACATGGCCTGCAGGACTATTGGCTTTCCTGGGTAAGGAGGAAATTGACACTGAGGGAGTTGGTGGTGTGGTTTGCAGGAGCTTGGTTACAAGAGGAAGGGATTTAGTGGTCAGTGGACTGCTTCCGCTGTCACCCAAAGTTTTTGAACTTGTCACTGACTTATGATGAATGCGCTGCAGGTGACGTATAAGGGAGGATGTTCTGAGGTGGTTAACGTCCTTACCCCTACTTATTACAGCTTGACAAAGGCAACACACGGCTTGACACCTGTTGTCCGCATTTCTGTTGAAATAATTCCACACCGAAGAGCTGATTTTTTTTGTATTTTGACCAGGCATGTCAAGGGCCATATTCCTCCCACGGACAACAGGTGTCTCCCCGGGTGCCTGACTTAAACAAACCACCTCACCATCAGAATCCTCCTTGTCAATTTCCTCCCCAGCGCCAGCAACACCCATATCCTCATCCTGGTGTACTTCAACAGTGACATCTTCAATTTGACTATCAGGAACTGGACTGCGGGTGCTCCTTCCAGCACTTGCAGGGGGCGTGCAAATGGTGGAAGGCGCAAGCTCTTCCCGTCCAGTGTTGGGAAGGTCAGGCATCGCAACCGACACAATTGGACTCTCCTTGGGGATTTGTGATTTTGAAGAACGCACAGTTCTTTGCTGTGCTTTTGCCAGCTTAAGTCTTTTCTTTTTTCTAGCGAGAGGATGAGTGCTTCCATCCTCATTTGAAGCTGAACCACTAGCCATGAACATAGGCCAGGGCCTCAGCCGTTCCTTGCCACTCCGTGTCGTAAATGGCATATTGGCAAGTTTACGCTTCTCTTCAGACGCTTTTAATTTTGATTTTTGGGTCATTTTACTGAACTTTTGTGTTTTGGATTTTACATGCTCTCTACTATGACATTGGGCATCGGCTTTGGCAGACGACGTTGATGGCATTTCATCGTCTCGGCCATGACTAGTGGCAGCAGCTTCAGCACGAGGTGGAAGTGGATCTTGATCTTTCCCTTTAACCTCCACATTTTTGTTCTCCATTTTTTAATGTGTGGAATTATATGCCAGTATCAATAGCAATGGCCTACTACTATATTTACTGCGCAAAACTAAAATGCACCAAGGGTATACAATGTAGATGGATAGTATACTTAATGGATGACGAGTGATGACACAGAGGTAGGTACAGCAGTGGCCTACCGTACTGCTATATATAGTATACTGGTGGACACTGTCAGCAAACTGCAAAACTAAAATGCACCACAGGTATAGAATGTAGATGGATAGTATACTTAATGGATGACGAGTGACGACACAGAGGTAGGTACACAGCAGTGGCCTACCGTACTGCTATATATAGTATACTGGTGGACACTGTCAGCAAACTGCAAAACTGTCTAAAATGCACCACAGGTATAGAATGTAGATGGATAGTATACTTAATGGATGACGAGTGACGACACAGAGGTAGGTACACAGCAGTGGCCTACCGTACTGCTATATATAGTATACTGGTGGACACTGTCAGCAAACTGCAAAACTGTCTAAAATGCACCACAGGTATAGAATGTAGATGGATAGTATACTTAATGGATGACGAGTGACGACACAGAGGTAGGTATACAGCAGTGGCCTACCATACTGCTATATATAGTATACTGGTGGACACTGTCAGCAAACTGCAAAACTGTCTAAAATGCACCACAGGTATAGAATGTAGATGGATAGTATACTTAATGGATGACGAGTGACGACATAGAGGTAGGTACACAGCAGTGGCCTACCGTACTGCTATATATAGTATACTGGTGGACACTGTCAGCAAACTGCAAAACTGTCTAAAATGCACCACAGGTATAGAATGTAGATGGATAGTATACTTAATGGATGACGAGTGACGACACAGAGGTAGGTACACAGCAGTGGCCTACCGTACTGCTATATATAGTATACTGGTGGACACTGTCAGCAAACTGCAAAACTGTCTAAAATGCACCACATGTATAGAATGTAGATGGATAGTATACTTAATGGATGACGAGTGATGACACAGAGGTAGGTACACAGCAGTGGCCTACCGTACTGCTATATATAGTATACTGGTGGACACTGTCAGCAAACTGCTAAACTAGTCTAAAAAAATGCACCACAGGTATACAATGTAGATGGATAGTATACTTAATGGATGACGAGTGACGACACAGAGGTAGGTACAGCAGTGGCCTACCGTACTGCTATATATAGTATACTGGTGGACACTCTCAGCAAACTGCTAAACTAGTCTAAAAAAATGCACCACAGGTATACAATGTAGATGGATAGTATACTTAATGGATGACGAGTGACGACACAGAGGTAGGTACAGCAGTGGCCTACCGTACTGCTATATATAGTATACTGGTGGACACTGTCAGCAAACTGCTAAACTAGTCTAAAATGCACCACAGGTATACAATGCAGATGGATAGTATACTTAATGGATGACGAGTGACGACACAGAGGTAGGTACAGCAGTGCACTCTGCACTGTACTACTCCTATATAATATTAATTATACTGGTGGTCCCCAGTCCCCACAATAAAGCAGCACACTGTGAGCACAGATATGGAGTGTTTTTCAGGCAGACAACGTATACTGGTGGTCACTGTCAGCAAAACTCTGCACTGTACTCCTGCTATAGCTGCTCCCCAGTCCCCACAATTAAGCAGTGTGAGCACTCAGCACAGATATATCATGCAGCACACTGAGCACAGATATGGTATGGAGCGTTTTTTTCAGGCAGAGAACGGATAAAAATCTGGTGGTCACTTATCAGCAAAACTCTGCACTGTACTCCTAACTAGAGATGAGCGGGTTCGGTTTCTCTGAATCCGAACCCGCCAGAACTTCATGTTTTTTTTCACGGGTCCGAGCGACTCGGATCTTCCCGCCTTGCTCGGTTAACCCGAGCGCGCCCGAACGTCATCATGACGCTGTCGGATTCTCGCGAGGCTCGGATTCTATCGCGAGACTCGGATTCTATATAAGGAGCCGCGCGTCGCCGCCATTTTCACACGTGCATTGAGATTGATAGGGAGAGGACGTGGCTGGCGTCCTCTCCGTTTAGAATAGATTAGAGAGACACTTGATTTACTAATTTTGGGGAGCATTAGGAGTACTCAGTACAGTGCAGAGTTTTGCTGATAGTGACCACCAGTTTTATTTATAATCCGTTCTCTGCCTGAAAAAAGCGATACACAGCACACAGTGACTCAGTCACATACCATATCTGTGTGCACTGCTCAGGCTCAGGCCAGTGTGCTGCATCATCTATTATCTATATATAATATTATATATATCTGTCTGACTGCTCAGCTCACACAGCTTATAATTGTGGGGGAGACTGGGGAGCACTACTGCAGTGCCAGTTATAGGTTATAGCAGGAGCCAGGAGTACATAATATATTATATAGTGAGTGACCACCAGACACACAGTGCAGTTTATTTAATATATCCGTTCTCTGCCTGAAAAAAGCGATACACACAGTGACTCAGTCAGTCACATACCATATCTGTGTGCACTGCTCAGGCCAGTGTGCTGCATCATCTATATAATATATATTATATATCTGTCTGACTGCTCAGCTCACACAGCTTATAATTGTGGGGGAGACTGGGGAGCACTACTGCAGTGCCAGTTATAGGTTATAGCAGGAGCCAGGAGTACATAATATTATATTAAAACAGTGCACACTTTTGCTGCAGGAGTGCCACTGCCAGTGTGACTAGTGACCAGTGACCTGACCACCAGTATATATAATATTAGTAGTATACTATCTCTTTATCAACCAGTCTATATTAGCAGCAGACACAGTACAGTGCGGTAGTTCACGGCTGTGGCTACCTCTGTGTCGGCACTCGGCAGCCCGTCCATAATTGTATATACCACCTAACCGTGGTTTTTTTTTTCTTTCTTTATACATACATACTAGTTACGAGTATACTATCTCTTTATCAACCAGTCTATATTAGCAGCAGACACAGTACAGTGCGGTAGTTCACGGCTGTGGCTACCTCTGTGTCGGCACTCGGCAGCCCGTCCATAATTGTATATACCACCTAACCGTGGTTTTTTTTTCTTTCTTTATACATACATACTAGTTACGAGTATACTATCTCTTTATCAACCAGTCTATATATTAGCAGCAGACACAGTACAGTGCGGTAGTTCACGGCTGTGGCTACCTCTGTGTCGGCACTCGGCAGCCCGTCCATAATTGTATATACCACCTAACCGTGGTTTTTTTTTCTTTCTTTATACATACATACTAGTTACGAGTATACTATCTCTTTATCAACCAGTCTATATATTAGCAGCAGACACAGTACAGTGCGGTAGTTCACGGCTGTGGCTACCTCTGTGTCGGCACTCGGCAGCCCGTCCATAATTGTATATACCACCTAACCGTGGTTTTTTTTTCTTTCTTTATACATACATACTAGTTACGAGTATACTATCTCTTTATCAACCAGTCTATATATTAGCAGCAGACACAGTACAGTGCGGTAGTTCACGGCTGTGGCTACCTCTGTGTCGGCACTCGGCAGCCCGTCCATAATTGTATATACCACCTAACCGTGGTTTTTTTTTCTTTCTTTATACATACATACTAGTTACGAGTATACTATCTCTTTATCAACCAGTCTATATTAGCAGCAGACACAGTACAGTGCGGTAGTTCACGGCTGTGGCTACCTCTGTGTCGGCACTCGGCAGCCCGTCCATAATTGTATATACCACCTAACCGTGGTTTTTTTTTCTTTCTTTATACATACATACTAGTTACGAGTATACTATCTCTTTATCAACCAGTCTATATATTAGCAGCAGACACAGTACAGTGCGGTAGTTCACGGCTGTGGCTACCTCTGTGTCGGCACTCGGCAGCCCGTCCATAATTGTATATACCACCTAACCGTGGTTTTTTTTTCTTTCTTTATACATACATACTAGTTACGAGTATACTATCTCTTTATCAACCAGTCTATATTAGCAGCAGACACAGTACAGTGCGGTAGTTCACGGCTGTGGCTACCTCTGTGTCGGCACTCGGCAGCCCGTCCATAATTGTATATACCACCTAACCGTGGTTTTTTTTTCTTTCTTTATACATACATACTAGTTACGAGTATACTATCTCTTTATCAACCAGTCTATATATTAGCAGCAGACACAGTACAGTGCGGTAGTTCACGGCTGTGGCTACCTCTGTGTCGGCACTCGGCAGCCCGTCCATAATTGTATATACCACCTAACCGTGGTTTTTTTTTCTTTCTTTATACATACATACTAGTTACGAGTATACTATCTCTTTATCAACCAGTCTATATATTAGCAGCAGACACAGTACAGTGCGGTAGTTCACGGCTGTGGCTACCTCTGTGTCGGCACTCGGCAGCCCGTCCATAATTGTATATACCACCTAACCGTGGTTTTTTTTTCTTTCTTTATACATACATACTAGTTACGAGTATACTATCTCTTTATCAACCAGTCTATATATTAGCAGCAGACACAGTACAGTGCGGTAGTTCACGGCTGTGGCTACCTCTGTGTCGGCACTCGGCAGCCCGTCCATAATTGTATATACCACCTAACCGTGGTTTTTTTTTCTTTCTTTATACATACATACTAGTTACGAGTATACTATCTCTTTATCAACCAGTCTATAAATTAGCAGCAGACACAGTACAGTGCGGTAGTTCACGGCTGTGGCTACCTCTGTGTCGGCACTCGGCAGCCCGTCCATAATTGTATATACCACCTAACCGTGGTTTTTTTTTCTTTCTTTATACATACATACTAGTTACGAGTATACTATCTCTTTATCAACCAGTCTATATATTAGCAGCAGACACAGTACAGTGCGGTAGTTCACGGCTGTGGCTACCTCTGTGTCGGCACTCGGCAGCCCGTCCATAATTGTATATACCACCTAACCGTGGTTTTTTTTTCTTTCTTTATACATACATACTAGTTACGAGTATACTATCTCTTTATAAACCAGTCTATATATTAGCAGCAGACACAGTACAGTGCGGTAGTTCACGGCTGTGGCTACCTCTGTGTCGGCACTCGGCAGCCCGTCCATAATTGTATATACCACCTAACCGTGGTTTTTTTTTCTTTCTTTATACATACATACTAGTTACGAATATACTATCTCTTTATCAACCAGTCTATATATTAGCAGCAGACACAGTACAGTGCGGTAGTTCACGGCTGTGGCTACCTCTGTGTCGGCACTCGGCAGCCCGTCCATAATTGTATATACCACCTAACCGTGGTTTTTTTTTCTTTCTTTATACAGACATACTAGTTACGAGTATACTATCTCTTTATCAACCAGTCTATATATTAGCAGCAGACACAGTACAGTGCGGTAGTTCACGGCTGTGGCTACCTCTGTGTCGGCACTCGGCAGCCCGTCCATAATTGTATATACCACCTAACCGTGGTTTTTTTTTCTTTCTTTATACATACATACTAGTTACGAGTATACTATCTCTTTATCAACCAGTCTATATATTAGCAGCAGACACAGTACAGTGCGGTAGTTCACGGCTGTGGCTACCTCTGTGTCGGCACTCGGCAGCCCGTCCATAATTGTATATACCACCTAACCGTGGTTTTTTTTTCTTTCTTTATACATACATACTAGTTACGAGTATACTATCTCTTTATCAACCAGTCTATATATTAGCAGCAGACACAGTACAGTGCGGTAGTTCACGGCTGTGGCTACCTCTGTGTCGGCACTCGGCAGCCCGTCCATAATTGTATATACCACCTAACCGTGGTTTTTTTTTCTTTCTTTATACATACATACTAGTTACGAGTATACTATCTCTTTATCAACCAGTCTATATTAGCAGCAGACACAGTACAGTGCGGTAGTTCACGGCTGTGGCTACCTCTGTGTCGGCACTCGGCAGCCCGTCCATAATTGTATATACCACCTAACCGTGGTTTTTTTTTCTTTCTTTATACATACATACTAGTTACGAGTATACTATCTCTTTATCAACCAGTCTATATTAGCAGCAGACACAGTACAGTGCGGTAGTTCACGGCTGTGGCTACCTCTGTGTCGGCACTCGGCAGCCCGTCCATAATTGTATATACCACCTAACCGTGGTTTTTTTTTCTTTCTTTATACATACATACTAGTTACGAGTATACTATCTCTTTATCAACCAGTCTATATATTAGCAGCAGACACAGTACAGTGCGGTAGTTCACGGCTGTGGCTACCTCTGTGTCGGCACTCGGCAGCCCGTCCATAATTGTATATACCACCTAACCGTGGTTTTTTTTTCTTTCTTTATACATACATACTAGTTACGAGTATACTATCTCTTTATCAACCAGTCTATATTAGCAGCAGACACAGTACAGTGCGGTAGTTCACGGCTGTGGCTACCTCTGTGTCGGCACTCGGCAGCCCGTCCATAATTGTATATACCACCTAACCGTGGTTTTTTTTTCTTTCTTTATACATACATACTAGTTACGAGTATACTATCTCTTTATCAACCAGTCTATATATTAGCAGCAGACACAGTACAGTGCGGTAGTTCACGGCTGTGGCTACCTCTGTGTCGGCACTCGGCAGCCCGTCCATAATTGTATATACCACCTAACCGTGGTTTTTTTTTCTTTCTTTATACATACATACTAGTTACGAGTATACTATCTCTTTATCAACCAGTCTATATATTAGCAGCAGACACAGTACAGTGCGGTAGTTCACGGCTGTGGCTACCTCTGTGTCGGCACTCGGCAGCCCGTCCATAATTGTATATACCACCTAACCGTGGTTTTTTTTTCTTTCTTTATACATACATACTAGTTACGAGTATACTATCTCTTTATCAACCAGTCTATATATTAGCAGCAGACACAGTACAGTGTGGTAGTTCACGGCTGTGGCTACCTCTGTGTCGGCACTCGGCAGCCCGTCCATAATTGTATATACCACCTAACCGTGGTTTTTTTTTCTTTCTTTATACATACATACTAGTTACGAGTATACTATCTCTTTATCAACCAGTCTATATATTAGCAGCAGACACAGTACAGTGCGGTAGTTCACGGCTGTGGCTACCTCTGTGTCGGCACTCGGCAGCCCGTCCATAATTGTATATACCACCTAACCGTGGTTTTTTTTTCTTTCTTTATACATACATACTAGTTACGAGTATACTATCTCTTTATCAACCAGTCTATATATTAGCAGCAGACACAGTACAGTGCGGTAGTTCACGGCTGTGGCTACCTCTGTGTCGGCACTCGGCAGCCCGTCCATAATTGTATATACCACCTAACCGTGGTTTTTTTTTCTTTCTTTATACATACATACTAGTTACGAGTATACTATCTCTTTATCAACCAGTCTATATTAGCAGCAGACACAGTACAGTGCGGTAGTTCACGGCTGTGGCTACCTCTGTGTCGGCACTCGGCAGCCCGTCCATAATTGTATATACCACCTAACCGTGGTTTTTTTTTCTTTCTTTATACATACATACTAGTTACGAGTATACTATCTCTTTATCAACCAGTCTATATTAGCAGCAGACACAGTACAGTGCGGTAGTTCACGGCTGTGGCTACCTCTGTGTCGGCACTCGGCAGCCCGTCCATAATTGTATATACCACCTAACCGTGGTTTTTTTTTCTTTCTTTATACATACATACTAGTTACGAGTATACTATCTCTTTATCAACCAGTCTATATATTAGCAGCAGACACAGTACAGTGCGGTAGTTCACGGCTGTGGCTACCTCTGTGTCGGCACTCGGCAGCCCGTCCATAATTGTATACTAGTATCCAATCCATCCATCTCCATTGTTTACCTGAGGTGCCTTTAAGTTGTGCCTATTAAAATATGGAGAACAAAAATGTTGAGGTTCCAAAATTAGGGAAAGATCAAGATCCACTTCCACCTCGTGCTGAAGCTGCTGCCACTAGTCATGGCCGAGACGATGAAATGCCAGCAACGTCGTCTGCCAAGGCCGATGCCCAATGGCATAGTACAGAGCATGTCAAAACCAAAACACCAAATATCAGTAAAAAAAGGTCTCCAAAACCTAAAATAAAATTGTCGGAGGAGAAGCGTAAACTTGCCAATATGCCATTTACCACACGGAGTGGCAAGGAACGGCTGAGGCCCTGGCCTATGTTCATGGCTAGTGGTTCAGCTTCACATGAGGATGGAAGCACTCAGCCTCTCGCTAGAAAACTGAAAAGACTCAAGCTGGCAAAAGCACCGCAAAGAACTGTGCGTTCTTTGAAATCCCAAATCCACAAGGAGAGTCCAATTGTGTCGGTTGCGATGCCTGACCTTCCCAACACTGGACGTGAAGAGCATGCGCCTTCCACCATTTGCACGCCCCCTGCAAGTGCTGGAAGGAGCACCCGCAGTCCAGTTCCTGATAGTCAGATTGAAGATGTCAGTGTTGAAGTACACCAGGATGAGGAGGATATGGGTGTTGCTGGCGCTGGGGAGGAAATTGACCAGGAGGATTCTGATGGTGAGGTGGTTTGTTTAAGTCAGGCACCCGGGGAGACACCTGTTGTCCGTGGGAGGAATATGGCCGTTGACATGCCAGGTGAAAATACCAAAAAAATCAGCTCTTCGGTGTGGAGGTATTTCACCAGAAATGCGGACAACAGGTGTCAAGCCGTGTGTTCCCTTTGTCAAGCTGTAATAAGTAGGGGTAAGGACGTTAACCACCTCGGAACATCCTCCCTTATACGTCACCTGCAGCGCATTCATAATAAGTCAGTGACAAGTTCAAAAACTTTGGGTGACAGCGGAAGCAGTCCACTGACCAGTAAATCCCTTCCTCTTGTAACCAAGCTCACGCAAACCACCCCACCAACTCCCTCAGTGTCAATTTCCTCCTTCCCCAGGAATGCCAATAGTCCTGCAGGCCATGTCACTGGCAATTCTGACGAGTCCTCTCCTGCCTGGGATTCCTCCGATGCATCCTTGCGTGTAACGCCTACTGCTGCTGGCGCTGCTGTTGTTGCCGCTGGGAGTCGATGGTCATCCCAGAGGGGAAGTCGTAAGCCCACTTGTACTACTTCCAGTAAGCAATTGACTGTTCAACAGTCCTTTGCGAGGAAGATGAAATATCACAGCAGTCATCCTACTGCAAAGCGGATAACTGAGTCCTTGACAACTATGTTGGTGTTAGACGTGCGTCCGGTATCCGCCGTTAGTTCACAGGGAACTAGACAATTTATTGAGGCAGTGTGCCCCCGTTACCAAATACCATCTAGGTTCCACTTCTCTAGGCAGGCGATACCGAGAATGTACACGGACGTCAGAAAAAGACTCACCAGTGTCCTAAAAAATGCAGTTGTACCCAATGTCCACTTAACCACGGACATGTGGACAAGTGGAGCAGGGCAGGGTCAGGACTATATGACTGTGACAGCCCACTGGGTAGATGTATGGACTCCCGCCGCAAGAACAGCAGCGGCGGCACCAGTAGCAGCATCTCGCAAACGCCAACTCTTTCCTAGGCAGGCTACGCTTTGTATCACCGCTTTCCAGAATACGCACACAGCTGAAAACCTCTTACGGCAACTGAGGAAGATCATCGCGGAATGGCTTACCCCAATTGGACTCTCCTGTGGATTTGTGGCATCGGACAACGCCAGCAATATTGTGTGTGCATTAAATATGGGCAAATTCCAGCACGTCCCATGTTTTGCACATACCTTGAATTTGGTGGTGCAGAATTTTTTAAAAAACGACAGGGGCGTGCAAGAGATGCTGTCGGTGGCCAGAAGAATTGCGGGACACTTTCGGCGTACAGGCACCACGTACAGAAGACTGGAGCACCACCAAAAACTACTGAACCTGCCCTGCCATCATCTGAAGCAAGAAGTGGTAACGAGGTGGAATTCAACCCTCTATATGCTTCAGAGGTTGGAGGAGCAGCAAAAGGCCATTCAAGCCTATACAATTGAGCACGATATAGTAGGTGGAATGCACCTGTCTCAAGTGCAGTGGAGAATGATTTCAACGTTGTGCAAGGTTCTGATGCCCTTTGAACTTGCCACACGTGAAGTCAGTTCAGACACTGCCAGCCTGAGTCAGGTCATTCCCCTCATCAGGCTTTTGCAGAAGAAGCTGGAGGCATTGAAGAAGGAGCTAAAAGGGAGCGATTCCGCTAGGCATGTGGGACTTGTGGATGCAGCCCTTAATTCGCTTAACAAGGATTCACGGGTGGTCAATCTGTTGAAATCAGAGCACTACATTTTGGCCACCGTGCTCGATCCTAGATTTAAAGCCTACCTTGGATCTCTCTTTCCGGCAGACACAGGTCTGCTGGGGTTGAAAGACCTGCTGGTGACAAAATTGTCAAGTCAAGCGGAACGCGACCTGTCAACATCTCCTCCTTCACATTCTCCCGCAACTGGGGGTGCGAGGAAAAGGCTCAGAATTCCGAGCCCACCCGCTGGCGGTGATGCAGGGCAGTCTGGAGCGACTGCTGATGCTGACATCTGGTCCGGACTGAAGGACCTGACAACGATTACGGACATGTCGTCTACTGTCACTGCATATGATTCTCTCAACATTGATAGAATGGTGGAGGATTATATGAGTGACCGCATCCAAGTAGGCACGTCACACAGTCCGTACTTATACTGGCAGGAAAAAGAGGCAATTTGGAGGCCCTTGCACAAACTTGCTTTATTCTACCTAAGTTGCCCTCCCACAAGTGTGTACTCCGAAAGAGTGTTTAGTGCCGCCGCTCACCTTGTCAGCAATCGGCGTACGAGGTTACATCCAGAAAATGTGGAGAAGATGATGTTCATTAAAATGAATTATAATCAATTCCTCCGCGGAGACATTGACCAGCAGCAATTGCCTCCACAAAGTACACAGGGAGCTGAGATGGTGGATTCCAGTGGGGACGAATTGATAATCTGTGAGGAGGGGGATGTACACGGTGATATATTGGAGGGTGAAGATGAGGTGGACATCTTGCCTCTGTAGAGCCAGTTTGTGCAAGGAGAGATTAATTGCTTCTTTTTTGGGGGGGGTCCAAACCAACCCGTCATATCAGTCACAGTCGTGTGGCAGACCCTGTCACTGAAATGATGGGTTGGTTAAAGTGTGCATGTCCTGTTTTGTTTATACAACATAAGGGTGGGTGGGAGGGCCCAAGGACAATTCCATCTTGCACCTCTTTTTTCTTTTCTTTTTCTTTGCATCATGTGCTGATTGGGGAGGGTTTTTTGGAAGGGACATCCTGCGTGACACTGCAGTGCCACTCCTAGATGGGCCCGGTGTTTGTGTCGGCCACTAGGGTCGCTAATCTTACTCACACAGCTACCTCATTGCGCCTCTTTTTTTCTTTGCGTCATGTGCTGTTTGGGGAGGGTTTTTTGGAAGGGACATCCTGCGTGACACTGCAGTGCCACTCCTAGATGGGCCCGGTGTTTGTGTCGGCCACTAGGGTCGCTAATCTTACTCACACAGCTACCTCATTGCGCCTCTTTTTTTCTTTGCGTCATGTGCTGTTTGGGGAGGGTTTTTTGGAAGGGACATCCTGCGTGACACTGCAGTGCCACTCCTAGATGGGCCCGGTGTTTGTGTCGGCCACTAGGGTCGCTTATCTTACTCACACAGCGACCTCGGTGCAAATTTTAGGACTAAAAATAATATTGTGAGGTGTGAGGTATTCAGAATAGACTGAAAATGAGTGTAAATTATGGTTTTTGAGGTTAATAATACTTTGGGATCAAAATGACCCCCAAATTCTATGATTTAAGCTGTTTTTTAGTGTTTTTTGAAAAAAACACCCGAATCCAAAACACACCCGAATCCGACAAAAAAAATTCGGTGAGGTTTTGCCAAAACGCGTTCGAACCCAAAACACGGCCGCGGAACCGAACCCAAAACCAAAACACAAAACCCGAAAAATTTCAGGCGCTCATCTCTACTCCTAACAGCTGCTCCCCAATCTTCCCCACAATTAAGCAATAAAAAACAAACAAGAATCAACTGTCTTCTACAATAAACGGAGAGGACGCCAGCCACGTCCTCTCCCTTTTATCTCCAATGCACGAGTGAAAATGGCGGCGACGCGCGGCTGCTTATATAGAATCCGAATCTCGCGAGAATCCGACAGCGGGATGATGACGTTCGGGCGCGCTCGGGTTAGCCAAGCAAGGCGGGAAGGTTCTAACCTGCCTCGGACCCGTGTAAAAACGGTGAAGTTCGGGGGGGTTCGGTTTCCGAGAAACCGAACCCACTCATCACTATGTGCAATAGAGGACTACAATATCCGTTGTACATGTACTGTCATTTTTAAAATATTTCCAGTACATTAGGACTACAGATGCCCGCGGGCTCATATTGCCTAGGCATGCTGCAACTTGTGGTTCTCTAAGTGCCTGCATGCAAGGCAGGCTTGCTGGGACCTGAAGTCGAACTGTAAAGAACAATATTCTAATTTTATACCATCAACCCTGCAACCACTGCCACCAGAGGTGCAGTTAGTAGCCCTGGGCTCCAGCCAAGGCCTATGGTATAGTCGGGATTCCTGAGGAATTCCCATCCTGGGCTGATTAGTTGGGGGGGGATAATGTTTTGGCCAGGGGACAATGTGAAGTGTGTCCCCCAGAGTAGGCATTTTCCTCCCCCATAGGCAAATGCAGAGGGGATTTTCCAGTTGGCCAGCAGCTCAAATTATGACCACAATAGTATACAATACGATTACTAGAGTTTCCGCCACAACATGCAGTTTAAAGGATATAGTGGAGCTGCTGCATATGCCCAGTGACAGCAGCTTCTTCTACCAAGTTTGCTGCGTGTGTGAATCTCAGCGCTCAATCACCGCACTGGACCAGAGAGTAGTTGCCAGGAAGAAGAGACAGGCGCCTTACCATGCATAGACCATCGGAAAACATGATTCTTAGTAAAATTGAGTGTTTAATCTTCAAAACTTCTCACGATAGCCAGCGTGTTTAATCTAGACTAAACATGATTCGTAGTAAATTTACCCCTAATAGTGAATTTACCCATCTACAGTATATGCCAGGCCTGGAAGATAATAAAATGAGAGATGCATACAGAATATAGTGGTCTATTTACTAAACCTTGGATGGAGATAAAGTGGACGGAGATAAAGTACCAGCCAATCAGCTCCTAACTGCCATGTCACAGACTGGGTTTGAAATATGATAGGTGCCGATTAGCTGGTATTTTATCTCCGTCCACTTTATCTCCATCCAAGGCTTAGTAAATACTCTAAACAAAAAAAAACCTCATGGGACACTTTTTATAATATCATAGCCACACATAATGTTACACCAACAATGCAGAGTTAATATCAAAGTAAATAATAACTTTTGTCTCTAGATGGCAGTAAAATCACATCTAAGAATGCAAGTAAAAATTCATGAATTTCAAATATGTTATTAAATATGTATTATATATAAGCAATGTAGATAAGGGAACAAGACAATATTAAAAATATCTGGGTTTTGTATCTGATACCCTAAAACTTCCTCACAGTAGTTTACTGATAGAGAAATTTGTTTGTGAGAAAACAAAAATATAATAGCAGATTGCAGTTGTTCACAAACTTTTTTTGAGTCACGACTCCCTAGAGTATCAGATGTTTTGAAAATTAAATGCTGAAAGAGAGATCTAGGTTTATCCTTTCAGATGTGCAAAGTCACATTTGAATTAGAGATGAGCGGGTTCGGTTCCTCTGAATCCGAACCCGCCCGAACTTCATGTTTTTTTTCACGGGTCCGAGCGACTCGGATCTTCCCGCCTTGCTCGGTTAACCCGAGCGCGCCCGAACGTCATCATCCCGCTGTCGGATTCTCGCGAGGCTCGGATTCTATTGCGAGACTCGGATTCTATATAAGGAGCCGCGCGTCGCCGCCATTTTCACACGTGCATTGAGAGTCATAGGGAGAGGACGTGGCTGGCGTCCTCTCCGTTTAGAGAAGAGAGAGACACAGTAGAGACGAGAGAGACACAGTAGTAGTAATTTTGGGGAGCATTATTAGGAGGAGTACTACTATACTACTATACTACTTGCTGAAGTGATATAGATTAGATAGTGTGACTGTAAGTGTATTGTATTATCTGACTTGTGGGGGAGACACTGACAGTGGGGAGCAGTTAGAGTCTGAGAGCAGGACTCAGGAGTACATATAACGTACAGTGCACACTTTTGCTGCCAGAGTCAGTGCCACACTGCCATTGTTGTGACCACACTGACCACCAGTATAATAATATATTTTGTGATTGTCTGCTTAGGACTCGGAGTACTAGTTGCAAGTTGCAACGTGAGTGACCTGACCACCAGTTTAATAATCAATCACCACCAGTTTAATATATATATATATATATATATATATATATATATAATTGTATATTATATATATATATATACCACCTACCCGTAGTTTTTTTTTTTTTTTTCATTCTTCTTTATACATACTACTATAGTAGCTTACTGTAGCAGTCTGCGGTGCTGCTGACCTGACAGTGTCCAGCAGGTCCGTCATCAGTCATTACATAATAAATATATATAGTACCTGTCCGGCTGCAGTACTAGTGATATTATATTGATTTCATCTCATTATCAATAATTTATCATCCAGTCTAGACTCTATATTAGCAGCAGACACAGTACGTTAGTCCACGGCTGTAGCTACCTCTGTGTCGGCACTCGGCAGTCCATCCATAATTGTATACCACCTACCCGTGGTTTTTTTTTTTTTTTCTTCTTTGTACATACTACTATAGTATAGTAGCTTACTGTAGCAGTCTGCGGTGCTGCTGAGCTGACAGTGTCCAGCAGGTCCGTCATCAGTCATCATTACCTAATAAATATATTATCTACCTGTCCGGCTGCAGTACTAGTGATATTATATATACATACATATATATATATTGATTTCATATCATTATCATCCAGTCTATATTAGCAGCAGACACAGTGCGTTAGTCCACGGCTGTAGCTACCTCTGTGTCGGCACTCGGCAGTCCATCCATAATTGTATACCACCTACCCGTGGGTTTTTTTTTTCTTTCTTCTTTGTACATACTACTATAGTAAAGTAGCTTACTGTAGCAGTCTGCGGTGCTGCTGAGCTGACAGTGTCCAGCAGGTCCGTCATCAGTCATCATTACCTAATAAATATATTATCTACCTGTCCGGCTGCAGTACTAGTGATATTATATATACATACATATATATATTGATTTCATATCATTATCATCCAGTCTATATTAGCAGCAGACACAGTACGTTAGTCCACGGCTGTAGCTACCTCTGTGTCGGCACTCGGCAGTCCATCCATAATTGTATACCACCTACCCGTGGTTTTTTTTTTTCTTTCTTCTTTGTACATACTACTATAGTATAGTAGCTTACTGTAGCAGTCTGCTGTGCTGCTGAGCTGACAGTGTCCAGCAGGTCCGTCATCAGTCATCATTACCTAATAAATATATTATCTACCTGTCCGGCTGCAGTACTAGTGATATTATATATACATACATATATATATTGATTTCATATCATTATCATCCAGTCTATATTAGCAGCAGACACAGTACGTTAGTCCACGGCTGTAGCTACCTCTGTGTCGGCACTCGGCAGTCCATCCATAATTGTATACCACCTACCCGTGGTTTTTTTTTTCTTTCTTCTTTGTACATACTACTATAGTATAGTAGCTTACTGTAGCAGTCTGCGGTGCTGCTGAGCTGACAGTGTCCAGCAGGTCCGTCATCAGTCATCATTACCTAATAAATATATTATCTACCTGTCCGGCTGCAGTACTAGTGATATTATATATACATACATATATATATATTGATTTCATATCATTATCATCCAGTCTATATTAGCAGCAGACACAGTACGTTAGTCCACGGCTGTAGCTACCTCTGTGTCGGCACTCGGCAGTCCATCCATAATTGTATACCACCTACCCGTGGTTTTTTTTTTTCTTTCTTCTTTGTACATACTACTATAGTATAGTAGCTTACTGTAGCAGTCTGCGGTGCTGCTGAGCTGACAGTGTCCAGCAGGTCTGTCATCAGTCATCATTACCTAATAAATATATTATCTACCTGTCCGGCTGCAGTACTAGTGATATTATATATACATACATATATATATTGATTTCATATCATTATCATCCAGTCTATATTAGCAGCAGACACAGTACGTTAGTCCACGGCTGTAGCTACCTCTGTGTCGGCACTCGGCAGTCCATCCATAAGTATACTAGTATCCATCCATCTCCATTGTTTACCTGAGGTGCCTTTTAGTTGTGCCTATTAAAATATGGAGAACAAAAATGTTGAGGTTCCAAAATTAGGGAAAGATCAAGATCCACTTCCACCTCGTGCTGAAGCTGCTGCCACTAGTCATGGCCGAGACGATGAAATGCCAGCAACGTCGTCTGCCAAGGCCGATGCCCAATGTCATAGTACAGAGCATGTCAAATCCAAAACACCAAATATCAGTAAAAAAAGGACTCCAAAACCTAAAATAAAATTGTCGGAGGAGAAGCGTAAACTTGCCAATATGCCATTTACCACACGGAGTGGCAAGGAACGGCTGAGGCCCTGGCCTATGTTCATGGCTAGTGGTTCAGCTTCACATGAGGATGGAAGCACTCAGCCTCTCGCTAGAAAAATGAAAAGACTCAAGCTGGCAAAAGCAGTAGCACCGCAAAGAACTGTGCGTTCTTCGAAATCCCAAATCCACAAGGAGAGTCCGACTCCAATTGTGTCGGTTGCGATGCCTGACCTTCCCAACACTGGACGTGAAGAGCATGCGCCTTCCACCATTTGCACGCCCCCTGCAAGTGCTGGAAGGAGCACCCGCAGTCCAGTTCCTGATAGTCAGATTGAAGATGTCAGTGTTGAAGTACACCAGGATGAGGAGGATATGGGTGTTGCTGGGGAGGAAATTGACCGGGAGGATTCTGATGGTGAGGTGGTTTGTTTAAGTCAGGCACCCGGGGAGACACCTGTTGTCCGTGGGAGGAATATGGCCACTGACATGCCTGGTGAAAATACCAAAAAAATCAGCTCTTCGGTGTGGAAGTATTTCAACAGAAATGCGGACAACAGGTGTCAAGCCGTGTGTTGCCTTTGTCAAGCTGTAATAAGTAGGGGTAAGGACGTTAACCACCTCGGAACATCCTCCCTTATACGTCACCTGCAGCGCATTCATAATAAGTCAGTGACAAGTTCAAAAACTTTGGGTGACAGCGGAAGCAGTCCACTGACCAGTAAATCCCTTCCTCTTGTAACCAAGCTCACGCAAACCACCCCACCAACTCCCTCAGTGTCAATTTCCTCCTTCCCCAGGAATGCCAATAGTCCTGCAGGCCATGTCACTGGCAATTCTGACGATTCCTCTCCTGCCTGGGATTCCTCCGATGCATCCTTGCGTGTAACGCCTACTGCTGCTGGCGCTGCTGTTGTTGCTGCTGGGAGTCGATGGTCATCCCAGAGGGGAAGTCGTAAGACCACTTTTACTACTTCCACCAAGCAATTGACTGTCCAACAGTCCTTTGCGAGGAAGATGAAATATCACAGCAGTCATCCTACTGCAAAGCGGATAACTGAGGCCTTGGCATCCTGGGTGGTGAGAAACGTGGTTCCGGTATCCATCATTACTGCAGAGCCAACTAGAGACTTGTTGGAGGTACTGTGTCCCCGGTACCAAATACCATCTAGGTTCCATTTCTCTAGGCAGGCGATACCGAAAATGTACACAGACCTCAGAAAAAGACTCACCAGTGTCCTAAAAAATGCAGCTGTACCCAATGTCCACTTAACCACGAACATGTGGACAAGTGGAGCAGGGCAGGGTCAGGACTATATGACTGTGACAGCCCACTGGGTAGATGTATGGACTCCCGCCGCAAGAACAGCAGCGGCGGCACCAGTAGCAGCATCTCGCAAACGCCAACTCTTTCCTAGGCAGGCTACGCTTTGTATCACCGGTTTCCAGAATACGCACACAGCTGAAAACCTCTTACGGCAACTGAGGAAGATCATCGCGGAATGGCCTACCCCAATTGGACTCTCCTGTGGATTTGTGGCATCGGACAACGCCAGCAATATTGTGTGTGCATTAAATATGGGCAAATTCCAGCACGTCCCATGTTTTGCACATACCTTGAATTTGGTGGTGCAGAATTATTTAAAAAACGACAGGGGCGTGCAAGAGATGCTGTCGGTGGCCAGAAGAATTGCGGGACACTTTCGGCGTACAGGCACCACGTACAGAAGACTGGAGCACCACCAAAAACTACTGAACCTGCCCTGCCATCCTCTGAAGCAAGAAGTGGTAACGAGGTGGAATTCAACCCTCTATATGCTTCAGAGGTTGGAGGAGCAGCAAAAGGCCATTCAAGCCTATACAATTGAGCACGATATAGGAGGTGGAATGCACCTGTCTCAAGCGCAGTGGAGAATGATTTCAACGTTGTGCAAGGTTCTGATGCCCTTTGAACTTGCCACACGTGAAGTCAGTTCAGACACTGCCAGCCTGAGTCAGGTCATTCCCCTCATCAGGCTTATGCAGAAGAAGCTGGAGACATTGAAGGAGGAGCTAACACGGAGCGATTCCGCTAGGCATGTGGGACTTGTGGATGGAGCCCTTAATTCGCTTAACAAGGATTCACGGGTGGTCAATCTGTTGAAATCAGAGCACTACATTTTGGCCACCGTGCTCGATCCTAGATTTAAAGCCTACCTTGGATCTCTCTTTCCGGCAGACACAAGTCTGCTGGGGTTGAAAGACCTGCTGGTGAGAAAATTGTCAAGTCAAGCGGAACGCGACCTGTCAACATCTCCTCCTTCACATTCTCCCGCAACTGGGGGTGCGAGGAAAAGGCTCAGAATTCCGAGCCCACCCGCTGGCGGTGATGCAGGGCAGTCTGGAGCGACTGCTGATGCTGACATCTGGTCCGGACTGAAGGACCTGACAACGATTACGGACATGTCGTCTACTGTCACTGCATATGAGTCTCTCAACATTGAAAGAATGGTGGAGGATTATATGAGTGACCGCATCCAAGTAGACACGTCACACAGTCTGTACTTATACTGGCAGGAAAAAGAGGCAATTTGGAGGCCCTTGCACAAACTGGCTTTATTCTACCTAAGTTGTCCTCCCACAAGTGTGTACTCCGAAAGAGTGTTTAGTGCCGCCGCTCACCTTGTCAGCAATCGGCGTACGAGGTTACATCCAGAAAATGTGGAGAAGATGATGTTCATTAAAATGAATTATAATCAATTCCTCCGTGGAGACATTGACCAGCAGCAATTGCCTCCACAAAGTACACAGGGAGCTGAGATGGTGGATTCCAGTGGGGACGAATTGATAATCTGTGAGGAGGGGGATGTACACGGTGATATATCGGAGGATGATGATGAGGTGGACATCTTGCCTCTGTAGAGCCAGTTTGTGCAAGGAGAGATTAATTGCTTCTTTTTTGGTGGGGGTCCAAACCAACCCGTCATTTCAATCACAGTCGTGTGGCAGACCCTGTCACTGAAATGATGGGTTGGTTAAAGTGTGCATGTCCTGTTTATACAACATAAGGGTGGGTGGGAGGGCCCAAGGACAATTCCATCTTGCACCTCTTTTTTCTTTAATTTTTCTTTGCGTCATGTGCTGTTTGTGGAATGTTTTTTGGAAGGGCCATCCTGCGTGACACTGCAGTGCCACTCCTAGATGGGCCCGGTGTTTGTGTCGGCCACCAGGGTCGCTTATCTTACTCACACAGCTACCTCATTGCGCCTCTTTTTTTCTTTGCGTCATGTGCTGTTTGGGGAGGGTTTTTTGGAAGGGACATCCTGCGTGACACTGCAGTGCCACTCCTAGATGGGCCCGGTGTTTGTGTCGGCCACTAGGGTCGCTTATCTTACTCACACAGCTACCTCATTGCGCCTCTTTTTTTCTTTGCGTCATGTGCTGTTTGGGGAGGGTTTTTTGGAAGGGCCATCCTGCCTGACACTGCAGTGCCACTCCTAGATGGGCCCGGTGTTTGTGTCGGCCACTAGGGTCGCTTATCTTACTCACACAGCTACCTCATTGCGCCTCTTTTTTTCTTTGCGTCATGTGCTGTTTGGGGAGGGTTTTTTGGAAGGGACATCCTGCGTGACACTGCAGTGCCACTCCTAGATGGGCCCGGTGTTTGTGTCGGCCACTAGGGTCGCTTATCTTACTCACACAGCTACCTCATTGCGCCTCTTTTTTTCTTTGCGTCATGTGCTGTTTGGGGAGGGTTTTTTGGAAGGGACATCCTGCGTGACACTGCAGTGCCACTCCTAGATGGGCCCGGTGTTTGTGTCGGCCACTAGGGTCGGTTAGCTTAGTCATCCAGCGACCTCGGTGCAAATTTTAGGACTAAAAATAATATTGTGAGGTGTGAGGTATTCAGAATAGACTGAAATTAGTGTAAATTATGGGTTTTGAGGTTAATAATACTTTGGGATCAAAATGACCCCCAAATTCTATGATTTAAGCTGTTTTTTAGTGTTTTTTAAAAAAAACACCCGAATCCAAAACACACCCGAATCCGACAAAAAAAATTCGGTGAGGTTTTGCCAAAACGCGGTCGAACCCAAAACACGGCCGCGGAACCGAACCCAAAACCAAAACACAAAACCCGAAAAATTTCCGGCGCTCATCTCTAATTTGAATGTGTCCATTCAATGGCATTGTGTACCAAGGTCTTGAGGTGGTAAAAAAGGGACCTAAAATAAAGGTGTGCTACCAGTGCCACCACCCAGAGCACAGGGCTCTGTGAGTGGCACCATTGCTGCACCACGGTCCTTGCTTCTGGCTAGAAAGGGTCAGGATCGCTGCTGCAGCAGGAGCATCCTATGGAAGCTCTAGACAGGCACCCGACAGAGGGGGGTTTCCAAATATAGTCCACTCTGCGGAACATTGGAGCAAGTGCAGGAGTCTGGGGAGTGGTAGAAGAACACAGTAATGACCCTGGACATTAATACACACACTGGTCTTTTATACACTGGATACAGTATGGAATACAGTATCAATAATGTTGCCGCCTTTTGTCCTTTGTCATATATACATATATATACATTGTGGGTAAAGGACACTCAGACATCGTAGTAAATTTATGAAAATGTACTAATTCTAAAAAAAAAAAAACTTTAAAAAATCCATATCGATGGCAATGGTGAAGGAAAAATGCTTATATATCCAGTTATTCAAGCAAAAAAAATTATATTTCTCTTCAATCCAAGAGATTTTCAACATCAATGCAGCACTGAAAAATACATTATTGAAAGTCAAACTTATCCGTAACCATTAACATGAGTGTGTCCAGCATCATGAGCCAGTACAACCCCCGGATGTGAGACGGGCGATGACTCACGAGAGACGCCCGGGTAAGCGGCCTGTGTATCCCTTTGTTGCCTGGGAGACGCGAGTACATGAAGCAACCTGTTTGGCCGGGGATGGCGCTTGTGCAGTATGCTGGAACGCACGCTGGACTGGTGAGGGGCATGTCAGAGCACCTGTGAAGCAAGTAGGTGTGGATTGAGGTAATTGAATGATCTTTTTTATTTGGCATATAAGGTTTGTTTCCACTAAGGTGTGTGTGGATGGCTGTGGCAGCAGTGGTGCTCTGTGCTTGGATGCAGGAGTCTATGGCGGTCACTAGATGACCGAGGTCGACAACGTATAAGTTTGACTTTCAATAATGTATTTTTCAGTGCTGCATTGATGTTGAAAATCTCTTGGATTGAAGAGAAATATTAATTTTTTTTGCTTGAATAACTGGATATATAAGCATTTTTCCTTCACCATTGCCATCGATATGGATTTTTTAAAGTGTGTTTTTTTTGGAATTAATAAATTTACTACGATGCTTGAGTGCCCTTTTCCCGCAATGGTTAAATACTCTGGACCTGGGAAGGAACAGACTTAAGGGAGCACCATTTGAGATTTGTTGGAGAGTGTTCATTTGTTTAAGGCCTATATATATATATATATATATATATATATATATCTATATCTGATGTCCTGCACTCCTTGCCTCCCTTCTATAAATGACCCAATACCATCCAAATAAATGATAATCGGCAATGTGGATGTGTTGGCGGCACTCGTGGGTACAAATTCCGAGAAGTACTATTGCATAGCGTCTACATTCCTGAAGACGGTTTTGATTAATAAAACTGAAACGTAGACGCTATGCAATAGTACTACTCATAATTTGTATCCACAAGTGCCGCCGACACATCCAGGTTGCTATATATATATATATAAATATACAGTAATGTGTGTGTGTGTGTGTGTGTGTGTGTGTGTGTATTTTGGATAAGGGTTACTCAACCTGTGTATGTATGTATATATATATATATATATATATATATATATATTCTTATATATATTCTTGTGACATAGCACTCCTCCCAGTATGTAACATAATGTGAGTGCAGGTGCCTTCATAAATAAGAAAACTCCAGAATATACAATTGCTTAGGAGGCAGCACTCATTGAAGGAATAATCAGGCAAAAGACGAATGGTTCACCGACGTTTCAGTTTTATTCAATTCCATATAAGGTGGTCTGTCACCCCTGTGTGATGTCATTATTCTGTGTCAGAGAACTCCTCATCTTCTGCCTGATTATTCCTGCAATGAGTCATCCTCCCCAACACTCCCCCTGTACAGACACGACCACCCCCCTCCCCCACATAGACTGATGCACCACGACCCCCCCTCTCCCACATAGACTGATGCACCACAACCCCCCCTCCCCCACATAGACTGATGCATCACGACCACCCCCCCCCCACTTAGACTGATGCACCAAAACCCCGCTCCCTCCCCCACATAGACTGATGCACCACGACCCCCCTCCCCCAAATAGACTGCTGCACCACAACCCAGTCCCCTCCCCCACACAGACTGATGCACCACAACCCCGCCCCCACATAGACTGATGCACCATAACCTTAACCCCCCTCCCCCACATAGACTGATGCACCATAACCCTAACCCCCCCTCCCCCACATAGACTGATGCACCACAACCCCCCTCCCCCACACAGACTGATGCACCACAACCCCGCCCCACATAAACTGATGTACCATAACCTTAACACCCCTCCCCCACATAGACTGATGCACCACAACCCTCCTCCCCCAATATATCAGCATGCAGGCACCATGATCATTACCCCCCCTTCATACTGGCAGCTTTGGCACCACCAGTCCACATCCCCCCCCCCCCAGACACATACAGACAGCAGGCAGCACGCACAGGGAGCATGATCATTCCCCCCAATACCACCACCACCCATATAGACAGACAGGGACTCTGCTCACTCATATATGAAAATATAATTCATTATAAAATATCAGCGCCCACCCTTCCCCTCCCCTCCCGGTTCCTGCAATCATGCTGGCGGCCGATGACCGCATCATTTACTATGCAAAACCAGCGCCCCCCCCGCCCCTCCCCCCCCCCCCCCGCCCCAGCATACTGTACTACAATATGCTGGGACGGGGAGGGGGGTAGGTGGGGCAGGCGCTGGTTCTGCATAGTAAATGATGCGGTCATCGGCGATGTAGTCAGTTCACAGCGATCACCTTAGTCCCCGCTGGCTCGCTGCGCCGCTGGAGTCCAGACAGAGTCACTGTCCTGTGTGCTGGCCGGCGCTGGCTGGGAGTGTGAACACTCACTGCACCTCTCTGCCTTAGAGGAGCTGCAGCGAACTCCCCCTACATGCAGCAGCCAGTGGCTCAGTGTGAACCCGCGCAGGGAGACACTGTGACTCTCAAGTGAAGCGGCTGTATGAAAAAAAAGAGGGGTCCACTAGGAGCCATTGGCACTTTAAGAGTTTGAGAGTGTGGGCTGGCTTCTCTCTCTATGCCCCTCCTACCAGACTCAGTATAGAAACTGTGCCCGAGAAGACAGACAACTTCAAGAGAAGGATTTTACACAGATAGTGGCGAGATTCACACCAGCTCACACATACAAGGCAAACCAAGCTAACCCGCTTGAAAACTCAGCAACGACTGAACAAGATTACTTAACCAAGTAACAAAACAGTTGATAATGTCAATTATTATCTTAAAACATAAAGCTATATACTATTACCGTGGAGCCGCTATGGCCGCTAGACCACGTGCACGTGCTACGCACTTTGTACGCTAATTGCGTACAAAGTCCCGCACGTGGTACGCACTTGGCGTACACACGCTGCGCTGAGTGTACGGAATACACACAGCGGGCGTACACACAGTTGATAACGTTTAAACCTTGTTAATATAATACAGTAAGAATATGCTTATACTCTAAACCTTAGTAGTCAAATACTGTAATGATGTAACGCTTAAAAACCTTGACAATGTGTATGCTGTTTGAGCGATTGAGACGCTAAGAGAGCCCTTTGCAGGAAAGTGAAAACACAACACCGGGTTTGGTTAAAACCACAGCAGATCTAACACTGCCGTGGATTATTCAGAGAAAAAGGGGAAAAACAGTACAAGTTATACACTACAAGCTAACACAGAAATCTAACAGAATAACAGAGAATAAGACGAACAATGGCTACAGAGAATATACATACGTGGGAGATCTTTCGCAAGCGCGACCTGGAATCCAGTCCTCAGCTACTCAGGTAGAAAGCCTTCAGAGTCATGAGGCTGGCCAGGCAACAGTGGTCTTTATATACACAACATACATTCACAATACAATGGTACCTGTAATCTCATTGTTCATTGGACACAGGGATGTGTCTCTACATTACAGCAAAGGTCATAGGTGGATTTGAACAGGTGGGCTGTGTCTTTCCCCAACTGCTCCGGTGGGAGGTATCCTCAGGATTCCCGCCGCATGTGTAATTTACAGCAAATATGTCAGGTCCGGGTGTTTTTGTGAATCCGTTAACCCGGGACCAACCACAGGTGTAGGTGCTGGGGTATGAAGAAAGCAGGGAGGACGAAGAAAGTTCAGTTTTATATATTTATTGAAAATAACAATTCAGTAAAGTGGTAAATGGCAAGTTATGAATCACCATAATATACTGACGTATTGCATGAATAATAGAAATAATATGCAGGATATATCTTAAAGAAAAAATAAAAGAAATGTTCATGGAATTGCGTTTAAAACAGGCTTGAGAATAAATGTTGAATTGTCCAAATATAAACAAGCTTTGATGCTGAACTGTAGAATGTGTTTAACTGGGTAATGCAGACATTAAGAAATAACTGTGAGGATTTGCAATGAAGTTTTGAGAGGTAACTGAGAGACTGTGAAGAATTATCCTTATAATGGCAACATAGAAAGTAAAAGTACTAAATTGGGTTACTTGCGAGTTCCGGAGATCACTGTGAAACTGTAGCAGATGATATAAGTGATGAACGGGTTAAATGCAGAGCAGAACAAACGAACAGCTGAAGTTAGTGGAATCCTCCAAACTCTGTATGGTTGAAAGCAGGCAGACAGGGTTTCCTCATGCAAGACTCTGGGAATTCAATTGTTACCAGTAGGTGCGTGATTAACTGACAGCACAGCGGGGAGCCGGTGGATCTCTAGCAGTGAAGGCTGCAGACGGACCTCTGGGAACGGAGGCGATATCTGGACCACGGGAATCACACAGGAATGCACGGAGAGAGCTCAGAGCTAGAGCACAGCGTTGATACAACAAAGCACTGGCCCAGAGTAACATAATCCCAGCCTACTTAAAGGCAGCACAAGCACGGGATTGGCTTACACCTGCCCACAGGTGTTTTCACAAGTGCTCTGTATTACCTATTTGATCTCCAACATGGCTGCCTCCTATACAGCAGACACACCGCAGTGCCTTAGGCCATTTGGTCCCCGCACTCCCAGTTCCCAGACTCTGCATTACCTGTGCCACTGATCACGCTGCGTCCCCACACGGGCGCACAGCACCGCAAGCAACCGCACTGGCAACGGACGAACCCCAGAACCCGCAGTGGTGAGAGACCGGTTCGTGACAGTACCCCCTCTTCTAAGGGTGGTCTCCGAACACCTTTGAACCTTATCAGGATTTTTGGAGAAGTATTTCTGTACCAGTCTTGGAGCATGAACATCTTCAGAAAAAACCCAGGATCTCTCCTCCGGACCGTAACCCTTCCAGTCGACCAGAAACTGTAAACGTCCATATCGGGAACGTGGGTCCACAATCTCTTTGACTTCAAATTCCTCATCTTGCAAAGAGTGAACTTTAGGAGATTTGGACTGGGTAGTACGGAATTTATTGAGAATCAAAGGTTTCAATAAAGATGTATGAAAGGCGTTAGGAATTCTCAAAGACGGTGGCAACTTGACTTTGTATGACACAGGATTGAGTACCTTTACAATGGGAAATGGACCAATAAACTTGGGAGCAAATTTCTTAGAAGGAACTTTGAACCTGAGATTGCGCGTAGAAATCCAAACTTGGTCTCCCACCTTGTAATTTGGTACAGCTTTACGTTTTCTATCTGCAAAAGATTTATAACGAGCGGAAGTTTTGACCAACGACTTACGCACACAACTCCAGATTCTAGATAGACGTTGAAGCTCTTGATCTGCTGCTGGAACCTCTAGGGCTGGCAATGGATGAAACTCTGGCACACGAGGATGAAAGCCGAAGTTAATATAAAAGGGCGTAGATTCTGAAGACGAACGAAAGAGATTATTATGAGCAAATTCTGCCAATGGAAGGTAGTCAACCCAGTCATCCTGTGAGGACGATATATATAGCCGGAGAAATGTTTCAAGGTCTTGGTTGACTCTCTCAGTTTGTCCATCTGTCTGAGGATGATATGCAGAAGAAAAATTCAACTTGACATTTAAAGATGAACAAAGCGACCTCCAAAACTTGGCCACAAACTGTGTTCCCCGATCAGAGATGATCTCTCGAGGAAGGCCATGCAACTTGAAGATTTCAGAGATGAACATTCTGGCTAGTAAAGGGGCTGATGGTAACCCAGTTAATGGAATGAAATGTGCCATTTTCGAAAATCGATCCACTATCACCCAAATGGTATTTCGCCTTTTTGATGGAGGTAGATCGGTCACGAAATCCATTGAGATATGAGTCCAAGGTTGTTTGGGTATAGATAATGGATGTAATAAACCTGATGGAGAACTTCTTGGACTCTTATGTTGGGCACATTTAGGACATGCTGCTATAAACTCTTGGACATCGGCTTTGAGACGTGGCCACCAATAAGACTGTTGAATAAATTTGAGAGTCTTTAGAACCCCAGGATGACCCATGAACGAAGAGGAGTGAGCCCAGGTAAGCAGCCGTTTTCGAAGATTTGTGGCAACAAAGGTCTTGCCAGGCGGAAGAACTGGAGAGGTTCGATTCATTAAAAAGGACGTAGGATTCACAATGGCTTGATTCGTGGTAGCATCATTTAATTCAGAAGAAGCAAAGGACCGGGAAAGGGCATCTGCCTTTTTGTTCTGAGACCCTGGATGATAGGTGAGCTTACAATTAAATCGTGTGAAGAAAAGCGCCCATCGAGCTTGTCGTGGATTCAAGCACTGAGCTGACTGCAGATATAGAAGATTCTTATGATCAGTATAAACTGTAATGCGATGTTGTGCTCCTTCTAGAAGGTATCTCCACTCCTCAAATGCCAACTTGATGGCAAGTAATTCTTGCTCACCGATTGCATAATTACGTTCTGCCGGGAGGAACTTACGGGAGAAATATCCGCAGGGATGGACCTTTTTATCTTCAAAGACTTGTGACAACACAGCTCCTACTGCTTCTGTAGATGCATCCACCTCTAGTAGAAAGGGACGATTCAAATCAGGCTGTCGAAGAATGGGGGCTGACCCAAAGGCTTGCTTTAAATCAGAGAAGGCTTTGATTGCTTCAGAAGACCAGTTCGTAGGATTTGCTCCCTTGCGAGTTAGGGCTGTGATGGGAGCAGCTAATGAAGAATAATTCTTAATGAATCTCCTATAGAAATTAGCAAAGCCAAGAAATCGCTGAATCCCCTTGAGAGTTGTAGGAGTGGACCAATCTCGGATAGCTTGTACCTTACCGGGATCCATACATAGCTCTGATCCAGAAATGATGTAACCAAGGAACGGTATGGAAGATACTTCAAAGGTGCACTTCTCTAACTTACAATAAAGTTGATTTTTCCTCAGACGTGTCAGTACCTCTTTAACTTGGTGACGGTGAGACTTTAGATCCTTAGAGAATATTAGGATATCATCCAGGTACACTACTAGACACTTGTAGAGAAGATCACGAAAAAGTTCATTCACATAGCTTTGAAAAACTGCAGGTGCATTACAAAGACCAAAAGGCATTACAAGGTATTCGTAATGCCCATCCCGGGTATTAAAAGCAGTCTTCCACTCGTCCCCTGCCCGGATGCGGATTAAATTGTAGGCCCCTCGGAGATCCAATTTTGTAAACACAGTAGCTCCCTTTACCCGATCAAATAATTCTGGAATTAAGGGTAATGGGTACTTGTTTTTCACAGTGATCTCATTGAGTCCACGGTAATCTATGCATGGTCGTAACCCACCGTCCTTCTTCTTAACGAAAAAGAATCCGGCTCCCGCAGGTGAAGAAGATGGTCTGATAAATCCTTTGGTTAGATTTTCCTGTATATAATCAGACATAGCTTGCGTCTCTGGGATGGATAGCGGATAAATTCGTCCCCTAGGAGGGATTTTACCCGGAACCAGGACGATTGGGCAGTCCCATTCGCGATGAGGAGGTAGAGAGTCTGCTGCTTGTTTACTGAAAACATCTGCAAATGATTGATACACCGGAGGTAGGTCGGGAAGGCTAATTGACCGGAGAGGTACAATTGAGGCTAAACAGTCCTTGGTACAAGATTTACCCCACGAAAGGACTTCCATGGTTTGCCAATTAAGTTGAGGATTATGTTTCTGCAGCCAAGGTAAACCAAGTATCACATCTTGAGAGGCTTTGGGAATCACGTAGAAGGAGATGTATTCGGAATGGAGCACACCAACTTTCATCTTGAGACATACGGTTCGATGAGTAATTATACCATCTGGAATTCGACTTCCATCCACTGCTGTAACAGCAACTGCTGCTTCCAGAGGCATGGTTTGAACTTTAGACCGTAAGACAAAGGCTGAGGAGATGAAGTTCTCGGCTGCCCCGGAATCTAGGAGAGCTGAAACTTTCACTGTAGAACTTGGAACTTCTAATTGAATAGACAAGGTCGGCTCTTTCCCAGAACGTGATTCTAAAGTAACTCCTAGCTTAACCTCTCTTGAATAAGCTAGGAGCGAGAGTTTCCCGGTCGGAGTTTGCAGAATTTAACTAAATGTTCGGAGGACCCACAGTACATGCAGAGGTTACCCTGTCGACGACGAAGTCGTTCCTCCTCTGTGAGGCGAGAGCGCCCAATCTGCATAGGTTCTTCTGTCGTTACCGGAGACTGTGATGAAGAATCTTGTCGAGGCCTAGGATGATAACATGGACTGGATCGCTCTGCCCTGGATTTCTCTAAACATCGCTCCCTGTAGCGTAGGTCAAGTTTGTTACAGAGAGAAATCAATTCATCCAGTTTAGTTGGCACATCCCGGATAGTTAAATCATCCTTGATTCTCTCTGAAAGTCCATTCCAAAACGCGGCGATCAGGGCCTCCTCATTCCAGTTTAACTCTGAAGACAACGTGCAAAACTGAATAATATATTGACTGACAGGACGTTAACCTTGACGTAGACGGAGAATCTCCAAAGATGCTGAGGTGGTCCTGCCTGGTTTGTCAAAGATTCTCCGGAAGGATGATACGAACTCCTTGTAATTAGAGAGGATAGGATCACCTCTTTCCCATAATGGTGATGCCCACTCCAGAGCCTGACCGGAGAGGAGGGCAATAACATATGCAACCTTAGAACGAGCTGATGGGAAACTGGCAGACAACAGTTCGAACTGGATCTCGCATTGATTCAGGAATCCTCTGCAAAGTTTTAGAGTTCCGTCAAACTTACTCGGAGAAGGTAACTGCAAGCGGGACGTAGGCAGCGTCACAGGAGAAGCTGTAGTGGTAACTGGGACAACCGGAGTTGGAATCTGGACTTGAGATGTTTTAATAGCCGTATGAAGAGTCTCTAAACGGTCTGCCATAGTTTGCATAAACTGCACTATTTGTGTCTGTATAGACTCCTGGTTTTCCAGACGGGAAAGGATATCTGACGTAGCACCGCCTCCTGCGAATTGGTCACTTGACGGATCCATGTGGCCAGTGCTTACTGTCAGGTCCGGGTGTTTTTGTGAATCCGTTAACCCGGGACCAACCACAGGTGTAGGTGCTGGGGTATGAAGAAAGCAGGGAGGACGAAGAAAGTTCCGTTTCATATATGTATTGAAAATAACAATTCAGTAAAGTGGTAAATGGCAAGTTATTAATCACCATAATATACTGACGTATTGCATGAATAATAGAAATAATATGCAGGATATATCTTAAAGAAAAAATAAAAGAAATGTTCATGGAATTGCGTTTAAAACAGGCTGGAGAATAAATGTTGAATTGTCCAAATATAAACAAGCTTTGATGCTGAACTGTAGAATGTGTTTAACTGGGTAATGCAGACATGAAGAAATAACTGTGAGGATTTGCAATGAAGTTTTGAGAGGTAACTGAGAGACTGTGAAGAATTATCCTTATAATGGCAACATAGAAAGTAAAAGTACTAAATTGGGTTACTTGCGAGTTCCAGAGATCACTGTGAAACTGTAGCAGATGATATAAGTGATGAACGGGTTAAATGCAGAGCAGAACAAACGAACAGCTGAAGTTAGTGGAATCCTCCAAACTCTGTATGGTTAAAAGCAGGCAGACAGGGTTTCCTCATGCAAGACTCTGGGAATCCAATTGTTACCAGTAGGTGCGTGATTAACTGACAGCACAGCGGGGAGCCGGTGGATCTTTAGCAGTGAAGGCTGCAGACGGACCTCTGGGAACGGAGGCGATATCTGGACCACGGGAATCACACAGGAATGCACGGAGAGAGCTCAGAGCTAGAGCACAGCGTTGATACAACAAAGCACTGGCCCAGAGTAACATAATCCCGGCCTACTTAAAGGCAGCACAAGCACGGGATTGGCTTACACCTGCCCACAGGTGTTTTCACAAGTGCTCTGTATTACCTATTTGGTCTCCAACATGGCCGCCTCCTATACAGCAGACACACCGCAGTGCCTTAGGCCATTTGGTCCCCGCACTCCCAGTTCCCAGACTCTGCATTACCTGTGCCACTGATCACGCCGCGTCCTCACACGGGCGCACAGCACCGCGAGCAACCGCACTGGCAACGGACGAACCCCAGAACCCGCAGAGGTGAGAGACCGGTTCGTGACAAAATACAGTTAATGTTCATAATCTACTTCTGTACATAACTATACGCAGGAGCGAGCGATCCTTTCCTAACTAACATCGGAATGTTACCCTTAAAATACCCTACAGCTGGATACTAGACACCACCTTTCAACCTTTATCTGACCCTTCCTATCATGCAAAGAGGAATCTCTCTGTCCAGGAACAGTTAAAACTAATCATACTCGCTGACATGGTCTAGGGGAATATTAACTACAAAATGCACTATTTGGGTTAAATATGCTACGATCGAATCGCACGCTACATGCTCACAAACTCTGCCGTAAATACACATCTTATGCGCACGAGATGCTGGAGCGTCCCCTACGCAACTTGCGGGTATGTGTACGCACGGGGGAACAGGTGCACGAGCAGCGTGCATGTGCATGAGGGGTTAGTACAAGGGGTATGCATCATGATATTTTTCGACTTTGACACAGTACGTAACCAAGAACTAAGCAGTACTGAACCAAGTAACCACTGCAGGATCACGAAGCGCTGGGCGGGCGCCCAGCATCCTCTACAGACTATGAAAAAAAGGATTTACCAGTAGGTAATTAAAATCCTATTTTCTCTTACGTCCTAGAGGATGCTGGGGTCCACATTAGTACCATGGGGAAGTACCAAAGCTCCCAGAGCGGGAGGGAGAGCGCGGAGGCTCCTGCTGAACTGATTGACCAAATTTCAGGTCCTCAGAGGCCAAAGTATCGAACTTGTATCGAACTTGTAGAACTTTGCAAATGTGTTCGACCCAGACCAAGTAGCCACTCGTCAAAGCTGTAAAGCCGGGGGGGCGTGGCCACGGCGGCAAGCGGGTAGGCAGGAGGATTAAGGAGCTCCCTGGACAAAACATCCTGCAAACATCCTGGGCTCTATTTCAAGCTGCCTCCTAGCTCTAATCCCGACTATCAGCTCTGGGGAAGCGGCGGGCACCACCGGAAGACCCCTGCAGGAGTTCCCAGCTCGCGCCAGCCGCCGCCCGCATCTCGGGCCTAGGCCGCTGTTGAATCCCCGGCCTCGATTTCCGGTGCTCCGCCGGGCCGTCGCGGGCGCGTGCGCGACGCGGACCCGCGGTGACGACTGCATCCCACAGCGCCCGAGGTGTGCGGCGCCCCCCCTCCTGCACCCCTGGATACCTTACCGGGACACTCATATTCCTCTGGTGCCTGAGGTCAGTGAAGCTGCTTGAGGAGGGGAGAGTCTGTGGGCCCGGCGGCCATCTTGGCTGCAGCTTCCAGTGCACTTCCTCCCTGTATGAAGCTGTGTATATGAGGGGAGTGCAGGGCTGAGGGAACTGAGGAGGACCATACTGCCCTATCTATCTATCACTGCCAGTCTACATTATACTATATATTTTGCAGGGACTCTCTGGTCCCCCTTCCTCTTTCTGTATTACTGCTGGATGTCCTGGGCCCTGGAGTGCTGTCGATATTGCATTTATCATCCACTGCTGTACTTTCTGACACTGAATATCGGGACTTTGAGCGCAGCTTGGGCCTTGATACTATGGTGAGGGGCGGCCAGAGTGCGGCCGCGGCTAAATTGGAGAAGTTTGCCCGCCAGCCTGCTGCCCAGCCGACGCAGTCATCTCCTAAGCCCTCCCCTCCTACCAGACCGACTCCCCCGGCCGGGGCTGACTCGGGTGCAACCATGCAGCCATCTGCTCCTTCCATTCAACAGGTCCTGGAGGCCATAGCGGCCAGCGAACAACGCCTGTCAGACAAAATGGAGAAGGTGCAGTGCGATTTATCATTGCTGCGCCAGGACGTCCAGCGAGTCCGGGAGAGAGTGGGTGAAACCGAGATGCGGGTCTCTAATCTGGAGGACCTCAGCGGCCCTCTGCAGCGGTCTGTATCTGCGGTTACACAGCAAGTCTCGACGCTGCAAACTAAACTCCTGGATATGGAGGGTCGACTTCGCAGAAATAATGTGAGATTCGTGGGCCTGCCTGAAAGGGAGGAAGGGGCACATCCCGAGGAATTCCTGGAGACCTGGCTGAAAGAGGCGTATGGCCCTGAATCCTTTACATCCCAGTTCACAGTGGAGCGGGCTCATCGGGTACCTTTCAGGCCTTTGCCCCCAGGCGCACCGCCACGAACATTTATCGCCAAGTTTTTGCACTATAAAGATCGGGACTCTGTCTTGCGCCTGGGTCGTGCGAAGGGCCCCCTGCTTCGGAACGGTGTCCGAGTGTCAGCGTTTCCGGATTTTGCAGCGGACGTCCAAAAAGACCGGGCTCAGTTTATGCCCATCAAGCGACGTCTTCGTGACCTGAATCTCCCCTATTCGATGCTGTTCCCCTTTAGGCTGCGTGTGGTGGCGGATGGGGAAACCAAGTTCTTCAGCTCTCCGAGGGAGGCAGCGGCCTGGCTGGACAGATATGCTCCAGGTGTCCGCCAGCTGGCTCCGGACTGACACCCAGATTTCTTCCTACATTGGCCCGCAGTCTGCAAGTATAAGTCCGGGGAGCTTCCTCGTGTTTTAGTGGTTCTGGACTTTGCTGTATAGTGTTATAAGCGCATAAGTTTTGTTTTTGTTTTTTTGGATCTGTATGCTGCACATAGTACTGCCGTAGGCTTTCAGATCTCCAGGGTTAGAGTTCTGTTAGGGAAATGTGTATGCCACAGTTCGGGGAGGTATACGGGGAGGGGGGATGTTATGGGGCTACTGCTTGTTTCTCTGTATTTTTTTTGTTTCCTTTTTTCGTTTTTTGGTTTCTATATATTTACTTGCCAAATTGTGGGGTGATGTTCTGTTATTTAAAGGGGTCTGGCTCGGGGCCCGGGGCCTGCGGACGATATGGTTTCAGGGGTGGAGCGCTGTACGTTGTAGATGCCCGGATAGCGTTGATAATGGGACTTCTCCTTCACTTTGTAGGAGATATGAGTGAGGTGTCCCGGACGGTACACTGGTTGTCATGTCTGCTTAAAAATTTTGGCGTGGAATGTCCAGGGCATTAATAATAAAGTAAAGCGATCCCTCGTATTTAAAATGATTAGGAAGTATGGCCCGGACATTATTTGCTTGAGTGAAACTCATTTAGAGGGCAATAGACTGTTGTCGCTCCGCAGGCCTTGGGTGGGTTGGGCATATAATTCCTCTCACTCCTCCTCTTCCCGAGGGGTGTCGGTTATGATAAAGAGGTCTGTACAGTTTGAGTTGATCACGGTAAATATGGACCCATATGGTAGGTTTGTGTTCCTAGAATGTAAATTGAACTCCCGCAATTTCTTCCTATTGTCTGTGTATGATGTCCTACAGAAGGCCGCCTCATTTATTGCTTCTTCCCCTCATACTCCTGTCATTTGTCTGGGGGACTTTAATAATGTGTTGAATGTTTCTTTGGACAGATGGAGGTCTCCTAGGGATTCAGGGGCGGGGGGCGGCCCGTCTACGTCTAATTCTAAGTTTGCAGATTTTCTACATAGTATGCAATGGGTGGATGTCTGGAGGGTTCGCTGCCCTACGCTTTGGCAATACTCCTGCTTCTCCAGTACGTATGGCTCCTTTTCCAGAATCGACCTGGCCCTGGTCTCGCCTGAGCTCTTACCTAGTATAACAGATGTCCACTATGAGGCACGGGGGGTGTCTGATCATTCGCCCCTGCTGCTGTCTCTGGATGTGGAATGCCGGAGAGGACAGTCATATTGGAGGTTGCATCCGTCCTGGTTGGCCCAGCTGGGCGACTGCCCGGATTTAGCGTCCAAGTGGGAGGGGTTTTATGCGGATAATGTGGGCTCGGCTCCAGCACCGGTTGTATGGGATACATTCAAAGCGTATTTACGCGGTACACTGATCGGCAAAATTGCCGCCCACAAGATGGCGTGCAGGGCGACGGAGAGGCAGCTTGAAGTTGAATGCAGGGATCTTGAGACCCGCTATTTGGCTGAGGGCACCTCTGCGCTAAGGGCTCGCTGGCTGGTGGCCTGGTTAGCTCACCTTTCGGATAAAAATGCACGCTCCCTTCTGTTTAGGGCCACTAATATCCATATGCAGGCGGACAGACCGGGTAGCTTACTGGCCCATTTGGTGCATTATGACCGTCCTGAAACCACGATAGTGCAGATGTCTAGTCCGGACGGCTCCACGGTAGATAACACCCCTGACATTGCGCAGCTGTTCCTCTCATACTATAAAGAGGTCTATGACACTCAGCTGACGTGCTCCATGGAGGACTTAGACATGTATCTGACCGATATACCCCTTCCCAAACTTTCCCTCGAGGCTAGAGACGTTCTGGACGCGCCCTTGACTTTGGAGGAGGTGACGGCGGCGGTGGAGATGTCTCCCAATGGCAAGTCCCCGGGAAGCGACGGTATTCCCACTGAGCTGTATAAACAGTACATACAGTTCTTTGGCCCTAAGCTGCATGAAATGTATGCTGATATCTTTACCACTAATCAACTTCCTCCCTCAATGTCCGAGGCCGTTATTATAGTACTCCCAAAGCCCGGTAAGGATCCCAGACTCTTGGAGTCCTACAGGCCGATCTCACTTATCCCTACCGATGCCAAGATCCTGGCGAAAATCCTTGCGGTCCGACTCAACTTAGTTATTAAATCTATAATACATCCGGATCAATCCGGCTTCATGCCGGGGAAATCCACGTCCATTAATTTGCGCAGGCTGTACACTATTTTGCAGGCTCCTCATGACTTCCCCTCGGATGCAGTTGTGGTTTCATTGGATGCGGCTAAGGCATTCGACAGCGTCGAATGGTCCTACCTGTGGGGAGTCATGGATTGTATGGGCTTCGGCCCTAATTTTATACGATGGGTCAAACTGCTATATCAAAGTCCGCGCGCCAGGATCTTGGTCAACGGCTACATTTCTTCCTCCTTTTCTTTGTCACGGGGCACCAGACAAGGTTGCCCCCTTTCTCCAGCCTTGTTTGCCATAGCCATCGAGCCTCTGGCTTGTTTGGTGAGGTCACACCAGGGCATTGGGGGAGTTGATACGGGCCCCTGCACTGACAAAATAGCCCTTTATGCGGATGACCTGTTGTTATTCCTCCACGATTATGTTGTGGATATGCCTATCGTGTTGCAGGTCATAGAGAAATTTGGTGATTTTTCTGGTCTCCGCATAAACTGGTCCAAATCATCTATAATGCCCATTATGGGCTCTCCTCCCCAGGTCCCGAGGCTCTCCCTGCCGCTATGCTGGACAGGCCAGTTTAAGTACCTTGGAATCCAGGTTACTAACGACCCCTCGGACTTTATACCCTTGAATCTTGACCCACTTGTACAGCTAATTGTACGCCAGTCAAGAACCTGGTGTAAACTCCCGCTAACAATGACGGGTAGGGTTAGCCTCATTAAGATGGTAGTTTTGCCCAAACTATTGTATGTTCTCTCGCAATCCCCTGTGTACATCTTTCCGGCCTTTTTTAAGAAATTAAATAGTATATTAACGTCTTTGATCTGGGCCAATAAAAGGCCTAGAATAAAATTAAATACACTCACCAGACAAAAAGTTGATGGAGGCTTGGCCTTGCCTCACTTCCAACTATATTACTATGCGGCCCAGTTGACACATATAGGTATTTGGCTCCGAGGAGGGGAGGATGCTGGTTTATACTGGGCGTTTCTTAGGTGTTATTATCCTGATCTCTTCCCGGTACAGGTTCTGGTGGGAGGGAGCGCTTCCAGATTTTCGCCTCCTATTGTTTTTCAGGCCATGAAAATCTGGATAGCTATGAAGGGTCTGCTCAGGTATGATAGTATGGACCCGGACACTCCCCTTTGGCACTCTACATCGCTCCATGAACTGGGGTCTCTGGAGGGTGGGGCGGTATGGGCCCCGTATTCCATCATTTCTATATCCCAACTGTATAGCGCTGGAGCAATGAAATCGTTTCAGCAACTAAGGGAGGAGTTTGGTCTCCCGAACTCTTATTTTTATAGATTTCTGCAGCTCAGGCACGCCTTGCAATCGCAGTTCCGGGATTCCCCCCCGGTGCTCCTCCCCTTTCCCATAAAAACCTTTTTGCAGTCATTGGGTCGAGTTAAGGTGATCTCCTTCACTTACTCGTACCTTCTTACAATAATTCATGCAGACCCGCTCTCGAATCTTCGGGAGCGCTGGGAGCACGACTTGGGACCCATAGATGTGGAAGATTTGGAGGTTGCGCTGGGGAACTCGAGCCAGGTCACCAAATCACTACGGTTCCAACAGATACAACTCTTTATTCTGCATAGAACATATATGACACCAAATAGACTCACCAGATTTGGGGCTGGGGGAGTTGCCAGTTGTCCCAAATGCGGGGCTGCTGGAGGATCCTTCTGGCACCTTGTGTGGGAATGTCCATCCTTACAGGCGTTTTGGGCGGGGGTCGGGTCGATTCTGGAACATACGGTGATAATGAGAGATATGCTGACCCCGAGATTTTGTATTTTGGGGGTGGGCGGACCGGACTCTGAGTCTGGGCGGGAGGGCATATATGCCCGCAGTATGTGCGCCCTTGCCAAGGTGTGCATTGCGCGGACATGGATGGCTCCGCATTCTCCTACGGTATCCACATTTAAAGCTTTGGTGAATGACACCCTACTGAAGGACCGCTATATATATATGAAAAATAATGCTCTTACCAAATACGAGAAAATATGGTCCCCTTGGATCAGCTCATCATACTCATCCCTTGCCCTTCAGATTTAGGGTGTATTGGCCCTACCGGTGGTGTGCTCTCTGGGCCTCGTGGTACCGAGCCGGACTCCTCTCCCCTTATTCTATTTATATTATCATTGTACCTCACCTCATACAATTATGTATCTCTAGGCTTGAAGGTTTTGTGTTGTTTATTTGTTTTTTGTTTTTTTTTCTTTCTCTCAGGGGGGTTGTGGGCTATATCTGGCCCGCTAGTTGGGATGTTTCTTAAAATATTTCGGGGAGAAAATTGAAAATGTTAAGTATGCGGATTATGATCTGATTACGGACTTCAGAAAATCTGTATAATGCGGGTTGAAAGTATTTGGAACTGTATCTTCCTGGAATGTCTATTCTTATATATCTATATTGATGGGGGAGGTATTTGACCAAGTGTATTGTATAATGCCAATTGTGTTTCCCAGCATACACTGCTATGTCTGTATCGTTAACTATTTTGTTGAATAAAAATACTCTAAAAAAAAAAAAAAAAAAAAATCTGTAAAGCCGAGACACCCCAGGCAGCCACCCAGGAAGAACCCACCTTACCTGTAGAGTGGGCCTTAACAGATGTAGGAGACGGCAATCCTGCCATAGAATACGCATGCTGGATAGTGAACCTGATCCAGCGAGAAATAGTCTGCTTAGAAGCAGGACACCCAAGTTTCTTGGGATCATACAGGACAAACAGAGAGTCCCGATTTTCTGTGACGAGCAGTCCTCTTCACATAGATTTTCAGAGCCCTTACAACATCCAAGGACTTTGATGAAATTGAGGAGTCAGTAGCAACTGGCACCACAATAGGTTGGTTGATATGAAATGCCGACACAACCTTCGGAAGGAACTGCTGACGTGTCCGGAGCTCAGCTCTATCTTCATGGAAGATCAAGTAGGCGCTCTTACAAGACAAAGCCCCGAACTCCGACACACGTCTAGCAGTAGTTAAGGCCACCAAAGTGACAGCCTTCCACGTGAGAAACTTGACCTCAACCTCCGGCAGAGGCTCGAAACAATCCAATGGGAGGAACTGTAACACCACGTTAAGATCCCAGGGCGCCGGGGAGGCTGGATGTGCAGAACCCCTTTCCAGAAAGTCTGAACCTCAGGGAGGGAAGTCAATTGTTTCTGGAAGAAAATGGATAGGGACAAAATCTGGACCTTTACGGATCCCAACCTCAGACCCATATCCAAACCTGCTTGCAGGAAGAGGAGAAACCGTCCCAGTTGAAACTCCACCGTAGGAAACTTCTTGGACTCACACCAAGATAAATATTTTTTCCAAATGCGATGGTAATGTTTCGACATTACTCCTTTCCTAGCCTGTATCAGGGTAGGAATAACCTTGTTCATAATGCCCTTCCGAGCTAATATCTGGCGTTCAACCTCAATGCCATCAAACGCAGCCATGGTAAGTTTTGATAAGCGAACAGCCCCTGCTGCAGCAGGTCCTCCCGCAGAGGAAGAGGCCTCGACTCTTCCAGCAGTAGACCCAGAAGATCCGTGTACCAAGCCCTTCTTGGCCAGTCTGGAGCAATGAGGATTACCTGAACTCTTGTTCTCCTTATGAGCTTTAGAATCCTTGGAATTAGTGAAAGTGGAGGAAACACGTACACCGACTGGAACACCCACGGAGTTACCAGAGCGTCCACTGCCACTGCTTGTGGGTCTCTTGACCTTAAGCAATACGTCTGAAGTTTTTTGTTGAGGCGGGAGGCCATCATGTCTATTTGAGGAACCCCCCAAAGGTTTGTTACCTCTGTTAACACCTCTGGATGGAGGCCCCACTCTCCTGGATGGAGATCGTGTCTGCTAAGGAAGTACGCTTCCCAGTTGTCCACTCCCGGAATGAAAATTGCCGACATTGCTAACGCGTGTTTTTCCGCCCAGAGGATGAATCTTGTCACCTCTGATATTGCAGCTCTGCTCTTTGTTCCACCTTGTCGGTTTATGTTGGCCACCGTTGTCACATTGTCTGACTGCACTTGAATGGGTTGATTTCGCAGAAGGTGAGTCGCTTGGAGAAGACTGCTGTATACAGCTCTTAGTTCCAGAATGTTTATTGGAATACAGGATTACAGACTTAACCACCTTCCTTGGAAGGTTTCCCCTTGAGTGACAGCGCCCCAGCCTCGGAGACTTGCATCCGTGGTTAGAAGGATCCAGCCCTAAAACCCAAACCTACGGCCCTCCAGAAGGTGAGGCATTTGTAGCCACCAGAGGAGTGAAATCCTTGCTTTCGGCGACAGGCGTATCCTCTGGTGCATGTGTAGGTGAGAACCCGACACTGTCTAGGAGATCCAGTTGGAAGGACCGAGCATGAAATCTTCCATACTGTAGAGCCTCGTAGGAGGCAACCATCTTCCCCAGAAGGCGAATGCACTGAAGTACCGATACCCGGGTAGGCTTCAAGACATCACGGACCATTGATTGTATCACCAACACTTTCTCCACCGGTAGAAACACCCTCTGCACTTCCATGTTGATGATCATCCCCAGGAAAGACAATCTCTTTGTCGGCTCCAAATGTAACTTTGGAAGGTTCAGGATCCAACCATGGACCCTGAGCAGATGAGTCGTGAGAGCAATGGACTGCAACAGCTTCCCCCTGTTCACTGCCTGCCTGCGGAGGAGAACCATAATTTCTGCCATCACCTTGGTGAACACCCTCGGTGCCATGGAGTGACCGAATGGCAGTGCCTGAAACTGACTGTCAAACAGTGCAAATCTGAGATAAGCCCGGTGCGGAGGCCAAGTCGGAATGTGAAGATACGCATCCTTGCTATCTAGGGATACCAGAAAGTCCCCCTCCTCCAGACCTGAGATCACCACTCTCAGAGACTCCATTTTGAATTTGATCTCCCTTAGATAAGGGTTTAGCGATTTCAAGTTCAAAATTGGTCTGACCGAACCATCCAGTTTCAGTACCACAAAAAGGTTTGAATAGTAACCCACGCCGTGCATATGAGGTGGAACTGGAACAATTACCTCTGCCTTTTCTAATTTTTGGATAGCTTCCTGTAGGACAGTTTTGTCTGACAGTAAAGTCGGCAAGCCTGATTTGAAGAATCGGTGAGGTGGGGTTTCTTGAAACTCCAGTCTGTACCCCTGGAACCCAATATCCTGTACCCAGGGATCCAGGCCCCACCAGCCCATCCTCCAGGCTGTGCGGTCCACCGTCATGCTGAGGATTTTGAGGAACCAGAGGCAGGTTTCTGGTCCTGAGAGCCTGCGGGTGCAGGCTTTTTGGATTTTGCCCACCCATCTTTAAAGAAGGTGGTAGGAGGAGGCTTGGACTTTTTGCCTTAGAAAAGAGTTTCTTCGTAGAAGGCATAGCTGAGTGAAGAAAAGGTGACTTACACTTTAAGCTACTCTTAAAGTGCAAAGGCATCGCCGCTGTGCGATGCCTTTGCACTTCTGCGGGGGGGGGGGGGGGGGGGCGGCCTGACATGCGGGGCGGACTAGCCCTGTGCAGAACCATACTAAAAACCCCACCCATCCCATTATTAGGCCCCACACCTTTTGAAAGACCCGCGAATCGCAAGTTATGCCACAGTTCCTTCCTGCTCTGTGTCCTGTATCTGCGGCTAGCTTTGATCTCCACCTCTGACCCTTCACTATCCAAGAATCCCTGCTGCTTCCAGAGTGGGTAATTCAGCTGTCTGATGTCCTGGTGCACTGCAGGGGGGGGCAGATATAACAGTTGCAGAGAGAGTTACATTTGCGTGGGTTATATTGTTTCTGTGCAGGGTAAATACTGGCTGCTTTGTTTTGACACTGCAATTTAGATTTCAGATTGAACACACCCCATCCAAATGTAACTCTCTCTGCACGTTATATCTGCCCCCCCTGCACTGCACATGGGGGTTAATTCCGAGTTGATCGCAGCAGCAAATGTTAGCAGTTGGGCAAAACCATGGGGGTCATTCCGAGTTGATCGCTAGCTCCCGATGTTCGTTGCATAGTGATAATTTAAAATAATTGCAAAACTATGCATGCGTATAGGCACAATGTGCTCGCTCGGCGTACGGGTACAAAGAGCATCGTTGTTTTTTACTGCTTCTAGCGATGATTCCATTCGCACAGCCGATCACAAGGAGATTGACAGGAAGAAGGCGTTTGTGGGTGGCAACTGACCGTTTTCAGGGAGTGTTTGGAAAAATGCAGGCATGTCATTCCAAGTTGATCGCTCACTAGCTACTTTTAGCAGCCGTGCAAACGCATAATCGCCGCCCACCGGGGAGTGTATTTTTGCTTTGCAAGTGTGCGAACGCGTGTGCAGCCGAGCAGGACGAAAAAGTTTTTTGCAGTTTCTGAGTAGCTCTGGACTTACTCAGCCCTTGCGATCACTTCAGTCTTTTTGGTCCCGGAATTGACATCAGACACCCGCCCTGCAAACGCCTGGACACGCCTGCGTTTTTCCAAACACACCCAGAAAATGGTCAGTTGACACCCATAAACTCCTACTTCCTGTCAATCTCCTTGCGATCGGCTGTGCGAATGGAATCATCGCTAGAAGCAGTGCAAAACAATGATGCTCTTTGTACCCGTACGCCACACGTGCGTATTGCGCCCCATACGCATGCGTAGTTTTGCCATTATTTTAAATGACCACTACGCAGCAAACATCGTCAGCTAGTGATCAACTCGGAATGACCCCTCATGTGCACTGCAGGTGTGGCAGATAGAGTTATGGTGCCCATACACTTGTGCGATTGCATTCGACGCGATATCGGACCCGATTTCACTTGAATCTCACCTTGAGATAGATCGCATTGAAAGTGCTTTTTTTATGCATTTGATGTGCATACAATCCTGCGATTTATCGCATGCCCCTTACGACCAGAAATGGGGTGGCATCGGATGACCTAATGTGAGCGCATCGCATGCTGACTAAAGCACACCAGATTTATCTGCAAGATTTTGAAAAATTTAAATAGAGGGCTGGCCTATCTGGGGGACAGGCAGCCATTTTAATTCTGTGTACTTCTGTTTGGTTTATACCTGCTGCTTGTTCCACATTGCTAGCTACCGTGCACTGCTTTGTTCTGCTTGCATTACAAAGTGTTTCTATACTGCTGTGTGTGTGTGTAGAGATGGATTCTACTCGCCATCAGGCTCTCATGAGCTACTCTGTGCTGAAGATGAGGGGAGACAGGGAGAGGGCCCAGCAAAGGTGAAGGGAGAGATCTTGCTGGACCAAGCTGTGGCTGCTTAAGCAGCCTACTCGTTCCTACATGCCCCTCCTGGATGAGATCAGGGACAACAACCTGGACGACTACCGTAACTTCCTGCGCATGGATGATGACACCTTCCAGGAGTTGCTGTGTCTGGTGACCCCCCCTTATACAGAAGCGGGATACCAAATGGCGGGTTCCTATCCCTGCTGAGGAGAGGCTCGTGGCTACCCTGCGGTTCCTTGCTACTGGACAGTCATTTGAGGACCTGAAGTTTGGGACCCGTATCTCTGCGCAGGCTTTGGGACACATCATACCTGAAACCTGCAAGGCTATTATCAAGGTGCTTCAGTACAAGTACTGTAAGGTAAGAAAATGATACCACACATTGTTTGTCGTGTTTTATTTTGCAAACTGAATTTGGTAGAAAAAATTAGCTTTTTATTTTAAGACATAATTTTATTAAATATGTGGCCAACATGGCTAAACTTTAGCAAACTATAAATTTTCATAATGCAGCACATCTGCATCATTACATTTATGAAATGAAAAAAAAGCTATATATAGCGACAAATGTGGTGCATTCTGATACTACGGTGTTGAGTGTCACCGGTGCCAAGGGCGCAATGCACACATGCAGCTAGGGGCAGGAAGATGGGTCCCCGGTACCATCAACTTGCACCAAGTTGCATGTGTGCATTGTGCCCATGGCAGCGGTGCAACACAATGCCGTAGTATCAGAATGAACCACATCTGTTGCTATATATAGCAAGGGCAGCATTACATTGTGAAATGTAAAAAAAAATGCCATATATATATCAAAATATAACTATTTTTATAAATATGCAGCCAACATGGCTGAACGTTTTCAAACAGTATCTTTATAGTAGCATTTGGTGCAGTATAAGATATGGTGGTACTGGCACATGATTTCAGACTATACCGTGAGGAAGAGTGCCTGTGGGTGACTGAACAAACAGAAGAGAGAGACTGCCTATAACCGCCTGGTGGAGTAGTCAAAGCCCACCTTCTTAGCGGAAACTGGGGCCTGAGTCTGGAAAAATATTGCAAATTTACGGACTGTCAATACACACATGAAGGTGGGTACAGATTGAGGTTCCTCGGAACCAAAAACCTGCCCCTAGCAGCACGTGTGTATTGTGCGCCTGAAAGTGGTGCCACTCCTAACTAGTGATGAGCACCGGACATTTTTCGGGTTTTGTGTTTTGGTTTTGGATTCGGTTCCACGGCCGTGTTTTGGATTCGGACGCATTTTGGCAAAACCTCACCGAAAAATTTTTGTCGGATTCGGGTGTGTTTTGGATTCGGTGTTTTTTACAAAAAACCCTAAAAAACAGCTTAAATCATAGAATTTGGGGGTCATTTTGATCCCATAGTTTTATTAACCTCAATAACCATAATTTCCACTCATTTACAGTCTATTCTGAACACCTCACACCTCACAATATTATTTTTAGTCCTAAAATTTGCACAGAGGTCGCTGGATGGCTAAGCTAAGCGACACAAGTGGCCGACACAAACACCTGGCCCATCTAGGAGTGGCACTGCAGTGTCAGGCAGGATGGCACTTCAAAAAAATAGTCCCCAAACAGCACATGATGCAAAGAAAAAAAGAGGCGCACCAAGGTCGCTGTGTGACTAAGCTAAGCGACACAAGTGGCCGACACAAACACCTGGCCCATCTAGGAGTGGCACTGCAGTGTCATACAGGATGGCACTTCAAAAAAATTGTCCCCAAACAGCACATGATGCAAAGAAAAATGAAAGAAAAAAGAGGTGCAAGATGGAATTGTCCTTGGGCCCTTCCACCCACCCTTATGTTGTATAAACAGGACATGCACACTTTAACGAACCCATCATTTCAGCGACAGGGTCTGCCACACGACTGTGACTGAAATGACTGGTTGGTTTGGGCCCCCACCAAAAAAAGAAGCAATCAATCTCTCCTTGCACAAACTGGCTCTACAGAGGCAAGATGTCCACCTCATCATCATCCTCCGATTCCTCACCCCTTTCACTGTGTACATCCCCCTCCTCACAGATTATTAATTCGTCCCCACTGGAATCCACCATCTCAGGTCCCTGTGTACTTTGTGGAGGCAATTTCTGCTGGTGAATGTCTCCACGGAGGAATTGATTATAATTCATTTTGATGAACATCATCTTCTCCACATTTTCTGGAAGTAACCTTGTACGCCGATTGCTGACAAGGTGAGCGGCTGCACTAAACACTCTTTCGGAGTACACACTGGAGGGAGGGCAACTTAGGTAGAATAAAGCCAGTTTGTGCAAGGGCCTCCAAATTGCCTCTTTTTCCTGCCAGTATACGTACGGACTGTCTGACGTGCCTACTTGGAAGCGGTCACTCATATAATCCTCCACCATTCTTTCAATGGTGAGAGAATCATATGAAGTGACAGTAGACGACATGTCAGTAATCGTTGGCAGGTCCTTCAGTCCAGACCAGATCTCCAGGCTGCCCTGCATCACCGCCAGCGGGTGGGCTCGGAATTCTTAGCCTTTTCCTCGCACCCCCAGTTGCGGGAGATTGTGAAGGAGGAGATGTTGACGGGTCACGTTCCGCTTGACTTGACAATTTTCTCACCAGCAGGTCTTTGAACCTCTGCAGACTTGTGTCTGCCGGAAAGAGAGATACAACGTAGGTTTTAAATCTAGGATCGAGCACGGTGGCCAAAATGTAGTGCTCTGATTTCAACAGATTGACCACCCGTGAATCCTGGTTAAGCAAATTAAGGGCTCCATCCACAAGTCCCCAAGCTTCTTCTGCAAAAGCCTGATGAGGGGAATGACCTGACTCAGGCTGGCAGTGTCTGAACTGACTTCACGTGTGGCAAGTTCAAAGGGTTGCAGAACCTTGCACAACGTTGAAATCATTCTCCACTGCGCTTGAGTCAGGTGCATTCCCCCTCCTTTGCCTATATCGTGGCCAGATGTATAGGCTTGAATGGCCTTTTGCTGCTCCTCCATCCTCTGAAGCATATAGAGGGTTGAATTCCACCTCGTTACCACCTCTTGCTTCAGATGATGGCAGGGCAGGTTCAGGATTGTTTGGTGGTGCTCCAGTCTTCTGTACGCGGTGGCTGAATGCCGAAAGTGGCCCACAATTCTTCGGGCAACCGACAGCATCTCTTGCACGCCCCTATCATTTTTTAAATAATTCTGCACCACCAAATTCAATGTATGTGCAAAACATGGGACGTGCTGGAATTTGCCCAGATGTAATGCACGCACAATATTGCTGGCGTTGTCCGATGTCACAAATCCCCAGGAGAGTCCAATTGGGGTAAGCCATTCTGCGATGATCTTCCTCAGTTTCCGTAAGAGGTTGTCAGCTGTGTGCCTCTTCTGGAAAGCGGTGATACAAAGCATAGCCTGCCTAGGAACGAGTTGGCGTTTGCGAGATGCTGCTACTGGTGCCGCCGCTGCTGTTCTTGCTGCGGGAGGCAATACATCTACCCAGTGGGCTGTCACAGTCATATAGTCCTGAGTCTGCCCTGCTCCACTTGTCCACATGTCCGTGGTTAAGTGGACATTGGGTACAACTGCATTTTTTAGGACACTGGTGAGTCTTTTTCTGAGGTCTGTGTACATTTTCGGTATCGCCTGCCTAGAGAAATGGAACCTAGATGGTATTTGGTACCGGGGACACAGTACCTCAATCAAGTCTCTAGTTGCCTCTGAATTAACGGTGGATACCGGAACCACGTTTCTCACCGCCCAGGCTGCCAAGGCCTGAGTTATCTGCTTTGCAGCAGGATGACTGCTGTGATATTTCATCTTCCTCGCAAAGGACTGTTGGACAGTCAGTTGCTTACTGGAAGTAGTACAAGTGGTCTTCCGGCTTCCCCTCTGGGATGACGATCGACTCCCAGCAGCTACAACAGCAGCGCCAGCAGCAGTAGGCGTTACACTCAAGGATGCATCGGAGGAATCCCAGGCAGGAGAGGACTCGTCAGACTTGCCAGTGACATGGCCTGCAGGACTATTGACTTTCCTGGGTAAGGAGGAAATTGACACTGAGGGAGTTGGTGGTGTGGTTTGCAGGAGCTTGGTTACAAGAGGAAGGGATTTAGTGGTCAGTGGACTGCTTCCGCTGTCACCCAAAGTTTTTGAACTTATCACTGACTTATGATGAATGCGCTGCAGGTGACGTATAAGGGAGGATGTTCCGAGGTGGTTAACGTCCTTACCCCTACTTATTACAGCTTGACAAAGGCAACACACGGCTTGACACCTGTTGTCCGCATTTGTGTTGAAATAATTCCACACCGAAGAGCTGATTTTTTTTGTATTTTGACCAGGCATGTTAATGGCCATATTTGTCCAACGGACAACAGGTGTCTTCCCTGGTGCCTGACTTAAACAAACCACCTCACCATCAGAATCCTCCTTGTCAATTTCCTCCCCAGCGCCAGCAACACCCATATCCTCATCCTGGTGTACTTCAACAGTGACATCTTCAATTTGACTATTAGAAACTGGACTGCGGGTGCTCCTTCCAGCACTTGCAGGGGGCGTGCAAATGGTGGAAGGCGCAAGCTCTTCCCGTCCAGTGTTGGGAAGGTCAGGCATCGCAACCGACACAATTGGACTCTCCTTGGGTATTTGTGATTTAGAAGAACGCACAGTTCTTTGCTGTGCTTTTGCCAGCTTAAGTCATTTCATTTTTCTAGCGAGAGGATGAGTGCTTCCATCCTCATGTGAAGCTGAACCACTAGCCATGAACATAGGGCAGGGCCTCAGCCGTTCCTTGCCACTCTGTGTCGTAAATGGCATATTGGCAAGTTTACGCTTCTCCTCAGACGCTTTTAATTTGGATTTTTGGGTCATTTTACTGAACTTTTGTTTTTTGGATTTTACATGCTCTCTACTATGACATTGGGCATCGGCCTTGGCAGACGACGTTGATGGCATTTCATCGTCTCGGCCATGACTAGTGGCAGCAGCTTCAGCACGAGGTGCAAGTGGATCTTGATCTTTCCCTATTTTAACCTCCACATTTTTGTTCTCCATTTTTTAATGTGTGGAATTATATGCCAGTAACAATCAATAGCAATGGCCTACTACTATATATACTGTGCACAACTGAAATGCACCACAGGTATGGATGGATAGTATACTTGACGACACAGAGGTAGGTAGAGCAGTGGCCTTCCGTACCGTACTGCTATATATACTGGTGGTCACTGTCAGCAATCTGCAAAATTAAAATGCACCACAGGTATAGAATGTAGATGGATAGTATACTTAATGACGACACAGAGGTAGGTACAGCAGTGGCCTTCCGTACCGTACTGCTATATATAGTATACTGGTGGTCACTGTGTCAGCAAACTGCAAAACTAAAATGCACCACAGGTAAAGAATGCAGATGGATAGTATACTTAATGACGACACAGAGGTAGGTGCAGCAGTGGCCTTCCGTACCGTACTGCTATATATAGTATACTGGTGGTCACTGTGTCAGCAAACTGCAAAACTAAAATGCACCACAGGCATAGAATGTAGATGGATAGTATACTTAATGACGACACAGAGGTAGGTACAGCAGTGGCCTTCCGTACTGCTATATATAGTATACTGGTGGTCACTGTGTCAGCAAACTGCAAAACTAAAATGCACCACAGGTATAGAATGTAGATGGATAGTATACTTAATGACGACACAGAGGTAGGTACAGCAGTGGCCTTCCGTACCGTACTGCTATATATAATATACTGGTGGTCACTGTGTCAGCAAACTGCAAAACTAAAATGCACCACATGTATAGAATGTAGATGGATAGTATACTTAATGACGACACAGAGGTAGGTACAGCAGTGGCCTTCCGTACCGTACTGCTATATATATTGGTGGTCACTGTGTCAGCAAACTGCACAACTGAAATGCACCACAGGTATAGAATCTAGATGGATAGTATACTTAATGACGACACAGAGGTAGGTACAGCAGTGGCCTACTGTATCGTAATGCTATATATTATATACTGGTGGTCACTGGTCAGCAAAACTCTGCACTGTACTCCTCCTACATAATATTATACTGGTGGTCCCCAGTCCCCACAATAAAGCAGCACACTGAGCACAGATATGGAGTGTTTTTCAGGCAGACAACGTATACTGGTGGTCACTGTCAGCAAAACTCTGCACTGTACTCCTGCTATATAATACAGCTGCTCCCCAGTCCCCACAATTAAGCAGTGTGAGCACAGATATATGCAGCACACTGAGCACAGATATGGAGCGTTTTTTTCAGGCAGAGAACGGATAACTGGTGGTCACTGATCAGCAAAACTCTGCACTGTACTCCTCCTATATTATACAGCTGCTCCCCAGCCCTCCCCACAATTAAGCAATAGTGCACAATCAAGTTCAACAATAATGGAGAGGACGTCAGCCACGTCCTCTCCCTAACATTTCCAATGCATGAATGAAAATGGCGGCGACGCGCGGCTGCTTATATAGAATCCGAATCTCGCGAGAATCCGACAGCGGGATGATGACGTTCGGGGGTGGTCTCGGGCGCGCTCGGGTTACCCGAGCCATACGGGAGAATCCGAGTATGCCTCGGACCCGTGTAAAATGGGTGAAGTTCGGGGGGGTTCGGTTTCCGAGGAACCGAACCCGCTCATCACTACTCCTAACCATGGTTTTCATGATGCAGCACATGTGCATCATTACATTTATGAAATGAAAAAAAAATTGCTATATATAGCAACAGAAGTGCATTCTGATACTACGGCGTTGAGTGGCACCGCAGCCAGGGGCACAATGCACACATGCAGCTTGGGGTAGGAAGATAGGTCCCCAGTTCCATCAACCTGCACCAAGTTGCAGGTATGCATTGTGCCGCTGCCTGCGGTGCCACTCAAAGCCGTAGTATCACAATGCACCACATCTACTGCAATATATAAGTGCATGAAAACACTTGTGAACCAAAAAAATGATTGTATATATATTATATTTATATATAAACATAAGTATTTTAGTAATATGCTTCCAACATGGCTATCTTTTTCAAACACTAGAACTTTATATTAATGTTTCTTCAAATTTTAATTTTGAACATAAATATGGTGCAGTATGATATACGGTGTTTTTTGAGTGGCAGCGCTTTCAGGGGCACAGTGCACACATGCAGGTAGGCCTGGCTTCAGGCTTCCCGGCACCATTAACCTGACCCACGCTGCATGTGTGCACTGTCCACCAGAAAGCGGCGCCACTAAAACGCTGTATATCATAGTGCACCAGATCTATTGCAGAATAGACCAGGGCAGCAGGAATTTTATATATACCAACAGATGTGGTGCATTCTGATACTATGGTGTTGAGTGTCACCGGTGCCAGGGGCACAATTCACACATGCAGCTAGGGGCAGGAAGATGGGTCCTCTGTACCATCAACCTGTCCCTAGCAGCATTTGTGCACTGTCCGCCTGAAAGCGTTGACACTCACCGTAGTATCAGAATGCACCACATCTGTTGGTATGTATAAGGGCAGCAGTAAATGAGAATCACCCTACATTTGAAAGAGACTTGTCTTCTCTGCCTCCTCTTGTCCCCCCTGTGACATAAAGGAGGTCAAAATCGCGGAGGGGATGGTGGATGTGTGGCTGGATTGAGAATGGTAGCTGGCTTGAGGAGGAGATTGGATAGTGGGGGAAGGGTGGGTGGATGGGGGTGGGGGTTGTAGATAATGGGAAGGGTGGCTGATTTGATGAGGAGGGGTTTGAGGTAGTGATGTGCACTGGACATTTTTCGGGTTTTGTGTTTTGGTTTTGGATTCTGTTCCGCGGCCGTGTTTTGGATCCGGATGCGTTTTGGCAAAACCTCCCTGAAAATTTTTTGTCGGATTCGGGTGTGTTTTGGATTCGGGTATTTTTTTACAAAAAACCCTCAAAACAGCTTAAATCATAGAATTTGGGTGTCATTTTGATCCCATAGTATAATTAACCTAAATAACCATAATTTCCACTCATTTCCAGTCTATTCTGAACACCTCACACCTCACAATATTATTTTTAGTCCTAAAATTTGCACCGAGGTCATTGAATGACTAAGCTAAGCGACCCAAGTGGCCGGCACAAACACCTGGCCCATCTAGGAGTGGCACTGCAGTGTCAGACAGGATGGCACTTCAAAAAATAGTCCCCAAACAGCACATGATGCAAAGAAAAAAAGAGGTGCAATGAGGTAGCTGTGTGACTAAGCTAAGCGACCCAAGTGGCCGACACAATCACCTGGCCCATCTAGGAGTGGCACTGCAGTGTCAGACAGGATGGCACTTCAAAAAATAGTCCCCAAACAGCACATGATGCAAAGAAAAAAAGAGGTGCAATGAGGTAGCTGTGTGACTAAGCTAAGCGACCCAAGTGGCCGACACAAACACCTGGCCCAGCTAGGAGTGGCACTGCAGTGTCAGACAGGATGGCATATTTAAAAAATAGTCCCCAAACAGCACATGATGCAAAGAAAAAAAGAGGTGCAATGAGGTAGCTGTGTGACTAAGCTAAGCGACCCAAGTGGCCGACACAAACACCTGGCCCATCTAGGAGTGGCACTGCAGTGTCAGACAGGATGGCAGATTTAAAAAAAAGTCCCCAAACAGCACATGATGCAAAGAAAAAAAGAGGTGCAATGAGGTAGCTGTGTGACTAAGCTAAGCGACCCAAGTGGCCGACACAAACACCTGGCCCATCTAGGAGTGGCACTGCAGTGTCAGACAGGATGGCAGATTTAAAAAATAGTTCCCAAACAGCACATGATGCAAAGAAAAAAAGAGGTGCAATGAGGTAGCTGTGTGACTAAGCTAAGCGACCCAAGTGGCCGACACAAACACCTGGCCCAGCTAGGAGTGGCACTGCAGTGTCAGACAGGATGGCAGATTTAAAAAATAGTCCCCAAACAGCACATGATGCAAAGAAAAAAAGAGGTGCAATGAGGTAGCTGTGTGACTAAGCTAAGCGACCCAAGTGGCCGACACAAACACCTGGCCCATCTAGGAGTGGCACTGCAGTGTCAGACAGGATGGCAGATTTAAAAAAAAGTCCCCAAACAGCACATGATGCAAAGAAAAAAAAGAGGTGCAATGAGGTAGCTGTGTGACTAAGCTAAGCGACCCAAGTGGCCGACACAAACACCTGGCCCATCTAGGAGTGGCACTGCAGTGTCAGACAGGATGGCAGATTTAAAAAATAGTCCCCAAACAGCACATGATGCAAAGAAAAAAAGAGGTGCAATGAGGTAGCTGTGTGGCTAAGCTAAGCGACCCAAGTGGCCGACACAAACCCCTGGCCCATCTAGGAGTGGCACTGCAGTTTTCTAACGAGAGGATGAGTGCTTCCATCCTCATGTGAATCTGAACCACTAGCCATGAACATAGGCCAGGGCCTCAGCCGTTCCTTGCCACTCCGTGTCGTAAATAGCTGTTAGGGTCTCCTGCTCTGTGCTGCCACGTCGTCATGGCAACCGGGAGACAAGTGCTAGCGGAGAAACCTGAGCGTAGCTGATACTCCGGTTCGGGTCTTTTGCTGTGCAGTGGTTACAGGCTCTGTGCACGGCAGGGGATCCGGTGCTGGTTTTTGTGCTCACAGTCTGTGAGGTCTGAGTGGGGCGTGGACAGCACCTGCTATATAAACCCTCTTCTCAGGTTAGGCAGATGCTGCTGAATCTTTGTTGGTTAGTCAGTTCCTGAAAGCTAGCTAGTACTATGTAAACTTTGTATTTGTTTGTTGCTTACTGCAAATAGGCCTTGGGATTTGGTATTACACTCTGCCAATCCAGACCTAGCAGTAAGACTGGAGTCAGTCATTTAACCTGCTGGGGTTCTTTTGCTACTCTGTGAACCTAGCAAGTTTGCGGCTGTATTCTCAGACTTGCCTGCCAAAATCCTTTCTCACTGTGCAAGGTGTTCAGGTGTCAGTTTAGTGGCAGTAAGCTGAACCAGTGCACTGCAAGTGAGGACTAGGATTGTGGAGACTCTCCTTGTGTCTATTATTCCATCTCTGACCAAGGAGTTTACTGCCACACCCGTTGGTAACCCTTTAGGGTTTTGCTGTTGCCCTTAGCAACAGCATTTCGGGTTCTCTATGTATTAAATCACTACATCTTGCTTCTTTCCATCTGAGCATTCCTAATACTAGGGAGACACCCAGTTTCTTAGCCTTTGGGCTTCTCTGTTCACTTTGTGTTTATTTTGTTACCCTATCACCTTCTTTGTATGTAATGTCATATTCCCCAGTCTGTCTGTGAGTTCATTTGTTTTGCATCCCTCACCGTTCAGACACCAGTACATTCCTGCTGGCACTGGTGTGCATAACATATTCAGCAGCCTAATACTCCTGTTGAAATTTTGTGGGAATATGGAGCATACCCCTCAAAATACTTTGCAACAGGTGGTCGATCAGGTGCAGGTCCTGACTCGACAATTTAATGATTTGTCCATTAAAATGCACACCTCGCAGGCCGCTGGCGGAGCTCCCGCAGCAGCAGTACCTTCAGGGGTTAAGGAGCCGAAAGTAAATCTCCCGGATCGTTTTTCTGGAGATCGCTCGCAGTTCTTTTGTTTCAAGGAGAGCTGCAAGCTATATTTCCAGCTTAGGCCTCAGTCTTCTGGGTCGGAGATTCAGCGGGTGGGCATAGTGATTTCCTTGCTACAAGGAGACCCACAGGTCTGGGCATATGGGTTGCAGCCTGACTGTCCGTCGCTTATAAGTGTTGATGCTTTTTTTACGGCACTGGGCATGTTGTATGATGACCCTGACAAGACGGCCTCAGCCGAGGCTCAGATTTCGATCCTTAAGCAAGGGCGAAGGCCAGTTGAGGTTTATTGTACGGAGTTTCGGAGGTTGGCCCATGATACCCAGTGGAATGACCCAGCCCTGAGACACCAGTACCGAAGAGGTCTTTCTAACCAGTTAAAAGACCAACTGGTACAATATCCCTTGCCTGATAGCTTGGATCAGCTCATGCCGTTATCCATTCGGGTGGATAGACGGCTGAGAGAGCGCAGGCTTGAAAGGGAGACCGAGGTTTCCTTCTTTCCCAAGGGAACCTCAGACTCTGAGGAATTTTCCGAGGAGCCTATGCAGATTGGGGCTACCCGCCTCTCCTCGCGTGAGAAGACGCGGAGGAGACAGCAGGGGTTATGTTTGTACTGTGGGAATAAAGGTCATGTGGTAGTATCATGCCCAGAAAAGCCGGAAAACTTCAGGGCCTGAGGGTGATGGGAAATATCCTGTCAGGCCAGAAGTCAGAATTTCCCAAGAAGACTTTTATCATTCCGGTGACCTTGAAGATCCTCGGTCAAACTGTCAAGACTGAGGCCTTTGTGGACAGTGGGGCCGACCGGGTTTTTATGGACCGCCAATTCGCCCTGAAACGCTCTGTTCCCTTAGTACCCTTGGCATCGGAAATTGAGATTTGTGGGTTAAACGGGGAACCATTATCCCAGGGTAAAATTACCTCTTGCACTAGCCAGATTTCTTTGTTTATTGGAGCCACACACTCTGAAAAATTGTCCTTTTATGTGACTGTCTGTACTTTTGCCCCATTGGTGTTGGGGTTACCCTGGTTAAGGGCCCACAATCCTCAATTTGACTGGGTCTCTGGGGAGATTCTTAGTTGGGGTACTGATTGTTTCAGGAGTTGCTTGAGCCTTCCAGTCAGGCTTTCGCAGCTAAGTTTGCCAGGATTGCCAGGATGTTATGCAGATTTTGTGGACGTGTTCTCCAAAAGAGTTGCAGAGGTACTACTCCCCATCGCCCCTATGACTGTGCCATTGATTTGTTGCCGAATGCTAAGCTTCCCAAGAGCAGGTTGTACTCCCTGTCACGTCCTGAGACTCAGGCTATGGCAGAGTACATTCAGGAGAACTTGGCTAAGGGATTTATCAGACCTTCACAGTCTCCAGTTGGGTCAGGGTTCTTCTTCGTGGGTAAAAAGGACGGTTCGTTGCGACCTTGCATCGACTTCAGGGAATTGAACCGTATCACGATTAAAAACTCATACCCACTGCCTCTCATTTCGGTCTTGTTTGACCAGCTTCGTACTGCCACCATTTTTTCTAAGATTGACCTACGCGGTGCGTACAATCTAATCCGAATAAGAGAGGGGGATGAATGGAAGACTGCCTTTAATACCCACTCAGGGCATTATGAATATTTGGTGATGCCTTTTGGGCTCTGTAATGCCCCGGCAGTCTTCCAGGACTTCATGAACGATGTGCTCAGGGAATATTTGGATAGATTCTTAGTTGTATACTTAGATGACATCCTAATCTTCTCCCATTCCCTGGAGGAACATCGGAAGCATGTACGCTTAGTCCTCCAGAAACTCAGAGACCACCGGCTTGGGGCGAAGCTGGAGAAGTGCGAATTTGAAGTTCAGCAAATCGCATTTCTAGGATATATTATCTCCACAGAAGGTTTCCAAATGGAGGGTTCCAAGGTACAGGCAGTCCTGGATTGGGTGCAGCCCACTAGTTTGAAGGCGCTTCAGCGTTTTCTGGGCTTTGCGGATTTTTATAGACGATTTATCGCTGGATTTTCGTCTATAGTGGCGCCCTTGGTGGCACTCACTAAGAAAGGGGCGGATGTTGCTCACTGGTCTTGTGAGGCCAAAGCGGCTTTTGCCCGTCTCAAAAGGGCATTTGTCTCGGCCAAGGTGCTGCGACACCCAGATCCAGAGCGTCCTTTTGTGGTGGAGGTGGATGCCTCTGAGATGGGTATTGGGGCAGTGCTCTCTCAGATGGGGGTGTCTGATAATCGCCTTCATCCCTGTGCTTACTTTTCCCGTAAATTTTCGCCTGCCGAGATGAATTATGACGTGGGTAACCGGGAATTGTTGGCTATTAAGGATGCACTCGAGGAGTGGAGACACTGGCTTGAGGGGGCTAAGTTTGTGGTCTCAATTCTCACCGACCATAAGAATTTGGCATATTTAGAGTCAGCGAAGCGCCTCAATGCCAGGCAGGCACGATGGGCTTTGTTTTTTGCTCGCTTTAATTTTTTGATAACATATCGCCCTGGGTCAAAAAACATCAAGGCTGATGCGCTCTCGCAGAGTTTTGCTCCAATCCAGGAGACCACCGAGGAGCCATTGCCCATTGTGTCCCCATCATGTATTAAAGTGGGCATTACCCAGGACCTCTTGTCATTAGTCCTTAGAGCACAGGAGCAGGCTCCTCCAGACCTTCCGGTAGGTCTTTTGTTTGTGCCTCCTAGGTTAAGACAGCGAGTGTTCCTGGAATTCCATGCCAAGAAGTCGGCAGGTCACCCGGGTATTGCCAGAACTCGGGAGTTGCTATCTAGGGCGGTGTGGTGGCCCTCGGTGGCTAGGTATGTGGATCAGTGGGTTCGGGCATGTGACATCTGTGCCCAAAATAAGACTCCTAGAGGGGTTCCTGTTGGCCCATTACATCCACTCTCTATTCCATCTAAGCCATGGACCCACATTTCAATGGATTTTGTGGTGGACTTGCCCAAATCCTCTGGGATGACAGCCATCTGGGTTGTCGTTGACAGGTTTTCGAAGATGGCGCACTTCGTTCCATTGGTTGGGCTGCCATCGGCCAGACGCCTGTCTGAATTATTTATGCTGCATGTTGTGCGCCTCCACGGGTTGCCACTTGATGTGGTCTCTGACCGCGGATCCCAGTTTGTGGCCAAATTCTGGAGGGCATTTTGTTCCGATCTCCAGATTTCTGTCAGCTTGTCGTCAGGCTACCATCCGCAGTCTAATGGGCAGACTGAAAGGGTGAACCAGTCCTTGGAGCAGTTCCTCAGGTGTTATGTCTCCAAGTGTCAGACTGACTGGGTTGCTCATCTGTCCATGGCGGAGTTTGCCTATAACAACGCGGCTCACTCTGCTACAGGGATCTCTCCCTTCCTTTGTGTGTATGGGCATCATCCTAAGGCCAATTCTTTTGACCCCCTGGACTCCACGCCTGGTGGTTCCTCTGTGGTTTCGGTCCTTAGAGGTATTTGGCGGAAAGTGAAGAAAGCCCTTGTGTCTGTGTCATTAGTGACCAAAAGGGTTTTTGATAAGCGGAAAAGACCCTGCAGCTTCAAATTAGGAGACTTCGTCTGGTTGTCTACCAAGAATTTGAAGTTGAGACAGCCATCTCATAAGTTAGGCCCCCGGTTCATCGGCCCTTATAAGATCACCAGGGTTATCAATCCGGTGGCATTTCAGTTAGATCTGCCCCGTTCTTTGGGTATCAATAAAACATTTCATTGTTCCCTTTTAAAACGGGCGATTAGTAATCCTTCTTCCAGTGGAAGACCTTCCCCTCTTCTGATACGTGGCCAGAGGGAGTTTGTTGTTGAAAGGATTCTTGACTCCAAGGTGGTTCGGGGTCGGCTGTCATTTTTGGTGCACTGGAAGGGGTATGGCCCGGAGGAGCGGTCGTGGGTGCGCAGTTGTGATCTTCATGCCCCCAGACTGATACGCTCTTTCTTCTCGCAGTTCCCCGATAAACCCGGTGGTAGGGGTTCTTTGACCCCTCGTCAGAAGGGGGGTACTGTTAGGGTCTCCTGCTCTGTGCTGCCACGTCGTCATGGCAACCGGGAGACAAGTGCTAGCGGAGAAACCTGAGCGTAGCTGATACTCCGGTTCGGGTCTTTTGCTGTGCAGTGGTTACAGGCTCTGTGCACGGCAGGGGATCCGGTGCTGGTTTTTGTGCTCACAGTCTGTGAGGTCTGAGTGGGGCGTGGACAGCACCTGCTTTATAAACCCTCTTCTCAGGTTAGGCAGATGCTGCTGAATCTTTGTTGGTTAGTCAGTTCCTGAAAGCTATCTAGTACTGTGTAAACTTTGTATTTGTTTGTTGCTTACTGCAAATAGGCCTTGGGATTTGGTATTACACTCTGCCAATCCAGACCTAGCAGTAAGACTGGAGTCAGTCGTTTAACCTGCTGGGGTTCTTTTGCTACTCTGTGAACCTAGCAAGTTTGCGGCTGTATTCTCAGACTTGCCTGCCAAAATCCTTTCTCACTGTGCAAGGTGTTCAGGTGACAGTTTAGTGGCAGTAAGCTGAACCAGTGCACTGCAAGTGAGGACTAGGATTGTGGAGACTCTCCTTGTGTCTATTATTCCATCTCTGACCAAGGAGTTTACTGCCACACCCGTTGGTAACCCTTTAGGGTTTTGCTGTTGCCCTTAGCAACAGCATTTCGGGTTCTCTACGTATTAAATCACTACATCTTGCTTCTTTCCATCTGAGCATTCCTAATACTAGGGAGACACCCAGTTTCTTAGCCTTTAGGCTTCTCTGTTCACTTTGTGTTTATTTTGTTACCCTATCACCTTCTGTGTATGTAATGTCATATTCCCCAGTCTGTCTGTGAGTTCATTTGTTTTGCATCCCTCACCGTTCAGACACCAGTACATTCCTGCTGGCACTGGTGTGCATAACAATAGCACAATGGCAAGTTTACGCTTCTCATTAGACGCTTTTAATTTTGATTTTTGGGTCATTTTACTGAACTTTTGTTTTTTGGATTTTACATGCTCTCTACTATGACATTGGGCATCGGCCTTGGCAGACGACGTTGATGGCATTTCAACATCTTGGCCGTGACTAGTGGCAGCAGCTTCAGCACAAGGTGGAAGTGGATCTTGATCTTTCCCTATTTTACCATCCACATTTTTGTTCTCCATTTTTTAATGTGTGGAATTATATGCCAGTAATATATCAATAGCAATGGCCTACTGTACCGTACTGCTATATATTATATACTGGTGGTCAGCAAAATTATGCACTGTCCTCCTACTACTGCGCACAACAACTAAAATGCACCACAGGTATGGATGGATAGTATACTTGATGACACAGAGGTAGGTAGAGCAGTGGACTACTGTACCGTACTGCTATATATTATATACTGGTGGTCAGCAAAATTATACACTGTCCTCCTACTACTGCGCACAACTAAAATGCACCACAGGTATGGATGGATAGTATACTTGACGACACAGAGGTAGGTAGAGCAGTGGACTACTGTACCGTACTGCTATATATTATATAATGGTGGTCAGCAGAATTATGCACTGTCCTCCTACTACTGCGCACAACAACTAAAATGCACCACAGATATGGATGGATAGTATACTTGACGACACAGGGGTAGGTAGAGCAGTGGCCTACTGTACCGTACTGCTATATATTATATACTGGCGGTCAGCAAAATTATGCACTGTCCTCCTACTACTGCGCACAACAACTAAAATGCACCACAGGTATGGATGGATAGTATACTTGACGACACAGAGGTAGGTAGAGCAGTGGACTACTGTACCGTACTGCTATATATTATATACTGTGGCCAGCAAAATTATGCCCTGTCCTCCTACTACTGCGCACAACAACTAAAATGCACCACAGGTATGGATGGATAGTATACTTGACAACACAGAGGTAGGTAGAGCAGTGGACTACTGTACCGTACTGCTATATATTATATACTGGTAGTCAGCAAAATTATACACTGTCCTCCTACTACTGCGCACAACAACTAAAATGCACCACAGGTATGGATGGATAGTATACTTGACGACACAGGGGTAGGTAGAGCAGTGGCCTACTATACCGTACTGCTATATATTATATACTGGTGGTCAGCAAAATTATGCACTGTCCTCCTACTACTGCGCACAACAACTAAAATGCACCACAGGTATGGATGGATAGTATACTTGACGACACAGGGGTAGGTAGAGCAGTGGCCTACTGTACCGTACTGCTATATATTATATACTAGCGGTCAGCAAAATTATGCACTGTCCTCCTACTACTGCGCACAACAACTAAAATGCACCACAGGTATGGATGGATAGTATACTTGACGACACAGAGGTAGGTAGAGCAGTGGACTACTGTACCATACTGCTATATATTATATACTGTGGCCAGCAAAATTATGCACTGTCCTCCTACTACTGCGCACAACAACTAAAATGCACCACAGGTATGGATGGATAGTATACTTGACGACACAGAGGTAGGTAGAGCAGTGGACTACTGTACCGTACTGATATAATACTGGTGGTAACTGGTCAGCAAAATTCTGCACTGTCCTCCTACTATATACTACAATGCAGCACAGATATGGAGCGTTTTTCAGGCAGAGAACGTATATTACTGATGGTCACTGGTCAGCAAAACTCTTCTCTGTCCTCCTACTATATACTGGTGGTCCCCAGTCCCCACAATAAAGCACACTGAGCACAGATATTTGCAGCACACTGAGCACAGATATGGAGCGTTTTTCAGGCAGAGAACGTAGATATTTTCAGCACACTGAGCACAGATATTTGCAAGCACACTGAGCACAGATATTTGCAGCACACTGAACACAACTGAGAGAACGCTGCACACGTCCTCTCCCTGTCATCTCCAATGCACGAGTGAAAATGGCGGCGACGCGCGGCTCCTTATATAGAATACGAATCTCGCGAGAATCCGACAGCGGGATGATGACGTTCGGGCGCGCTTGGGTTAACCGAGCAAGGCGGGAGGATCCGAGTCTGCCTCTGACCCGTGTAAAATGGGTGAAGTTCGGGGGGGTTCGGATTCCGAGGAACCGAACCCGCTCATCTCTAGTTTGAGGAGGATGAAAAGTGGAGGAGGGGTAGGTGGATATGGTCTGCGGTTGCGGATAACCGGAATGGGTAGCTGGGATGCAGAGGAGGATGAGTACTGGAGGAAGAGTAGGTGGGTGGTGAACTGAAGGTCAATGGGAGATGAGGAGCAGGTGCTTGAGGTTCTGGCCCATGAACGTTCCACTCTGGTGTAAGTTGTCCTGTGAGTGTTTTGTACAAAACGTGTGACACCAGGCGCTGACACTCTATTTGCTGTTGCTCGGAAACCTTACGCATGGTTTTGCTAACATATGATGCAAAGTCATCAAATTCATCAGGTTTCCGATGCAGCTGTAAACGGGCCTCCAATAGTAGCGGGTCTTCCACAAATTTTGTTTTCTGTGGCTTCCTCCTGGAACCCTGTAGCTGTGGAGATTTTGATTCCTCTGGTGATGTGTTGTTGAGGTCAGAGGTACGGCTGAGGTCTTTAGGTGTCTGTAGGGTAAAAAAACATATTTAGTAAATAAAAAAAATAAAAAAAATCTTTTACAGTTCCCTACAGGCGTGGAAGAATGGCAAGCTATTGCAGAGGATTTTGACAGGCGCTGGAGTTTCCCAAACTGTGGTGATGCGATAGACGGGAAACGTGTGCATCACCAAACCCACCAACAGCGGGTCGGACTACTTCAATTATAAAGGCTACTATAGCATTGTTCTCATGGCGGTGGTCAATGCAAACTATGAATTTATTTTCCTGGATGTTGGGAAAAATGGTCGTTGCTCAGATGGTGGATCCTTGAAAAATACACACTTCTATGATAGGTTCACCACCAACTCCATTCATCTGCCGCCTGTGGAGCAAACAAAGAATGGCCTGGGATTTGTGTTCATGGCAGATGAGGCCTTCGCACTGCACGAACACATAATGAAGCCCTACCCGCAAAGAGTCCTGAACCACAATAGGCGCATTTTCAACTACCGCCTTTCTTGGGCCAGTCGGGTTGTTGAAAATGCATTTGCCATTCTCAGCAACCAGTTCAGGATCTACCACAAACCCATCAACATGAGGCTGGACAAAATTGACTGTGTAGTAACAGCATGCTGTATTCTCCACAACATGCTCTGACACAAGGCCACGAGGCAAATGCCTTTGCTCCCAGCAGGACTGGAAGACCCCAACCAGCCAGTGGTGACAGTGCCGATTTCCTCGGTGGGACCACCTGCAGTAACTACGCGGCACTGCAAGGGCAAAAGAGGTCCGGAAAAATATAATTCCTTTTTCAATGGGGAAGGAGCTGTGGCATGGCAGGAGGAATATATTAGGTAACAATTAAAAAGCAACTTACCTCATCGGCCTCCTCCACATCTAGACTTCCCTCCTCGGACTCTGCCATCACCACTAGGGACTCCTTAGCTGACCGTTTTTCCAGGAGGAAGTTTAGTTCTTTGTAGTACCACAGCTGCGGCACATACACCTTGTCTGCACCGACCCCTGACCTCTTTGACTCCTCCACCTTGCAGTTCTCTTTTACAAAAACTGTCCGTATATTAGCAATTTTATTTCGGACCCAGGCCACCGAGGCAGCAAAGTAGGTGGGCTTCGAGTACTCCACCAGGCGGTTCTAAGCCAGTGGGCCAGTATATGGTGGGTGCAGCAGTATAGTGGTGGCTTGCAGTGGCGCAGTATTATGGCATTTAGGGTGCGGCCAGGGGCTTGTAGTGGTGCTTCATTTTGGGCAGTGGGCCAGTATATGGTGGGTACAGCAGCAGAATGGTGGCTTGCAGTGGCGCAGTAGGATGGCGTTTAGGGCGCGGCCAGGGGCTTGCAGTGGTGCAGCATATTGGGTAAGGGGCCAGTATAATTATGGGTAGAGCAGCATAATGGTGGGCAGTGGTGATAAAGCATCAGGATAATCATTGGTGGCCAGTGGTGTAGCCTGTCTAACTTGTCTGCTGTTTGGGAGCTCAGCAGCGTGCTTGTAGCCTCCTGTCATGTGCGCAGTGGGGGAAGAGGAGTAGCCAGGAAGTTGGCTCCTGTCTTCACATATCGCACATCGCAGTGTGATAAATCTAAAGTGGTAAAAAAACAGCATGCGATCGCACCGCGATTCGATAAATATTAAGTGCAGCACATAATATCTTGTGACGCGAGATTCAACCAGCGTGCTCATGCATCGCATCGCAAGGTACCTAAAATGTGCATACAATCCTTCGATTTATCTCACAGATGCGGTCGAAATCGGAGGATAGTACCCGATATCTCACAAGTGTATGGGCTACATTAGATTTGGGTGGGTTATTTTGTTTCTGTGTAGAGTAAATACTGGCTGCTTTATTTTTACACTGCAATTTAGATTTCAGTTTGAACCATACTTGCCTACCCTCCCTCATTCTGCAGGAGACAGCCTGAAATAGCATCAATCTCCCTGACTCCCCGAATAGTCCAGCAATCTCCCTGATTGCACCTTATCCCCATTATGCAGCTGTTACATTCTTGGGGGGGGGGGGGGGGGGATAAATCAGAGATACATACATTCAAACGGGCTCATCAGTGCCATTTCCCTGCATTGGTTATAAGGCACAATGATGCCTATGGCTACATACATTTAAAATAAGGTTTCTCATGGCCACTTACAGTATATGGAACCACTTGTAAAGCACAATACGCGAACAAATTCTGCAAAATATCAGTGTCTTCTCTTCAACAAGTAGATCTTACTAACTTTGGGGCTCATTTACATTTTGATGTAAGTAATTTTTATGACACGCCTCCCAGATTTAGCAGTGCAGATAGGTGTTACCAGAGCTGGCCATAGGCATAGGCAAACTAGGCAATTGATATGCTTAGGGGCATCAGCAGCTTCTGCTGATTAAAATGATATGCAGCATGCCTATATTCTGTGTATGTAGCATTTCATATGCAGATACAGCCACAGTCTCACACAGTATATAGGCATGCTGCATATCATTTTAATCACCAGAAGCTGGTTGTGCATCCTAGCCACATAGCAATGCAAATAAGATGCATTTTCATAAAAAAAGGTGCCGACGTTAGAATTGAGGCAAGATTTCTGAGGACACATCTGTATCCAAGCAGAGGCAGAGGTCACAGTGTTCATGGCAGTGTGAGTGCTGTGTGCATGTGAGTGGGTTGGTTGTGCAGTAGTGTTCGGAATATGTGTAAGGAGCATTATGTGTGTCATGTAAAAATGCATTAATAATGTGCAACATATGTGTAAGGGGCACTATGTGTGTCATTATCTGTATAAGGGCATTAATAATGTGCGGCATATGTGTAACAGGGTAGTACTGTATGTGTGTCATTATGTGTATAGGGGCACTAATAATGTGCAGCGAATGTGTATGGGGCACTATATGTGTCATTATGTGTATAAGGGTATTAATAATGTGTGGCATATGTGTAAGGGACATTATGTGTAAAAGGGCATTAATAAAGGTTGTCATAATGTGTAAGGTGCATTATGTTTATAAGGACATTAATAATGTATCTCATGTGTAAGGGGCATTACTGTGTGAAATTATGTGTATAAATGCATTACTAATGTGTGGCATTATGTGTATAAGGTGCTCTACTATGTGGCATTGCGTATAGAAAGGGCACTACTGTGTCGTCTAATGTGAATAAAGAGCAATACTGTGTGGTGTAATGGGAATAAGGAGCAATTCAGTGTGATGTAATGTGAATAAGGGGCTCTACTGTGAGGAGTAACGTTTATAAGGTAAAGTGATACTACTGTGGGGTGTAATATGAATTATGGACACTATCGCATGATCAAATGTGAATAAAGCTGCAGTACTGTGTGGCGTAATTGGAATTGGGGTTACTATTGTGTGGCCATGCCCCTTGCCAGCAAAAACACCCCCCTTTTTGGGCTGTGCGCCAAATGTGCGAACTGTTCCTATTTAAAATATAGGGGGTACAAATACCAAAATAAGGACTGCTATGGGTGAGGGGTGATGGTGCTGGGAAAGAGGTGCAAGGTCAGAGGCGGAACCAGCGGTGGTGCTAGGGGACACCAGCCAAAATGTTGCCTAGGGCATCATATCGGTTAGGGCCGGCTCTGGGTGTTACCGTCACAATCTCCCTGAAATGCTTTTTCAAAAGTAGGCAAGTATGGTTTGAACACACCCCACCCAAATCTAACTCTCTCTGCACGTTATATCTGCCCCCCCGCAGTGCACATGGGGGGACATTCCGACTTGATAGCTCGCTGGCAACTTTTTGCAGCTCTGCGATCAGGTTAAAACTCTGCAAAACTGTGCATGCATATGCACCGCAATGCGCAGGCACATCGTACGGATACAAAGTGGATCGGTGCTGAGCAATGCATTTAACGAAGAATCCATTCACACAGTCATTCGCAAGGTGATTGACAGAAAGAGGGCGTCTATGGGTGTCAACTGACCGTTTTGTGGGAGTGTTTGGGAAAACGCAGGCGTGTCCAAGCGTTTGCAGGGTGGGTGTCTGACGTCAAATCCGGGACCAAAAAGACTGAAGTGATCGCAGCTGCTGAGTAAGTCCAGAGCTACTCAGAAACTGCACAAACTGTGCTTGTACCGATTGGCTGCAAAGGCGTTCGCACACTTGCAAAGTGAAAATACACTCCCCCATAGGTGGCGACTATCTGATCGCAGCACAGCAAAAAGTTGCTAGCGAGCGATCAACTCGGAATGACCCACCATGGTTTTGTCCAACTGCTAACAAATTTGCTGTTGCTATCAACTCTGAATTAGGGGGTTATTTCGCTACTATCTACCTAGAAATGTGTTAGTCATTACGTTTTGATCTCATTTAGGAAAATAGTTTTTCTCTTACGTCCTAGAGGATACTGGGGTCCATTTAGTACTAGAGATGAGCGGGTTCGGTTTCTCTGAATCCGAACCCGCCAGAACTTCATGTTTTTTTTCACGGGTCCGAGCGACTCGGATCTTCCCGCCTTGCTCGGTTAACCCGAGCGCGCCCCGAACGTCATCATGACGCTGTCGGATTCTCGCGAGGCTCGGATTCTATCGCGAGACTCGGATTCTATATAAGGAGCCGCGCGTCGCCGCCATTTTCACACGTGCATTGAGATTGATAGGGAGAGGACGTGGCTGGCGTCCTCTCCGTTTAGAATTAGAATAGATTAGAGAGACACTTGATTTACTAATTTTGGGGAGCATTAGGAGTACTCAGTAGTGTACAGTGCAGAGTTTTGCTGATAGTGACCAGTGACCACCACTTTTATTTATAATCCGTTCTCTGCCTGAAAAAAGCGATACACAGCACACAGTGACTCAGTCACATACCATATCTGTGTGCACTGCTCAGGCTCAGGCCAGTGTGCTGCATCATCTATTATCTATCTATATATAATATTATATATATCTGTCTGACTGCTCAGCTCACACAGCTTATAATTGTGGGGGAGACTGGGGAGCACTACTGCAGTGCCAGTTATAGGTTATAGCAGGAGCCAGGAGTACATAATATATTATATAGTGAGTGACCACCCGACACACAGTGCAGTTTATTTAATATATCCGTTCTCTGCCTGAAAAAAGCGATACACACAGTGACTCAGTCAGTCACATACCATATCTGTGTGCACTGCTCAGGCTCAGGCCAGTGTGCTGCATCATCTATATATATTATATATCTGTCTGACTGCTCAGCTCACACAGCTTATAATTGTGGGGGAGACTGGGGAGCACTACTGCAGTGCCAGTTATAGGTTATAGCAGGAGCCAGGAGTACATAATATTATATTAAAATTAAACAGTGCACACTTTTGCTGCAGGAGTGCCACTGCCAGTGTGACTAGTGACCAGTGACCTGACCACCACCAGTATATAATATTAGTAGTATACTATCTCTTTATCAACCAGTCTATATTAGCAGCAGACACAGTACAGTGCGGTAGTTCACGGCTGTGGCTACCTCTGTGTCGGCACTCGGCAGCCCGTCCATAATTGTATATACCACCTAACCGTGGTTTTTTTTTCTTTCTTTATACATACATACTAGTTACGAGTATACTATCTCTTTATCAACCAGTCTATATATTAGCAGCAGACACAGTACAGTGCGGTAGTTCACGGCTGTGGCTACCTCTGTGTCGGCACTCGGCAGCCCGTCCATAATTGTATATACCACCTAACCGTGGTTTTTTTTTCTTTCTTTATACATACATACTAGTTACGAGTATACTATCTCTTTATCAACCAGTCTATATATTAGCAGCAGACACAGTACAGTGCGGTAGTTCACGGCTGTGGCTACCTCTGTGTCGGCACTCGGCAGCCCGTCCATAATTGTATACTAGTATCCAATCCATCCATCTCCATTGTTTACCTGAGGTGCCTTTTAGTTGTGCCTATTAAAATATGGAGAACAAAAATGTTGAGGTTCCAAAATTAGGGAAAGATCAAGATCCACTTCCACCTCGTGCTGAAGCTGCTGCCACTAGTCATGGCCGAGACGATGAAATGCAAGCAACGTCGTCTGCCAAGGCCGATGCCCAATGTCATAGTACAGAGCATGTCAAATCCAAAACACCAAATATCAGTAAAAAGCCTCTTTTTTTCTTTGCGTCATGTGCTGTTTGGGGAGGGTTTTTTGGAAGGGCCATCCTGCGTGACACTGCAGTGCCACTCCTAGATGGGCCCGGTGTTTGTGTCGGCCACTAGGGTCGCTAATCTTACTCACACAGCTACCTCATTGCGCCTCTTTTTTTCTTTGCGTCATGTGCTGTTTGGGGAGGGTTTTTTGGAAGGGACATCCTGCGTGACACTGCAGTGCCACTCCTAGATGGGCCCGGTGTTTGTGTCGGCCACTAGGGTCGCTAATCTTACTCACACAGCTACCTCATTGCGCCTCTTTTTTTCTTTGCGTCATGTGCTGTTTGGGGAGGGTTTTTTGGAAGGGCCATCCTGCGTGACACTGCAGTGCCACTCCTAGATGGGCCCGGTGTTTGTGTCGGCCACTAGGGTCGCTAATCTTACTCACACAGCTACCTCATTGCGCCTCTTTTTTTCTTTGCGTCATGTGCTGTTTGGGGAGGGTTTTTTGGAAGGGACATCCTGCGTGACACTGCAGTGCCACTCCTAGATGGGCCCGGTGTTTGTGTCGGCCACTAGGGTCGCTTATCTTACTCACACAGCGACCTCGGTGCAAATTTTAGGACTAAAAATAATATTGTGAGGTGTGAGGTATTCAGAATAGACTGAAAATGAGTGGAAATTATGGTTTTTGAGGTTAATAATACTTTGGGATCAAAATGACCCCCAAATTCTATGATTTAAGCTGTTTTTTAGTGTTTTTTGAAAAAAACACCCGAATCCAAAACACACCCGAATCCGACAAAAAAAATTCGGTGAGGTTTTGCCAAAACGCGTTCGAACCCAAAACACGGCCGCGGAACCGAACCCAAAACCAAAACACAAAACCCGAAAAATTTCAGGCGCTCATCTCTATTTAGTACCAGAGGGGGTATAGATGGGTCCACTAGTAGCCATGGGCACTTTAAGAATTTTATAGTGTGGGCTGGCTCCCCTCTCTCTATACTATGTACTCGGTGTCATGGGGAGTAATGCTGCCCAAACCGCTCCCCGCTGTTTAGTGTGCCGCAGGCACCGCTGCCTGATTCCCCCGTTGCTGCTGCTGCTGCCCCCGCCGCTCCATGGTAGCAGGGTGGCAGGACTGCAGGGTGCCACTGGCCACGGCCAGCACTACGCGCTCCCACGGGTCTCAGCACCTCCTAGACGCTAGAGATCAAGTATGACCTCTAGCATGTCTCCTCCGTGGCGGCGGCCATCTTGGAAGGGACATTTAGCAGATTGACATGTGGATGACTAGTCCGCATGTCAATCTGCTATGAATCAGTGGCGACGTCCCTGCAGCCCTGCGCCTCCAAGCCTCCGCAGGGGCTGCGGGGGCAGTAGTTATGCCACTGGCGAGCGTACATTCCCGCAGCACGCCGCCACCCCTAACAGAGCCAGAAGAATGAAGAGTGGAGAGTACTGAGCCAGCGTCCCGGTTAGCGTGGCACCGGCCATTATGGCGGCACAAAGGTACGGAGACGCACGGCTTCTAAAAGGGGCGGAATGCGTCTCCAGACACAGTACACTACTGCGTCTCAGTACACTGTACACAGTACCCAAACTGGCAAAAACAGCCTTAAAACGGTTCTGCTCCATCTTAAGCACACAAATGACCTCTGCCAGTATAAAAAAGTGGGAAGACCGCGCGCCATTGTAGGGGCGTGGCTTCACTATGAGAGGATCCAGCAGCTCACCAGCGCCATTTTCCCTCTGCAGTGGACACAGACGCTGACTGACAGGGACGCGCAGCTCATCCGGTGTGACTCCAAATTACCTCGGCAGTACCAGGGGGTCATAGCAGGGGGGGAGCGACTGCTGGTGTACTAAGTCCCCTATCAGGGTATTTAGTCTGCGACCCGGCTAAGCTTGGCATTAGTGGTAAGGGCGCGGTGGGGGCTTGCTCCAAACAACTCTGTGTCTCCCTGAAGGGCTCTTTGTGGGTTACTTGTCCTTAACCTGTGTGTGTGTGTGTGTGTGTGTGTGTGTGTGTGTGTGTGTGTGTGTGTGCTGTCACATTACATTATGTCAGGCAAATAGTGTGTTTCTTGTACAGGGGAGTGTTCCTCTTCACCAGGGGGCTCACTACTGGGTACTCAGAGATCACAGAATAGTGGGGCTGAACCGGAGGGGGTTAATTCTCTTAAAGGAATGATCTCCACTCTTTCTACAAAATTGTCCCGCACTGAGAAAGAGACGCAATACTTAAAACAGACTGTGGATGAGTTTATGAACAGCGTCTCAATCCCCTCCCATTTGTCCGCAAAAGCGATCTCTAGCCCATATCCTGAAGTCTGATTCTGACGCTGAAAGTTAAGACATGGAGGAGGGGGAGGTGGACTCAGAGGGGGGCGGATGCAGCTCTGTCACAGGGAAGCTCTTATAGAGGCTATCAGAGATGTTCTGCATATTCCTGATAAGATGGCAGAGGAAAGTGAGGAATCTTATTTTAATGTAAAAAAGAAGTTCTCAGTTACTTTTCCTGTGTCAAAGGAATTGAATACCCTGTTTGAAGAACCATGGGTTAATCCAGATAACGTGATTTATGGTAAGAACTTACCTTTGTTAAATCTCTTTCTGAGAGGTACACTGGGCTCCACAGGGAATGACATTGGGGTGTAGAGTAGGATCTTGATCCGAAGCACCAACAGGCTCAAAGCTTTGACTGTTCCCAGAATGCCTAGTGCTGCCTCCTCTATTGCCCCGCCTCCGTGCACCGGAGCTCAGTTTTTTTGTTAACCAGTCCAATGCAGTAGCAGGCAAAAGAAACAACAACTGTTAGTAGCCACAAACACCACACACTCATGACAGGAGAGAGTGTCAGCGGCCAATGCCATACCAACCAAAAGAAGCTAAGTGCATCAGAGTGGAGCCCAGTGTACCTCGCAGAAAGAGATTTAACAAAGGTAAGTTCTTACCATAAATCTCATTTTCTGCTGCGGGGTACACTGGGCTCCACAGGGAATGACATTGGGGATGTCCTAAAGCAGTTCCTTATGAGAGGGGATGCAATGTAGTGGGCACAAGAACCCGGCGTCCAAAGGAAGCATCCTGGGAGGCGGATGTATCAAAGGCATAGTGTCACGTCTAGCAAAGTTTGAGGATCCGGCAGCTGAGACTTGCCCAAGGAGGTAGATGGCTGTGGGTGAACAAGATGAGGGGGTTGGATATAGTTCCTTTGCATGAGACACGGAGCAATGAAGAACGTAGGTGGGGTTGAAAGTCAATGAATAGTATTTATTATGTACAGGGCTGAAGTAGAGAACTGTGGCTGTAGCACGTTGGTTAAAGAATGTAGTTGTGGATAAAGAACTGCAGGTTGTGGCTTGAAACATGAGGTTGTGAATAATGAACTGCGGAACTGTGGATGGTGGTTAAAAGACGTGGCTGGAGGTAAAGAACTTGGGACTGTGATTTGAAAGACGAGACTGTAGATGATGAACTGTGGAACTGTGGATGGTAGTTGAAGACGTGGCTGGAGACAAGGACTGTGGACTGTGGTTTGGAGGAAGAGGCCTGAAGATAACAATCTGCAGGTTATGGTCAGTGGTACAAAGACGTGGCTGGCGAAGTAGATCTGTGGAGTGTGGCTTGAAAGACGAGGCAGAAGACCCGGGGCTGACTGTGCCCAAAGAGTCTAACTGGACCGAGTTTTCCAGGAGCAATTCCACAGGCAGTAGCAGGTTAGGAACGGCAGGACTGCAGCAGCAACAGGGAACTGACCAAGCAGGAACAGGAGTAACCAGAATACGACAAGGATCCTGGGAGCACAGGCTAAAGCACCTACAACAGGGTTGTAACTTGAAGCACTGGCGTCCCTGTCCTAAACCAGCCGCCTTTTATAGGGAGAGCTTCCCCTGGATTGGCTGGAAGAAACAGGAAACAGGAATTATGCTCAAAACTTGGTCTCCAACATGGCGGCACCCAGTAATGCTGACCTTTCTGCAAAGCCACATTGCTTACTGCCTCTGGTCTCCTAGCAACAGCTCAGCAAGAGCAAACCGCTGTAGCGGCGTCCCGCCGCCACGAGCAGACTCCCACACCGCCGCCACTGTTGCCCACGGATCCGGCGCAGCAGCCCACCTCCGCCGCTGCCCGCACACCGCCAGAGAAGCCAGCCCCGCGGCCCCAGCGTACCGGTAAGACTCCGGACGCTGACAGTACCCCCCCCCCCTTTGCGGGTGGACTCCGGATACCTATATGGTTTATTTGGGAACTTGGCATGAAATGTCCGAAGAAGTCTTGGAGCATGGACATCTTCTGCTTCTACCCAAGATCTCTCCTCTGGTCCATATCCCTTCCAATCAACAAGGTACTGGAGGCGACCATAACGTCTGCGAGAATCGAGGATCTTGTGCTCCTTGTGTCTCCTTGTGCTGATTGGATCTTGGGTGATTCAGGCAAAGCAGCTCTGAATTGATTAACTACCAAAGGTTTTAAGAGAGAAATATGAAATGCATTAGGGATTCTTCACTGCGGAGGTAATTTCACTTTATAAGCCACAGGATTCAAAACTTTTTCAATTGGGTAGGGCACAATAAATCTGGGAGCAAACTTTTTCGTAGGAACCTTTAATCTTAGGTTACGTATGGAAACCCAAACCCGATCTCCTGCCTTAAGGCTTGGTACAGCTTTTCGCTTCAGATCTGCATAAGTCTTATACCTCTTGGATGTCTTGAGCAAGGCCTTGTGAATTTGTTTCCAGGTTTCAGTAAATTGTCGAAGTGTTGACTCTGTGGCAGGAACCTCGAGCGTAGGCAGAAGTTGGAAGTCAGGAACTCTCGGATGGTAACCACAATTAATGAAGAATGGAGAAGATTTTGTGGCAGAGTGATAGAGATTGTTATGGGCAAACTCTGCGAACGGGAGGAAGTGCAGCCAGTCGTCCTGTGAGGAGGACATGAATAAACACAGAAAAGTCTCCAGATCCTGGTTCACTCTCTCTGACCATCCGTTTGGGGATGATATCCTGAGGAGAAGTTCAATTTCACACCAAGAGCAGAACATAGGGATCTCCAAAACTTGGCCACAAACTGAGGACCTCTATCAGACACGATTTCCTGCGGTAGACCATGAAGTCGAAAGATCTCTGCTATAAATAATTTTGCCAACTGGGATGCTGATGGAAGATTAGCCAGAGGAACGAAGTTTTCCATTTTAGAGATTCGGTCAACTGTGACCCATATGGTGTTCCGTCCACCAGACGTAGGTAAATCAGTAATAAAGTCCATAGAAATATGCGTCCATGGTCTTAGTGGCACAGGTAACGGATGGAGTAACCCGGCTGGAGGACCTTTTGGACTCTTATGCTGGGCACATTTTGGCAGGCAGCCACGAATTCCTGAACATCAGTCCTCAGATGAGGCCACCAGTAGGAGCGCTGAATGAATTTGAGTGTTTTATGACCGCCTGCATGGCCCCTGAAGGAGGAGGAGTGAGCCCATGTAAGAAGTTTTTTGCGAAGATTTGGTGCAACGAAGATCTTTCCTGGAGGAGGAAGTGGAGAGGTATTAATTGCTGAAAAAGAGGTGGATTCCAGGATGAATTGCTCTTTTGGGTTCTTCAGAACTTATGGAGCGAGATAATGCATCTGCCTTTTTGTTGAGGGAACCTGGTCGGTAGCTAAGTTTAAAGTTAAAATGGGTAAAGAAGAGTGCCCATCTTGCTTGGTGTGGGTTCAGACATCGGGCTGACTGTAGTTACATAAGGTTCTTGTGATCCGTGGTTACCGAGATTGGATGCTGAGCTCCCTCCAACAAATACCTCCACTCCTCAAAGGCCAACTTAATCGCCAGTAATTCCTGTTCCCCAATAGCGTAATTCTGTTCAGCAGGGGAAAATCTTTGCGAGAAGAACGCACAAGATTGGACCTTCTTGTCCTCGAAGAGCTGGGATAATACTGCTCCTACTCCTACAGTAGAGGCATCAACCTCCACCAAGAACGGACGGCTGAGATCAGGTTGTCGAAGAACTGGAGCGGTCATGAAGGCCTCCTTTAAAGACAAAAAGGCTTCCAAAGCCTCCGGAGACCACTTGGCAGGATCGGCGCCTTTCCTAGTTAATGCGGTTATGGGAGCTATGACAGAAGAATAATTTTGAATGAATCTTCGGTAGAAGTTAGCGAACCCCAGGAAACATTGAACTCCTTTAAGGGTAGCTGGAAGTGCCCAATCCTGAATCGCCTGGACTTTAGCGGGGTCCATCTGTAACCTCTGCCCTGAAAGAATGTAACCGAGGAATGGAATCGTGGGTACTTCGAAGGTGCACTTTTCTAATTTACAGAATAATTGATTCCTTCGTAAATGAGTTAGCACTTCTCTGACTTGTTCCCGATGGGTCTTCAGATTCCTAGAATAAATGAGGATGTCATCCAGATACACTACCAAGCAGTCATAGAGGAGGTCTCTGAAGATTTCGTTAACGAACTGTTGAAAGACGGCTGGGGCGTTACATAGTCCAAAAGGCATTACCAGGTATTCGTAATGGCCGTCGCGGGTATTAAATGCTGTCTTCCACTTGTCACCTGGGCAAATACGTATAAGATTGTAGGCCCCCCGTAAGTCCAGCTTAGTAAATTCAGTAGCTCCTTTATACTCTGACATGGCCTGTGTCTCGGGAAGTGAGAGAGGGTAGATTCGACCTTGGGGAGGAGTCTTACCAGGTACTAGCTCAATGGGACAATCCCAAGTACGATGTGGGGGCAAGGTGTCCGCCCCATGCTTACTGAAAACATCTTGAAAGGCTTGGTATTCCACAGGAAGGCTGGAAGGAAGGAAGAACAGAGAGGTCTTACTGAAGATAAACAGTTCTGGAAGCAGTCTTGTCCCCAAGAGAGTACATCCATAGTTTGCCAGTCTATGTGGGGATTGTGTCTGATTAACCATGGAAACCCTAGGATCAGTTCATGAGAGACTTTAGGTATTACAAGGAAAGAGATTTTTTCTGAATGAAGAACTCCGACCTTCACCTTGAGAGGAATAGTACGAAAGGATATAATACCCTCAGGGATATAACTTCCATCCACCGCAGTAACAGAAATGGTACGATCCAAAGGAACTGTTTGTATTCCAGATCGTTTGACCAGAGCTGATGTAATGAAGCTTTCGGCGGCTCCGGAGTCAAGTAGTGCAGGGATGAGAAGAGAAGAGAAGGGAGCTCCAATTGGGTTGACAAGACAGACTCTTTCTTGGTATGTAATTCTGAGAATTCTCCTAGCTTGACCTCTCCAGCACAAGCTAGGAGCGGGCGTTTCCCGGACGTAGATTGCAAGTTTTGACAAAGTGATCAGATGCACTACAATACAAGCAGAGGTTCCCTTGTCGCCGTCTCTGACGTTCTTCGTTGGAGAGGCGGGAGCGATTGATCTGCATGGGTTCTTCCGCAGTTGGTGATGATGGTGTTGGTGGAAGAACAACTCTAGGCTTAGGGCGATCTGACCGCGACCTCTTCATACAGCATTCTCTGTACCTCAGGTCTAATTTATTGCATAAAGAAATTAATTTATCCAACTTATCAGGTACGTCCTGAGTTGCGAGGTCATCTTTGATCTTTTCGGAGAGACCGCTCCAGAAAGCTGCAATGAGAGCCTCCTCGTTCCAGTTCAGTTCTGAGGAGAGAGTACGAAACTGGATCACGTACTGACTGACCATACGTGTGCCCTGACGCAGGCGCAGGATCTCCAATGAGGTGGCAGAAGTCCTGCCCGGTTCGTCGAAGATTCTTCGAAAGGTTGCCACGAACTCTGAATAGTTAGACAGGATGGGATCCATCCTCTCCCACAAGGGTGAAGCCCATTCCAACGCTTTCCCTGTTAGTAAAGAAATTATATTAGCTACTTTGGTTCGTGCTGATGGGAAGATGGCTGACTGTAGTTCGAACTGGATTTCGCACTGGTTAAGAAAACCGCGGCATTGTTCTGGATTCCCATCGAACTTACTGGGAGATGGCAAATGCAACCGTGGAAGTGGTACTGGTACAGGAGGAAGCCGGACCGGAGGTGCTAATGTGGGAGCAGCTGTAGATACTTGAGGAGCCGTCATGGCAGCACAGAGAGAGTCGAGACGTTCGGACATGTTCTGCATGAACTGCACAATTTGAGAGAGTGTGGCCTCCTGCTTACTTAAGCGAGACCAGATATCTGCAGTTGACTGTACCCAAAGAGTCTTACTGGACTGGGTTTTCCAGGAGCGCTTGCACAGGCAGTAGCAGGCTAGGAACGGCAGGACTGCAGCAGCAACAGGGAACCGACCAAGCAGGAGCAGGAGTAACCAGAATACGACAAGGATCCTGGGAGCACAGGCTAAAGCAGCTACAACAGGGTTGTAACTTGAAGCACTGGCGTCCCTATCCTAAACCAGCCCCCTTTTATAGGGAGAGCTTCCCCTGGATTGGCTGGAAGAAACAGGAAACAGGAACTATGCTCAAAACTTGGTCTCCAACATGGCGGCACCCAGTAATGCAGACCTTTCTGCAAAGCCACATTCCTCACTGCCTCTGGTCTCCTAGCAATGGCTCAGCAAGAGCAACCCACTGTAGCGGCGTCCCGCCGCCACGAGCGGACTCCCTCACCGCCGCCACTGCTGCCCACGGACCCGGCGCAGCAGCCCACCTCCGCCGCTGCCCTCACATAACCAGAGAAGCCAGCCCCACGGCCCCAGCATACCGGTAAGACTCCGGACGCTGACACATAGAACCTTATGAACGTGTTCACTGAGGACCACGTAGCCGCCTTGCACAATTATTCAAGGGTCGCACCATGGCGGACCGCCCAAGAAGGTCCAACCGACCAAGTAGAATGGGCCTTTATAGTAGGAGGAGCTGGAAGGCCAGCCTGTACATAAGCATGTGCAATCACCATTTTAATCCATCTGGCCAGGGTCTGCTTGTGAGCAGGCCAGCCATGTTTGACAAAACCAAACAGAACAAAGAGAGAATCTGACTTCCTGATGGAAGCTGTCCTCTTCACGTAGAGACGGATTGCCCGTACCACATCCAAAGACCTTTCTGTGGAAGAAAAATCGGAGGAGGCCAAGGCCGGAACCACGATCTCCTGATTAAGGTTTAAAGAAGACACCACCTTAGGCAAATATCCTGACCTGTTCTAAGAACCGCCCGATCACGGTGAAAAATCAGATAGGGAGACCTACAAGACAAGGCACCCAAATCTGACACCCGTCTAGCGGAAGCAATAGCTAGCAGAAACACTACCGTAAGAGTAAGCCACTTTAGGTCAGTAGATTCAAGATGCTCAAACAGAGACCCTTGCAATGCCTCCAGTACCACCAACAAGTCCCAAGGGGCCACAGGCGGGACGTAAGGAGGTTGAGTCCGCAAAATACCCTGAGTGAAGGTATGCACATCAGGCAATGTTGCAATTTTTCTCTGAAACCAAACCGACAAGGCAGAAATATGAACCTTGATGGAGGCCAGACGAAGGCCCAAGTCTAGGCCTTGTTGTAGAAAGGCCAAAAGTTTGGCCGTACTAAACTTGTAAGCGTCATGATTGTTAGATGTGCACCAAGCAAAGTAAGAATTCAAGACCCTATGATAAATCCGGGCAGACGCCGGTTTTCGGGCCTTCAACATGGTCTGAATGACCACCTCAGAAAATCCTTTGGCCCTTAAGTCGGAAGCTTCTAGAGCCACGCCGTCAAAGCCAATCGGGCTAAATTCTGATATATACAGGGGCCCTGAACGAGGAGATCTGGGCACTGCGGAAGTAGAAGGGGACGCTCTATCGAGAGACCCTGAAGGTCTGAGAACCAATGCCTTCTGGGCCATGCTGGAGCGATCAGAAGTAGGAATCCTCCTTCTTGTTTGAACGTCCTTATTACGCTGGGCAGGCGTGACACCGGAGGGAACACGTACAGCAGCCGAAAGTTTCATGGAATTGCCAGTGCATCCACGAACGTTGCTTGAGGATCCCTTGTCCTTGCTTTGAAGACCGGAACCTTGTGATTGTGTCGAGATGCCATCAGGTCCACATCTGGAAGACCCCACTTGTCCACGAGACGTTGAAAAACTTCTGGATGGAGGCTCCACTCTCTGGCGTGTAAGTCCTGATGACTGAGAAAGTCCGCTTCCCAGTTTAGGACCCCCGGAATGAACACTGCCGACATGGCTGGTAGATGGCATTCCGCCCACTGAAGAATCCGTGATACTGTACTTCCTTCATTGCCATGCGGCTTCGAGTGACGCCTTGATGATTTATGTACGCCACCGTGGTGGCGTTGTCCGACTGTACTTGAACAAGTCTGTTCTGTATTAGATGCTGGGCCAAGTTCAATGAGTTCAACACCGCCTGCAATTCCAGAATGTTTATCAGGAGGAGAGACTCTTCCTTGGTCCACCGACCCTGAAGGGAGTGTTGCTCCAACACCGCGCCCAAACCCCTCAGAATGGCGTCCGTCATCAGAAGGATTCAGTTGGAGATCCAGAAGGGACGACCCCTGCTCAATCGTTGCTCCTGAAGCCACCAGCTCAGTGACAGGTGGACCTCTGGATATAATGAGATCATATGATACCTGATCCGGTGAGGCAGGCTGTCCCACTTGGCAAGAATCAGCCTCTGGAAAGGGCGGGAATGGAATTGAGCATACTCCACCATGTCGAAAGCAGACACCATGAGACCTAGCACTTGCATTGCCAAATGTATCAACACTTGCGGACGAGATAGAAAGCATCGAATCCTGTCCTGAAGCTTCAGGACTTTCTCCTGAGACAAGAAGAACCGCTGGTTGTGAGTGTCCAACAAAGCTCCCAGGTGCACCATGCTCTGAGCAGGGACCAGGGAGGATTTCTTCCTGTTGATGAGCCACCCGTGAGCTTGCAGGAACCGGATAGTCAAATCTAGATGACGTAGGAGAGACTCTGGGGAATTTTCCAGGATCAAAAAGTCATCCAAGTACGGTAGGATCCTGACCCCTTGACGGCGAAGTACAGCGATCATTACCGCCATAACTTTGGTGAAGACTCGTGGAGCCATGGTCAAACCAAAAGGTAACACCCGAAACTGGTAATGGAGGTTGCCAACCGCAAACTGCAGGTACTGCTGATGCTACACTGCAATGGGAATATGCAGGTAAGCATCCTGTATGTCCAGTGAGACCATATAGTCCCCAGGCTCCAAGGCTAGAACAATAGAGCAAAGAGTTTCCATACGAAACTTGGAGACCTTCACAAACTTGTTCAGGGACTTGAGATTGAGAATGGGCCGGGAAGACCCATTTGGTTTCGGGACTAGGAACAGCGGTGAATAGAACCCCTTGCCTCTCTGAGGCAGAGGCATCTGTACTACCACTCCTGTGTCCAGGAGGGACTGTACCACCAAATGAAGAGTCTTTGCCTTCACCTGATCCGAAGGGATGTCTGTCAGGCAAAACAATGAGGGGGACGATTCTTGAAGGATATGGCGTAACCTCGAGTGACGACTTCCCGTACCCAGGCATCAGAAGTGGGTAAACCCTAGAAGTCGGCCCCCCACCCTGGGATCCCCTAGAGGGAGGCCCGCCCCGTCATGCGGCAGGCTTGTCAGGCCCGTTTGGGTTTGGGCTTATTGGGTTTGGAAGTGCGAACCTGTTTTGGGTACGCCTGACCTTTTGCTTTCCCTGAAGGACCAAAGGAGCGAAAGGAAGTACTTTTAGCCTTCAGCACCGGAGGAGCAGTACTAGGAAGACATGCTGTTTAGCAGACGCTAGTCACCCACTATCTTGTCAAGGTTTTCTCCGAAAAGAATGTCTCCTTTGAAGGGGAGTACCTCCAGGGTTTTCTTAGAGACATGTCCACAGACCAGGACCTTAACCAGAGAATTCGGCGAGCCAAAATGGACGTAGTAAAAGCCTTGGCCGCCAGAATATCGACATCAGAAGCCGCCTCTTTAATGTAATGAGACGCTGTAACAATATATGATAGGCACTGTCTAGCATGATCAGAAGCATTGGAAGGTAACTCCGCCTCCAGCTCCTGAGCCCACGCTTCCACAGCTTCTGCAGCCCATGTTGCTGCAATAGTGGGCCTATGCACCGCACCATTTAGAGTGTTATATTGAAATATTGAACATTTTTTTTTCATCAGTATTCACCAGGGAGGATGCGCAGGTGACAGTAGTGCTTAACGACAGTGAAGGTAATGACTCTTGGCTAGATACCTGTTTAAGTGAGGAAGTAGTCCTGGAGAGGCTAAGCAAGATAAAGATTAATAAATCACCAGGCCCAGATGATTTTCATCCTAGGGTTATTATGGAGCTTAGGACACAGCTACCAAAACCCCTATACCTGATTTTCAATAGTTCAATTAGATCAGGCATGGTACCAAAGGATTGGCGCATAGCTGAGGTAGTGCCTCTATTTAAAAAGGGAGCTAAAAATAATCCTGGAAACTATAGACCAGTTAGTTTAACCTCTATAGTGGGTTAAATATTAGAAGGCATTTTGAGGGATAGCATAGAGGAGCACCTACAGGCATCTAAGTTTATTACTAGAAGTCAGCATGGGTTTGTAAGGAACAGATCATGTCAAACCAACTTGATTAGCTTCTACGAGGAAGTGAGCAAGAATCTTGACCATGGAAAAGCAGTGGACGTGGTTTACTTAGATTTTGCAAAAGCTTTCGATACAGTGCCACATAGGAGACTGGTCCACAAATTAAGGGAACTTGGCCTAGGAAATACTATTTGCACATGGATAGGTAATTGGCTGGATAACAGGGTACAACGAGTAGTGGTCAATGGGATGTTCTCCAGCTGGGCACCTGTAGTCAGCGGAATACCACAAGGGTCCGTTCTTGGCCCACTGCTGTTCATTATATTTATCAATGATCTAGGAATAGGCCTGGAAAGCTCAGTGTCAATCTTTGCAGACGACACTAAACTGTGTAAGGTAATTAACTCAGAAACCGATGTGGAGTCTTTACAGAATGACTTAGTTAAACTGGAATTCTGGGCATCTAAATGGAAAATGAGGTTCAACATAGAAAAATGCAAAGTTATGCATTTTGGCACAAAAAAACTCACTTACATCCTACACTCTTGATGGAGAAAATCTAGGGGTAACTTTGGTGGAAAAAGATTTGGGGGTGCTCATAGACCATAGGCTTAGTAACAGTACACAATGCCAAACTGCAGCAAAGAAGGCAAGTAAAGTGCTTGTGTGCATTAAACGGGGCATTGAGACCAGGGATGAGGATGTATTTCTGCCGTTGTACAAATCATTGGTACGCCCACACCTGGAATATTGCATTCAGTTCTGGGCCCCATATTACAAAAAGGATATCGAGGAACTAGAAAGAGTTCAAAGACGAGCTACTAAATTGATTAAAGGGTTAGAGACACTGGAATATGAGGAGAGGCTTACTAAATTAAACATGCATTCACTAGAAAAGAGGAGACTAAGAGGTGACATTATTAATATCTTCAAATATGTAAAGGGTCATTACAAGGAGTTAGCAGCGGATTTGTTTATTAAAAGAAGACTGTATAAGACGCGTAGGCACTCACTGAGGCTAGAAGAGAAAAAATTCTGTACACAGCATAGGAAAGGGTTCTTCTCCGTAAGGGGAATAAAGATTTGGAACTCACTGCCGGAGAAGGTAGTAATGGTAGACTCTGTAATTGCATTTAAAAACGGATTGGACAAATTTCTAACAGGAAAATGTATCAAAGGCTTTAGCATTTAACATATTGACATCAATATTCTGGGAGTGGTTAGAATCATTGCTGTAAATCGGTACTAAACCATTACTTCAGCTTGCACAGTATAATATGAACAGATTAACGCAGAATACAGGTTGAACCCGATGGGCATTTTGCCTCTTTTCAACCTCACTAACTATGTAACTATGTAGATTGCCTTCAAGCAACCCTCCACACTCTTGTCCGTCGGCTCTCTCAAAGACGCGACAGTAGTTACAGGCAGAGCAAAGGAAACTACCAGCCGCGCTACTTGCGAATCCACTGGCGGTGGAGTTTCCCAATTTTTACTAAGCTCCGCAGCGAGGGGGTTGCGAGCCAGCATCTTCTTGTGAGGCGTAAACTTCTTTCCTGGATTTTCCCAGGACTCCTGACGTATGTCAACAAAATGGTCAGAGTGAGGTAAAACTTGTTTAACCACCTTCTGATGTTTAAACCTGTCCGGTTTCTTAGGGGCAGTGTAAGGTTCCTGTTCATCATCAACCTGAAGAATGAGCCTGATAGCCTCTAAAAAGTCAGGAACATCCACCTGCAAAACAACTTCCCCATCAGAAGCATCAGGATCAGAATCTGTGGGGTCCGTATAAGCGCCATCTTCATCAGATGAGGTGTCTGGGATATGGGTGGATTGTGAGGAAGTAATTGCCCGCTTAGAGGACCCTTTGGTCTTAGGCGGGCGAGGGTTAGACTTTTGAGTAGTCAGTGATTGGTTCAATTGCTGTAACTGGTTGGACAGTTGATCTAATTTCATAGAAAAGTGACCACCAGTGGCACTACCATTAAAAAAGAATAGCTTACACATATGCAGATGGATAAAAAATGGACACTCTAAAATTCATAAACAATCCACTTTTCCATACTGAAGATTCTATTTCCTAAAACTTGGAAGAAAACAACACAATAGTGCAAATAGGAGATGGCACCATGAGATAGAAAATGATTTTATTGGTCCCACTCACATAAATACAGATGAGTCAGAGTATATCACCCTCATAGGGTCAAGAGAAGCAGGTCTTCATATACTGTAGCTAGGGCTTAAAAAAGATAGACATAGTGCAATCCCATTTATAAAAACAAAGATTTAATATAATAACACACTCACATGGAGTAAAAGCTCATAAGCATATATCACCAGTCCTCAGGTACGCACCTCCCAACAGTCACTTATAGTCAGATGGAGTTCCTTAGGGAGCCAGATGATGCACAGTCGTCCCCAATGGAGAATGGAAGTCCTCCTGGTACCGCGTGGCTGCGATGTCCTAATAGTCCAGAGTCCCTTTTCCTGCTTAAACGCGTTTTCGGATAACTATCCTTCATCAGAAGCATGGGACAATGGAGCGCCTGTATGTCCTTATATACTTACCCTCATGAACTGACACAGAACACCTGTGAGATGGCAGCGGTCCGGCCGCCGGAAACGGAACTCCGTTACTGGAAGTGACGCGTCATGCATTCCAAAGCAAACCTCCGGACTTCCTATTTGCGTTCCAAAGTCCGGAAATGGTTTTAATATACAATGATCTTTGATGTAATGTCGATCTTTCATTTGGGGATGTATTTTCCTTAATATATACGACAGTCAGGCATCCAAATAAAGATATATCCAACATAAAACACAAACATAAATATGATATAAGAATACATACATTTAAACTTTGCATTAAGATATCACAATCAGGGATGATTTGGGATAAAAACAATCAATATCAAAAGGGAGAAAACAGAAAAGGCTCCTTCCATAATATAAAAAGAGGAATCTAATACTGTAAAAACCATTTAAGTTCGAAGTCACTATTGAGACCTGAAGGTGCTATGCTAACGTACCCAATTTATATATCAAGCGCATTTCCGATTTAGCCGAAAGAATATCTACATCCTTATTGCGCCATGTGGGATTTACTAATTGAATACCCCAAAATGACGTAATACCATTTGGACTACAGCCATGTGCCATTTTAAAATGAGCCGAAAGAGAATGAGACTCCAATCCTTTTTTTATATTGTACAAATGCTCAGAGAGTCTTACCTTAAGATTACGAGTGGTCTTTCCCACATACACGAGCCCACACTTGCACTCTATAGTATAAATTACATTTTTCGAGTTGAAAGTTATGAACTCATTAATTACATGTTTATTATTCACCACAAAGTCCTTTGTTTTACTTATACCTGTTGTCGCCCTGCACAACATAGGGCATAGGGCGCAACGGTGAAAACCTTTAGTCCTTATACTACTCCTTTTCAATGGTTCAATGGAACTATGGACCAATTTATCCTTAAGGGAACGTGATTTTCTATATATTATAAACACAGGTTTCATGGGTAGATTACTTCCCAAAATTGGGTCCTTTTTAAGGACTTTCCAGTGTTTTCTAAACACATGTTCAATTTCCGTAAATTGAAAATTGTATTCTGATATGAAGGCCCACTCTGTATTTACATTTTTATTTATCTTTTTATTCTTACTCTCTGTGTTTGAAATTTATCTGCTCTATCCAAAAGATCAACTTTTTCATGTGTCTCTATGAGAGAATTTTTGTCATATCCTTTAAAAACCAGTTAATCATATCACTCGTTTCCTTGTTGTACACCTCAATCTCTGTACAGTTACATTTGGAACGTATGAACTGGCTATATGGAATACCATCAAGCATGATGTTGACTAGACTTTTGAATAAGACTGTTAGAATCGGTAGGTTTGTCGGTCTAATTCCAATATATAATCTGCCTTGTTCATAAGGACCACTCCTCCACCCTTATCTGCCGGCTTAATGATTAATTGTTCATCTGCTCGTAAGTTTTTTAGAGCCTGTCACTCTCTCCTAGTTAGATTACAACTCCTACGTTTCTTCTTTAAGATTTGTTCTACATCATCCAATATCAATTTATTGAAACAATCAAGAAAACTGCCTCTTGCGTGTGCTGGATAAAAGGACGATTTAGATCTAAAATGGGGACCTGAGGGCTCTCCAGTGTCCCCAACCCTATTTCTCAGAGGAAAGAGTTTTGAAAAGAGGCTTAAAGTTTGCTCCTACTAGTCAAATTGATTAATTTGACTTTTATGGTGACTTACAGAAATATATACAGAAGTTAACCGTGAAAAGGTTCTTTTCTAATAAGGGTGAGAATAGGGATGGGGACACTGGAGATCCCTCAGGTCCCCATTTTAGACCTAAATCGTCCTTTTATCCAGCACACACAAGAGGCAGTTTTCTTGATTGTTTCAATAAATTGATATTGGACGATGTAGAACAAATATTAAAGAAAAAACATAGGAGTTGTAATCTAACTAGGAGAGAGTGGCAGGCTCTAAAAAACTTACGAGCCGTTGAACAATTAATCATCAAGCCGGCAGATAAGGGTGGAGGAGTGGTCCTTGTGGACAAGGCAGATTATATATTGGAATTAGACCTACAATTAAATGACGGTATTACATACAGTAAACTAAAGGATGTCCCCACACCGAGAATGGTAAAGGCACTATCAGTCTTGATGGATACTGCATTACTGAAAGGGGTTATTACAAAATCAGAATATGATTATATCATTCTGAAATACCCTTCTATTCCAACTATTTTTGCCCTGCCAAAAGTCCATAAGGACCCTCTCCACCCACCTGGCCGACCCATAGTATTGGGTGTAAATAGCATTACAGCAAATCTTTCATCTGTAGTGGATCATTACTTACAGCCTCTAGTAAGGAGAACGAAGGCATACCTTATAGACACAGGTGATGTGCTATCTTTGTTGAAGAACATACCTTGGAATTCAGATTACATCCTAGTAAGCGCAGATGTGTCCTCATTGTATACAATAATACAGGAGGATAAAGGTGTTGAGGCTGTCACATATTTTTTGGATCAGTCATATTATTCTACTGAACTCAAATGGTTCCTGATAGAAAGTATTAGATTTATCCTTAGGAACAATTATTTTGTTTTTAATGGGAGGTATTATTTACAAGTGGGGACTGCGATGGGCACCAGGTTCGCCCCCAGCTATGCCAACCTATTTATGGAATACTGGCAAGATCTGACAGTGTGGCGAGGTGGCGAGCTGGGGGGCGGTCCTGGTGCTCTGGCGTTGTTATATAGATGATCTTTTTGTTTGGAATAGAAGTATGGATGAATTGGATTCTTTTTGTGAATCTCTTAATTCCAACCACTTTAATATTAATCTCGTTATAACTAAAAGTGAAAAGGAGATAGTCTTTTTAGATCTTTGTATCTATGTGAATGATCAGGGTTTGCAGACCCGACTATATCGCAAACCTACCAATTCTAACAGTCTTATTCAAAAGTCTAGTCAACATCATGCAGACTGGCTTGATGGTATTCCATATAGCCAGTTCATACGTTCCAAACGTCACTGTACAGAGATTGAGGTGTACAACAAGGAAACGAGTGATATGATGAACTGGTTTTTAGTGAAAGGATATGACAAAAATTCCCTCATAGAGACACGTGAAAAGTTGATCTTTTGGATAGAGCAGATTTAATTTCAAACACAGAGAGTAAGAATAAAAAAAATAAAAAAATACAGAGTGGTCCTTCATATCAGAATACAATTCTCAATTTAGGGAAATTGAACATGTGTTTAGAAAACACTGGAAAGTCCTTAAAAAGGACCCATTTTTGAGAAGTAATCTACCCGTGAAACCTGTGTTTATATATAGAAAATCACGTTCCCTTTAGGATAAATTGGTCCATAGTTCCATTCAACCGTTGAAAAGGAGTAGTATAAGGACTAAAGGTTTTCACCATTGCGCCCTATGCAATATGTGCACGGTGACAACAGGTATAAGTAAAACAAAAGATTTTGTGGTGAATAATAAACATGTAATTAATGAGTTCATAACTTTCAACTCGAAAAATGTAATTTATGCTATAGAGTGCAAGTGTGGGCTCGTGTATGTGGGAAATACCACTTGTAATCTTAGGGTAAGACTCTCTGAGCATTTGTACAATATAAAAAAAGGATTGGAGTCTCATTCTCTTTCGGCTCATTTTAAAATGGCACATGGCTGTAGTCCAAATGGTATTAAGTCATTTTGGGGTATTCAATTAGTAAATCCCACATGGCGCAATAAGGATGTAGATATTCATTTGGCTAAATCGGGAATGTGCTGAATATATAAATTGGGTACGTTAGCACCTTCAGGTCTCAATAGTGACTTCGAACTTAAATGGTTTTTACAGTATTAGATTCCTCTTTTTATATTATGGAAGGAGCCTTTTCTGTTTTCTCCCTTTTGATATTGATTATTTTTATCCCAAATCATCCCTTATGGTGATATCTTAATGCAAAGTTTAAATGTATGTATTCTTATATCATATTTATGTTTGTGTTTTATGTTGGACATATCTTTATTTGGATGCCTGACTGTCATATATATTAAGGAAAATACATCCCCAAATGAGAGATCGACATTACATCAAAGATCATTGTATATTAAAACCATTTCCGGACTTTGGAACGCAAATAGGAAGTCCGGAGGTTTGCTTTGGAATGCATGACGCGTCACTTCCAGTAACGGAGTTCCATTTCCAGCGGTCGGACCGCCGCCGTCTCACAGGTGTTCTGTGTCAGTTCTGTGTCAGTTCATGAGGGTAAGTATATAAGGACATACAGGCGCTCCATTGTCCCGTGCTTCTGATGAAGGATAGTTATCCGAAAACGCGTTTAAGCAGGAAAAGGGACTCTGGACTATTAGGACCTCGCAGCCACGCGGTACCAGGAGGACTTCCATTCTCCATTGGGGACGATTATGCGTCATCTGGCTCCCTAAGGAACTCCATCAGACTATAAGTGACTGTTGGGAGGTGCGTACCAGAGGACTGGTGATATATGCTTATGAGCTTTTACTCCATGTGACTGTGTTATTATATTAAATCTTTGTTTTTATAAATGGGATTGCACTATGTCCATCTTTTTTAAGCCCTAGCTACAGTATATGAAGACCTGCTTCTCTTGACCCTATGAGGGTGATATACGCTGACTCATCTGTATTTATGTGAGTGGGACCAGTAAAATCATTTTCTGTCTCACGGTGCCATCTCCTATTTGCACTATTGTGTTGCTTTCTTCCAAGTTTTAGGAAATAGAATCTTCAGTATGGAAACATGGATTGTTTATGAATTTTAGAGTGTCCATTTTTTATCCATCTGCAAATGTGTAAGCTATTCTTTTTTAACGGTAGCGCCACTGGTAGTCACTTTTCTATGAAATTGGTACACACAGGTGAAGGCTCCTTGTGTGACCACATGGGCTGCCACTGTTTGCAAGCGCATTTCTGAGGATAATTTATTGTATAAAATTTGGACAGTTGATCTGCCCATGGCGGATTAACCGCGGGGACCATAAGTGGTTGTACCGGCACAGGGGGTCCCATAGGGGGCATTAGTCTAGTTACCAGCGTATTTAATAGCGTGGAGAAGGTAGCCCAAGGTGGGTCATTATGCACCCCCATTGCTACAGTCCCACTGGCGGGCAAGGAACCCCCAGAACCTGAACCCTCAGCTGCTATGTTATCCTCAAATGGTCTGCAGCGTCAACACCACGCAGTGTGGGATCAGCCCCAGCTCCGTTGCCCTTTGTAGCTAACATAATCAAAAGCTCAATGCAAGGCAACACAGTACAATTATCAGCAGCAAAATACCTGACAAGAACTCCCTATGCAGTGTATTAGCACAAACAGGGGATTCAAGAGGTATATTGTGACTAAAAATCACAGAGAAAAATACACACTGAGTATATCCTATGAACTGCCTATATTATGGTAAACCTGACACACTTAGCCCCCTCAGGTTATAGAATATAGGGATAGAAATCTGAGTGAGAGACACGAAATGGAGTTCACGCAGCAGCTATATGCACACACACAAAGTCACAGTTTGTACAATGCAGAAATTATGACATGCAATAAAACTGCACTGGACTAGCAATACAGAGTACTACTATGTATAGCTATACACTGAATTAGATATAACAATGCACAGTAAAGACTGGATGTATATCACAGGGTACTTGTACTAAATAACCCTGACTAGATGCACTTTTTCTTAACTAACACTGTCAGCAGACATGTATCATACTTAAGTGTCCTGTAAAATGCAAAGCGCTGACAGGCAGCCGGCTTTACAGAGGAGGATTTGCCCAAACAGTCCCAGGAACAGTGTTGCTCTGTGTAATGGCGCCCAAACACTAACTGGGAGTGAGGGAGAGAGAGATATGCAGCTCCAGGGTGGGAACATTTACTCTAAATGGTGCCCTGGGGCTGGGGGAGGAGCTACAGGTCAAAGCCTTACCCCCCTGCTGGGACCACCGTGTACTGGGGGCTTAAGAAAACGGTTTTTGAGAGAGAACCGACCTGTGCCCATGCCCTGGTGGTCTAGTGGGGTCCCTGTACTGCCACAGTGTCCACGCCAGCGCGCGCGGCCAGGCTCCCACCGGCCGTGCGGGATCACGATTTACAGCGGGTCCCATTGCGGGGACCCCTTACCTCCTCCCTGTAGTGCGGCCACGCGATCCAGGAGAGCAACAGTCATGTGTGTGGGTTCACTACGATATGCCGGCGGTCGGGCTCCCGGCGACCAGCATACCGGCGCCAGGAGCCCGACCGCCGGCTTACCGACAGTGTGGCGAGCGCAAATGAGCCCCTTGCGGGCTCGCTGCGCTTGCCACGCTACGGGCACGGTGGCGCGCTACGCACGCCACACTATTTTATTCTCGCTCCAGGGGGGTCGTGGACCCCCACGAGGGAGAATAAGTGTCGGTATGCCGGCTGTCGGGATCCCAGCGCCGGAATACTGTGCGCCAAGATCCCGGCGCCGGAATACTGTGCGCCGGGATCCCGTCAGTCAGCATACTGAAGACCACCCATGTGTGTGACTAACTTCAGAAGAAAACCAGAGCCTCCGCTGTAGGTACCCGGCAACCAGGGCGCAGGAGTGTACAGCGCCGCTGGGGGAGGTGATGGAGCTGCAGCAGGGGATGTCCCACTGACATCTAACACTGTCAGTGTTTCTGCTGCTGCCCTTGAAGTCTTCAAATTTTCTTAAAAGCTTCATTTAGGGCTGCTGGAGTAGCCCCCCTGTTAAGTGCCTGCTTACTGCAAGGCACCAACTACAAAACTGAGCTCCTGTGCACGGAGGCGGGGCTATAGAGGAGGCGGCACTAGGCATTCTGGGAACAGTCAAAGATTTAAGCCTGTTGGTGCCTCGGATCAAGAGCCTACTCTACACCCCAATGTCATTCCCTGTGGAGCCCAGTGTACCCCGAAGCAGAAAAGAAGTTTCAAATCCCTAAAAGGTTGCTCTCATCTTTTCCTTTTCTTCTGGAGGATAGGAAAAAATGGAAAAATCCACCGATAGTGTACGCATCAGTCTCTAGGCTGTCACGTAAAATTGTATTGCCTGTTCCTGGTTCAGCCTCCCTGAAAGACACGGCTGATCATAAAATTGAGACTACACTCAAATCATTGTACACAGCTGCTGGGGTGTCCCAAAGACCCACTATTGCATGTGGGTGGATCACTAAAGTCATTGCTAAATGGTCAGGTAACCTAATTGAGGGGTTAGATTCCTTGTCTAGGGGGATGTTGTCTTACTCCTGCAGCATATACAGGACTCTGCAAACTTTATGGTGGAAGCCATAAAGGAAATAGGCGTGCTTTACCACCCCTATGGCAGTGTCGGCAGGCAGGGGCTTGTGGCTACGTCAGTGGACTGGTGACGTGGACTCCAGAAAATGATGGGAAGACCTACCATTCTCAGGAGAGGCCTTGTTTGGAGATGAATTAGACAAATGGATCTCCACAGCTACTGCGGTTAAGTCTACTTATCTTCCTTCTGCAGCCCCCCCCCCCCCCAACCAAGAAGACTTATTCAGCTTCTAAGTTACAGTCCTTTCGGACAGCCAAGTTCAAGGGCAAATCCAGAGGTGCTTCTACGTCCTCCGGCAGCACAAGAAGTAAACCACGCAAACCAGAAACAGCAGGTGCTCAGGAACAGAGCTCATGCTCTGTTTCCTCACAGACTTCAGCATGACGGTGGACCGCGGGGCGTGGGGGTCTGTCAGGTGGGAACCCGACTACAATTTTTCAGTCAGATCTGGTGAAATTCATGCCAGTATCCCTGGGTCATAGATCGTATTTACCAGGGCTACAGACTGGAGTTCCACAAGCTCCCACCTCACAGATTCTTCAAATCAGGCTTCCCAGTTTCACAAGAGGCAAGTATAACTTTATAGCATGCCATCCAACAACTGGTACAGACTCAGCTCATTGTTCCAGTTCCACCTCATCTATTAAACAAGGGGTACTATTCCAACTTGTTCATAGTACCGAAGCCGGATGGGTCGGTAAGACCAAAGCTGAACCTCAAGTCTTTGAACCCGTACTTAGGAGTGTTTAAATTCAAGATAGAGTCTCTGAGAGAGAGCAGTGATCTCAGGTCTGGAGGAGGGGGAATTCCTTGTGTCTCTGGATATCAAGGATGCGTACCTTCATATTCCAAACTGGCCGCCTCATCAAGCTTATCTCCGGTTTGCACTACAGGACTGTCACTACCAGTTCCAGGCCCTGCCATTTGGTCTCTCCACGGCACCGAGGGTGTTCACCAAGGTGATGGCAGAGATGATGTTTCTACTCCGCAATTCTGAACCTTCCGAAATTTCACCTAGAGCCAACACGGAGGCTCCCATTCCTGGGAATGATACTGGACATGGAGTCACAAAACGTGTTCCTTCCGTTGGAAAAGGCATTGGTAATCCAGTCGATGGTTCGGGATGTCCTGAAGCCAATCCGAGTGTCGGTGCATCTGTTCATTCGCTTTCTGGGCAAAATGGTGGCCTCTTATGAGGCACTTCAATAAGGAAGGTTTCATGCAAGACCCTTCCAGCTCGATCTGTTGGACAAATGGTCCGGATCACATCTTCACATGCACCAGAGGATCCGTCTGTTGCCAAGGGCCAGGATCTCCCTTCTGTGGTGGCTACAGTTTTCTCACCTCATCGCAGGACGGAGGTTCGGAATTCAGAACTGGATTCTGTTACCCACAGATGCAAGCCTCAGAGGTTGGGGTGCGGTCACTCAGGGGGTGCAGTTTCAGGGAAGATTGTCAAGTCAGGAAGTCATCCTTCCAATCAACATTCTGGAACTCAGGGCCATACACAATGCCCTTCTGCAGGCCTCACATCTTCTTCAAGATCGGGCAAATCAGGTCCAGTCGGACAATGTGATGGCAGTAACGTACATAAACCGACAAGGCAGAATGAAAAGCAGAGCAGCAATGTCAGAGGCGTCAAGAATTCTCCTCTGGCCAGAAAGAAATGCTGTGGCATTGTCAGCAGTCTTCATTCCTGAAGTAGATAACTTGGAAGCAGACTTCCTAGCAGACACGACCTGCACCTGGGGAGTGGGGCCTTCACTCAGAAGTGTTCAGGTGCTTGACAAGTTGATGGGGATATCCACAGATCAACATGATGGCCTCTGATCTCAACAAGAAGCTCAGGTGGTATTGTTCCAGGTCGAGAGACTTACAGGCGGTGGCGATAGACGCCCTGACAACTCCATGTGTATATCAGATGGTGTACGTGTTTACTCCACTTCCTCTGATCCCAAGAATTCTCAAAAAAATAAAAAGGGAAAAGGATCAAGCAATACTCATTGCTCCGGACTGGCCAAGAAAGGCCTGGCACTCGGACCTTCTGGAGATACTCCTCGAAGATCCGTGGCCTCTACCTCTTCGCGAGGATCTTCTGCAACAGGGCCCGTTCATCTATCAGGACTTACCGTGGCTACGCTTGACGGCATGGAAGTTGAATGGCTGATTCTAGCCAGGAGAGGCATCCCTACCAAGGTTATCCTGACTATGATCCAAGCCAGGAAGGGGGTAACGTCTACGCATTACCATCATATATGGAAGAAATGCATCTCTTGGTGTGAGAGCAGAAATTATTCTACGGTGGAATTTTAACTGGGATGTTTCCTGCTTTTTCTGCAGGCAGGCGTGGATGTAGGCCTGCGTCTGGGCTCCATAAAAGTCCAGATTTCGGCCTTGTCCATTTTCTTTCAGAAACAATTGGCTTCTTTCCCTGAGGTCCAGACGTTCTTGAACGGTGTTCTGCACATCCAACCTCCCTTTGTGCCTCCCACAGCACCTTGGGATCTCAATTTGGTGCTGCAGTACCTCCGATTGGACTGGTTTGAACTGTTACAGGAGGTGGACATAAAATATCTTATGTGGAAGACCGTCACACTGTTGGCCTTGGCTTCAGCAAGACGTGTGTCGGAGCTGGGGACTTTGTCTCACAAAAGACCCTATTTAATTTTTCATGAGGACAGAGCTGAACTCAGAACTCATCAGCAATTTCTTCCTAAAGTGGTTTCCGCATTTCACATCAACCAACCTATTGTGGTTTCGGTTGTCCCCGACACCTTTGCTACTTCAAAGTCTTTGCATATTTTGAGGGCTTTGAAGGTGTATGTGAAAAGCTGTTGGTTCTTTATGATCCCAATAAGATTGGGTGTCCTACTTCAAAGCAGATGATTGCATGCTGGATCAGATTTACTATCCAGCATGTTTATTCCACGGGAAGTTTGCGGTGTCCAAAATCTGTACAGGCCCACTCTACTAGGTCGGTGGGTTCTTCGTGGGCGGCTACCCGGGGTGTCTCGGCTTTACAGCTCTGCCAAGCAGCTACTTGGTCAGGTTTGAACACGTTTGCTAAGTTCTACAAGTTCGATACTTTGGCCTCTGAGGACCTTCAGTTTGGTCAATCAGTTCTGCAGGAACCTTAGCACTCTCCGACCCGGTTTGGGAGCTTTGGTACATCCCTATGGTACTAAATGAACCCCAGTATCCTCTAGGATGTAAGATAAAATAGGATTTTAATTACCTACCGGTTAATCCTTTTCTCGTAGTCCGTAGAGGATGCTGGGCGCCTGCCCAGTGCTTCGTATTCCTGCATTGTTACTAAGTAATAACAAAGTAAGTATTATGAGGTAATCTGTGCAATAAAATCAATGATGCAGCTACAAGCAGAAAGGTCCTGGAAACACCCAGATGGATCCAGATCCATCATGGTGTTCCCAGTACCTTTCTGCTTGTTGCTGCTAGTGCCTGAAGGGGATTTTTTCTATGCACTTTTATCTACTTTGTAAGTGTGATGTATTATTAAATCCATGTGTTTTAAAAATGATAATTTGCACTATGGTATCCTTTCTTGTTTACCCCTTTATGAGCCAAATTAGCTCTGTGTTATGTATGAAGGGGTCACAGTTTGTAATGTTACAGGTTCTATCAGACGATACCATTGGAACACTATATGCTACTTGTGATACTTGAAAACAATATTTCCTTTCTTTTTATTCATCACTGTGTGGTGAAATTAAATTGGTGAAGTGGGTTATCTTTGGTTAAGTATTGTTGGTTCAGCCATTGCTGTTCCTGTTTGGTTAGCTTGGCTTTCCTCTTGTTGTGTGGCTGGTTAGGAATCTCACCACTATCCTTATCTATCCTTTTCACAAAGTATGTCCGTCTGCTCAGGCACAGTTTCCTAGACTCTGGTAGGAGGGGCATAGAGGGAGGAGCCAGCCCACACTATCAAAGTCTTAAAGTGCCCATGGCTCCTAGTGGACCCCTCTATAACCCCACGGTACTAAATGGACCCCAGTATCCTCTATGGACTACGAGAAAAGGATTTACCGGTAGGTAATTAAAATCCTATTTTTTCCCTTTTTAGAAATAGAATATGTTGTCCTTTTTTTGTTTCAGTTCAGCCACTCTAACCTCTAATTTCATTTTTCATAATTGTTTACTTGCATTACTTGCATTATTTGTTTCAGCGGGATGTAGTTACATTGCTAGCAGTCGGGATACTGGTGGTCAAGATACCAATGCCGGAATCCCGACCGCTGCCAATGCCGCCAGCCAGCTAACAGGGGCTATTCCCACTCGTGGGTGTCCGCAACACCCATAGAGCGGGAATAGAACCTAGAGTGAGTGCAGCGAGCAACTGAGCCTGCAGTGTGGCGATGCAGTGATACCACAAGGGGCTTCTTTGCGCTTGCTTCCCTGCTGGCATTCTAGCAGTTGGGATCCCGGCATCAGTATGCTAACTGCCGGGATCCTGGCCACCGGCATCCTATACCCAATGTGTTTCAGCATGAACATTAAAGAATGTCTTACAGCATTCACCAATTTCATCATTTATTTCCTTTTTTCATGTTCTGATTCCACTCTAGCTTTGTCTGCCATGAAAATGCAGAATCCAAAAATACTATTTGAAATCACAAATGAAATACCATGCTTCTATTGACTGTATATTAAAGGCACTAAACCTAAAATACTAATTGGTGCAATATGAAAATTCCTATTTAGCTGTAAAAGTTGAGAAACTGGGTTGATTATAGGTGAATGAGAAATTTGATTCAACTGGCGGTGGTCGGGTGGCAACAACGGGTGAAGCGGCAATAGTTGAGTTGGACCAAAGTGACAAGATTAAAGTGATGTAGGCCATTAAAGTTTTTTCCAAATCCAACAGGCTCCCTGGGTCAAAGTTTTGGCCAGCACTATCTGCCACAATGTCCAACCAACTCCAACTTCCTACTTTGTCTACTGATGTGATATCACATTTTACCACTCTGTGAAGTTTGGGCCTACATACATACATATATACATACATTTGGGTCTACATACATATATATATTTTGACATATAATATAGATAGCTATGGTCCTTTTCCTGAAACGGGTGGATTATTTTAGTTGAAACCCTGCCAGTATTTGAAGTTGGCTAATGAAGGGTATGTGTAACTGCCAGTAATTTCTAACTTTTTCGGATTCTCGTTAATAACATTCCAAGTCTGCTGCTTCCGCATTGCACTAAGGGGTTTTTTCCGAGTTGATCATAGCTGCGCTAAATTTAGCACAGCTACGATCGTAAACTCAGACATGCGAGGGGACGCCCAGCAAAGGGTTAGTCCGCCCTGCATGTCAGTGCCGCCCCCCCCCCCCCCGCCCCGCACAAATACAAAAGCATTGCTATGCCTTTGTATCTGTGGAGTAACTCCCAGCCAGCGCAGCTCCTGCGGCTGGCTGGGAGTTGTGTGTCGCTGCCGCTGGCCGCAGCGGCTGCGTGAGTCATCACGCAGCTGCCGCGCCACGCCCCCCCAACGATCCGGCCACGCATGCGTTGGCCGGACCGCGCCTACTAAACAGCGGCTTAACGCCGCCGTTCAGCACCCTCCCGCCCAGCGTCCACCTCTGTCTCAGAGGCGCTCGCTGGGCACTGACGACTGCCATGCGCCGGCGCACTGCGGCGCCGGCGCATGCGCAGTTTCGACCAGGTCACTGCGCTGTGACAAACTGCAGCGAGTGATTGGGTCGGAATGACCCCCTAAGCTGCTTATATCTTTTTTTTTTTTTTAAAGTTAGGTTTTTTATTGAGAGTGATCGATAATCAAAACAGTAACAGTAGCACAGTTGTACAGATTAAGGTATTGAACATAACAACATACAGTGTACATATTATACCATACCAATAAAGACAGTTTTATGGTGATATAGGCTAACAGGTAATAGCAATATGTGGTCTGTGTAATTCTGTGTGTGTACTTGATCAGTCTCATTTTATTTTTTATTTTTTCAAATATCGAGTCGAGTCTGTATCATAGCAGAGTATAGTCTTATGGTGAGTGAAAGCAAGAGAGAGAAAGAGGAGGAAAGGAGAGAAAAAGCAAGAAAACAAATGTTAATAAAGGAGGAACGTAGTGGATGTTGCCTATAGGAAAGTAAGAGGTTGGGAGCAGTTCTCTGTATTAATAACAGGGGGAGGGATAATTGAAGTGCTAGAGGAGATAGTGTTATGAGCAGTGTTGGCACCGCTAGCAGAGTCCGGGCATCAATAAAGAGCGTGCAAGGTACCAGGGAGACCAAACGTTGTGGAACTGAGCCACAGTATTATTCCTTAGGCTTGTAATATATTCCATATTGGCTATGTGGTTAATCTTGGTCAATAGTACAGCCTTGGAGGGAGGTTTATGATCTTTCCAGCATTTAGCAATCAGTGATTTAGCCGCCATGCAAATATGCATGGTAAGCTTGTCTTGGGTTTTGGGTAGTGACGGTGTGGGGGCGTGAAGCAAAGCGATTTCAGGGGAGAGGGCAAGGTTATGCCCGCAGGTTTGAGCAACAAGTGCTCCAACCGTGTTCCAGAAGGGGCGAACAGAGGGGCACGTCCACCATATGTGAAAAAAGGTGCCCTCCTCTCCACAGAGTCTCCAACACAAGTCTGATGTCGTAGGGAAGATGGAGTGAAGTCTGGAAGGAACCAGATACCACCTGGTGTAGACCTTATAACATGTTTCCTTAAGTGCCACACTAATAGAAGCTTTCGCTATGCGTGTTCTGATTTCCTCCCATTGATCATCTTCCAGCGAGTGGGAGAGATCTGATTCCCAAGCTAATTCATGGGGTTCACGGGTCGGGGGATCTGGAGCCAAGATTGAGTTGTATATTGTTGAGATATTCCCCTTTTTGCCAATTGAAAGTAGACACATATGTTCAAAGGAGGTGGGTGATTTCAAAGGGGTAGTTTTAAGCTGAGATTTGAGGAAGCTAAGAATTTGGACATAATGGTATTGACACGAGGAAGGGATACCAAAGCGCTCTTGAAAATCTCCAAAAGAGGTCGGTGCTGAGTGACCTTTAACATGTATAAATCTTGTGACACCCTGGGATTGCCATGGGGCCGCTATTCTACGTTCGCAGCCTGGGGGGAAGGCAGGGTGTCCCCAAATAGGCGATAAAGGTGAGGGGTATGAAGATAGATTGTGAGTGCTGCGGAGTTTGTCCCACAGTCCAAGGGTGAATTTAATCGTGGGAGCTGAATAGGCCGAGGCTGGTCTGCAGGACCTGGGGAGCCATGGAAGTGAGTCGAGGGGTATACCCTGATATATTGAGTTCTCAATATCAACCCATTTTCTGTTACCTTGGGGGGAATGCCAGGACACTATATGATTGAGGTGACAGGCGTTAAAGTAAGCCTGAAGGTCAGGGTATCCCAAGCCCCCCGAGGAGGCACTCTTAGTCAACAACGATCGTCTCAGTCGAGATTTACGATGAGCCCAAATAAATTTGTTGCACATTGATTGTAGGGAAGCCAAAGTCACTCTGGGTACCATTATTGGAATGGTCTGAAACAGGTAAAGAATACGTGGTAGGAGATCCATGAAACAAATAGACGGTCCCATTTATCTAGATCTTGAGTGAGAGTTTTAATCATGGGAACATAGTTAGCCTGGTATAGGCTGGTGTAGGATTTAGTAATAAATATGCCAAGGTATTTAATAGCCGAAGGTCTCCAAAGAAAGGGGAAGGAGGAAGTTAAAATCAAACGGGTATGAGATGGAATATTAAATGTAAGGGCCTCAGATTTGGTGTGATTTATTTTGTAACCAGATAGGGAACCATATAAGAGTAATTCTTTCTGTAGGTTAGGGAGAGATATCAGAGGGTTAGAGAGAGTCAAGAACACGTCATCTGCAAACAAAGATATTTTATACGAGTTCTGTCCCACTGTAACACCCCCAATGTCGGTATTAAGTCTGATTCGGGCCGCAAGAGGTTCAATGCATAGGGCAAAAAGTAGGGGCGAGAGGGGGCAACCCTGCCGTGTACCATTCTTCAGGCTAAATCGAGGTGAGCTCAAGCCATTGGTCAAGACCGCAGATGAGGGGTTAGAATAGAGAGCCGCTATTGCAGTGATGAAATTACCATGGAAGCCAAATGTTGATAAGGTAGAAAACAAAAAGGGCCAAGAGATGCGATCAAATGCCTTTTCGGCATCTAGCGCTAAAGCAATCGCTGGTGTTTTCGTCATGTTTATTTGATGAATCAAATTAACTATGCGCCTGGTGTTGTCCGAGGCCTGGCGGCCAGGAACAAACCCTACTTGATCAGGATCTATTAATGATGGCAGCACAGTGTTTAGACGTGTAGCCAGTATTTTGGCAAAAAGTTTGAGATCGGTATTAATCAAAGAAATGGGTCTATAATTAAAGCAATGCGAGGGATCTTTTCCGGGTTTCGGGATTACTATAATGCGGGACGTCGTGGAGTGAGTGTGAAAAGGAGTACCCTGTAGTATTTTATTAAACAGAGAAACCATGTGAGGAATGAGTTGAGGGGCGAAGGTTTTATAGTACACCATCGGATAGCCATCCGGACCGGGTGCTTTAGAGGGTTTCTGGGTTTTTAATGCAGCCTCAATTTCCTCAGCAGAGATTTCAGCATTGAGAGCTGAGTTAGTCTCCTCGTCTAACCGAGGGAGAGCGCACGAGTCTAGATATTGTTTTGCTTGGTCGGCTTGTGCTAAAGGGTCAGACGGGGGTTCAAGGTTATAGAGTGTCTTATAGTAATCAAAAAAGACACTATTAATTTTTTTGGGGTCGTAGGTAATGTTACCTGAGGGTTGTCTTATAGAATGGATGCATTGGTTAGCCTTTTTGGCCCGTAAGCGATTGGCCAACAATGTGTGTGCTTTGTTACTTTTGTCATAAAACGATTGATTAGCCCATCGAAGCGAGCGCTCGATATTTTCCGCCAGAAGTGATTGTAGGCCATCACGTGCTTTAGAAAGTTCGGCTAAAGTTTTTTTGGAGCGTGTACGTTTGTGTTCCTGATCCAATGTTGCAATGTTATTTGTTAACAGTGTAATTTGGCTTTCCCGGTTTCTCTTACGGTGGGATGCAAATTTGATAATGGATCCTCTGATGACCGCCTTATGGGCTTCCCATATAGTGGCTATACTGCAGTCACTTTCTACATTAACCTCAAAATATTCCCGAAGCTCAGTTTTAATTAGGTCTTGGAACTTAGGTATCTTCAATAATGTCTCGTTAAGTCTCCATGTCGGTCTACCGTCAGGGATATCAAAAATGTCAAATGTCGCAACTAATGCTGCATGGTCAGTCCAGGTAAGCGGGGTTATCGAGGAAGAGCATGCGATCCGGGAAAGAGGTGCACAACTCAAAAACATGTCAATGCGAGAGTACACATCATGTGGATTGGAATAAAAAGTGTAGTCCCTGGTGGTCGGATTAAGGAAACGCCATATATCGAACAGACCAGCCTCGGCCATGCTCCTGTGTAATACTGAGGAGTTTAGGGTTTGGCTACTACGTAAGGGGCCGGATCTATCCAGGTTTGTGAGAGCCATATTGAAGTCACCACCGACAAGTGTTTTGCCTCGTCTATATGAGTAAAGGTCGTGAAAAAACTTACGGAAGAATTTGGACTGGGCAGTGTTTGGAGCGTACAGATTAGCTAAGGTCACCTCCTCGTGTCCAATTTTGCCTCTCACCATTATATAGCGACCTTCAGTGTCGCCTTTACAATCTAGGAATTGGAAAGGGACCGACCCCCTTACCAAAATGGCCACCCCATTTCTTTTTGCTGTGTGATTGGAGTACCAGGCCATGGGAAATTGTTTAGATGTCAGGGAGGGATGGGAATCTGATTTCAGGTGTGTCTCCTGTAAGAAAATTACGTCACCTTTTAATGTTTTAAGAGATCTGTGGAGATGAGAGCGCTTCTGGGGCGTATTCAGTCCCTTGGCATTAATGGACAGACATGTCAACGGCATGGTTGAAGCAAGAGAGGGAGTAGTTCGCTGGAAATCTCTAGGGTCCCGGACTCTGCTAGGGTGGACGAGAAAAACAGAAAGGAAGAATAGAAAGGGAAAAATGGAAATGTATATTACTGTATACGCTCAATGTTTTATAAATAGGTCTATCTGTCTGTGAATACAGAGATGTCAATTCGCAGGTGTGCTGTAACAGGGGCCTAAGAGAGGAAGAGAATAGAAGAAAGAGAAACAAATAAGAAAAAAGCAGACGTAGTATCCAGTAGGCAGGATACTCGGCTGCCAAGATTGAGCTCTAGTAGAAAGAAAGAGCTCACTGGCGGGATACAAATGCACTATTGCAAAAGAGGGTATTAACCCACTATGTTTAAGTGTAACTTTGATCCCTATGAGTCGGGGGAGGATGTATCAAGACAGGGCACCGACGCCCCCCACCCGAAACCATTAATAAACAAAAAGAATGGACCGTCTTGCATCTAACTATGACCTAACACTGGGGCGGAACAACCTAGATACAGAGCGCTATAAAAAATAAATAAAACATTATCATAATACAGCTAGTATCAATAACATAATGACACTAAAGCGTACAGTTAAGTCGCCGAACAGGTCAGCGGCCCGAGACAGGCCCCACGGCAGCGGCAAGGGAGACAATCCAAAACCCCAACCATAAGGCCGTGCCCCCGACCCGCCGACCACATCAGCGAAACAACAACGCAGCAAATCATAAAGGTATAAAGGTCCGCCAACAAGAACATTGTGGGAAAAAAAATAAAAAGGTCGTTAGTGTACAAAAACGGTATCAAAAACATGAATTACGTAGCAGTTGAGCAAAGTAGGGGACAAAATCCAGTGTACTAAACGTTCCAGAAACACTGAATTCAAATGTAACCATAGGGAGCATCACATCTATGAAGTGGCAGCTGGGGATAGTTGCAAATTTCGAAGAAGCTTGTCCCCTTCATCAGGAGAGCGGATGGTGGGAACTTTGCCTTCAATCTCCACAATGAGGCGAAAAGGGAAACCCCAACGGTACTTGTAGCCATTGTCGCGCAGTGTAGAGGTAACGGAACGTAAATCACGCCGTTTGGCAATGGTCACCGGCGACAAGTCTTGGTAGATCTGAATCCGGGAGTCTTCGAATAAAATTGTGGTTGAGTTCCTGCACGCCAGTGTGATCATGTTTTTAATCTTGAAGGACAGAAACCGGAGGATAACATCGCGGGGAGGGTCCGAGTCCTTCGGTTTAGGTCTCAGGGCGCGGTGTGCTCTCTCTATCGAGATGGCTGAATCCGAGAGCGACGGGACCAAGTGAAGAAACAAGCGTCGAAGGTATGCTTCCAGTTCGGAGGCAGAGACAGATTCGGGGATATTGCGGATGCGTAAATTATTCCGTCTCTCGCGATTTTCGCCATCCTCAACTTTATCTTTAAGGAGTTCCAATTCGCTAGATAGGTAGCTCATGTCCTCGCCCACTTGCTTACGGAAGTTTTGTTGGTGATCCTCCCGTGATTCCAGCGCGGTTGTGCGGGAGTCTAGAGCCGCCATGTCAGATTTTAATTCCCCGATCGCTGACTGGAGAGCTGTCGTGAAGGAGTTCTTAAGGTCTAAGATCATGTTCTGAAGGGATTGAATGTCCGCCTTAGTTGAGGGTGCATCCGCCTGATCCATAATGGGGGTAGGCATCGGTGAGGGTGGAGATGAAGTTTCAGACAGTTTTTCCCGTCGTGAGAAGTGTTGCGAGATATCTTGTGAAGCTCCCGTTTTTTTTGCTCTGGTGTTCGCTCTGCTCATAATATCTGGTAGGATTAAAACGACCGTTTAAGGAGTGATAACAAGAATGATCCACTTGGATGTTACGTATTCAACAGTTGGTCCGGGTGAGGGGGAAGTCAGGCATCCGCAGTGTTACATCATTTACAGGACCTGGGTCCTATTTATCTGTTAGATCAGTGAGAGGGATCACCCGGAGAGCGACCTGCTTTAACACACGCCTTTCCGTAGGTGTGTGGAAAGGTATATCTTCAGCTGCAGGGTTCAGGTTCTGGATTTATAAAACAATTAAAGTGAGCCTGAAATTTCTGTTCAGCTCCAGCAGAGGGCAGCACAGGCTAGAGAAGAGAGGTCTGTTTTGCCACCTCCAAGATGGCCACCGTCAGCAGTGTGTGAGGAGTGTCCTTACAAAATTTCACAAGTTGCCTCCTGGGGTGTATATTAATTTGAGGCTCTTGGTCTCCCCAGCGCCCCCAGCTAGATCACCCTTACTGTTTTTGCGGCCAGGCTGCTGATCCCTGTAATGCGGCGCCTGATTCCTTTCAGACGCCACATCCAAGATGGCCGCCGCCACCGGACCTCCGCAGCGTTGCTCGGCCCTGAAGTCCCTGCGGCACCCGGGCTTGCTTCAGTCGCACGTCCCGACCTTCCCAGGTGAGGGGCACACAGCCGGGCAGCGGGGCAAGCTCCTGCTTGTTTTTTAAAGCGGCCGGGGGATGACGGTTCTCGGGCTGGGGTGAATGCTAATTGAGGCCCCGGCTTCACTGCCCAGGGAGGGCCGCAACCTGCAAGCACAGGACCAGCCCATGCTCCGGCTCCGCAACTCTCTCCCCAGGTGCCTCTGGTCGTAGGAGTTGGTGTGGGACAGTATAGAGGGGGTTTAGGCAGTATAAGGGCTAATTTAATAAGTTTTTGTGGCTAGGTCCAGCAGGAGCTCTCCAGGGATACGTCCTCTCAGTTAGGCCACAAGCCACGCCCCCTGCTGCTTATATCTTTATCCAGTCACTAACCTTGTGTGAGTAGCTTTTCCGGTGATATCGCCTACTGCTTGTGAGCTGTGTGTTGCCAGGGCTCTGGAGGAGTATGAGAAGCGACAGCAGCAAAGCCTGACATAGACAGTTGTTACCATTGTGACATCACACAACATGACCTCACAGACTCCAGCAGACTGGCCAGGACTAGCTCACCAGACAGACACACAAACAGACAAATGCATTGTCTATATGCATTTTCGTGATTTGGGCCCTGGCCCCGCAATGGGTGGATTTTTGAACTTGAAACTCAACAATTTTAAGTTGGATAATGAAGGGTATGTGTACCAAGTTTGGTCCAGATCTATCAAGACATGTAGGAGACTCTGAAGAACAAACGTTTAAATACATATTCATATGTACATGCATACTTTGATTTTATATATATATATATATATAGTATATGTGAATCACAGAGGTTAATTACAGTATTAACTCCCTTGCACGCAGCATAGCTAAAACTATAGCACATCCATAAAATTTCACTCATGATCTGACCAACTTTATGGTTTTCTCAGTAATGGATCAATATTGAGAACATCCTTTTTCTAGTGTACACACTAGTTATTTATTGCTCAGATTTAAAGATTTAACTGTCCTAGACCTTGTCAAAAAGTTGATGATTTCTAAGTGGACTAAATTTCTGCCCATATAAAATTAGATACCTATATACTTCAATATGTGCACTATGGGGGTCATTCCGACCTGATCGCACGCTACCGTTTTTCGCAGCGATCAGATCACTACTACGCATGCGTATGCACCGCAATGCGCAGGCGTGATGCACGGGTACAAAGCGGATCGTTGCTGGGCGATGGATTGTACGAAGAATCCATTCGCACAGCCAATCGAAAGGAGATTGACAGGAAGAAGGCATTTATGAGTGTCAACTGACCGTTTTCTGGGAGTGTTTGGAAAAACACAGGCATGTCCAGGCGTTTGCAGGGCGGGTGTCTGACGTCAATTCTGGGACCAGACAGGCTGAAGTGATCGCAGTGGCTTAGTAAGTTCAGACCTACTCAGAAACTGCGCAAACTGTTATTGAACCGCTCAGCTGCACAAGCGTTCGCACACTTGCACAGCTAAAATACACTCCCCTGTGGGCGGCGACTGTGCATTCGCACGGCTGCTAAAAACAGCTAGCGAGCGATCAACTCAGAATGACCCCCTATATCATTTCATGTTTGACAAATGTCAAGCATCCGGTCTGACTGCTTATGGAACGATAACCTGCCCTGGGTTGATGCATAGTGTGTTACCAGCATAACGCCCTCATAAAATGACATCCAGCTGCAGATGAATGAAAGAGCGAATAGTAGACATTTTACATTTATGCTCTTCACGTAGCAGCACACAATTATTGTTTATGTCTATATAGACAATATAAAATTAGTGACATTACTTGCTCTTAAGTGAAAGAATCAGGTTTTGCAATTCTCAAGAAACATGGCTTGCTTAATCACAGAAACATCAGAACTGATTGTGTAACTAGTAGGCAAGTTTGAGCTGGTTACTGCAGTATAATGCAGTGTAAAGCTAAACTACCAAATCTTTGCAGCATTTTGGGCACCACTATAGTCTATACTTATTAGCCATGAAAGACAATGTGCTCTTTTTGGGTTTCCCCCTAATGACGGCACTGGGTGCGTGGGCTGGCAGGCAAATACATTTGTATATGGAGGGGTCTAGGAGTACAGCACTCCAAGTTGCAACCTGCGACAGGAAAACATTTTTTACCGGTCTACAGGGCCTATTTTCATGGGAGGGCCTGGACCTGCTGCTCCACCCGCCCCATTGTTAATCCGGCCCTGTATATAATCTACACTAGTTTAGCGGACACGGCATAAACTGGGTCACCTCCTTTTCTGCCCTCATGCTTGGCTCCTCCCATGTCTGGAAACCCCCCCCCCATGCAAATCCTTTTGCCTCTGCCTCCTCCACGAAATTTCACAGTTGGCATAATGCAGTCAGGCTGGTAGCGTTTTCCTGGCATCCACCAAACCCAGACTCGCCTATGTGACTGCCAAACAGAGAATCATGATTCGTCACTACCACAGAACACATTTCCACTGCCCCATGGTCCAGTGTTGGCATGCCTTACAACACTCCATCCAATGCTTGGCATTGGACTTGGTAATGTTAGGCTTGCATGCTGCTGCTCAGCCATAGAAAACCCATTCCATTAAGCTCCCGCTGCACAGTTTTTGTGATTACATTAATGGCAGTGGAACTCTTCAAGACGTTACCTGCTGCGACGAGAAACAGCCAGCGGGAGCCTTGACAGAGGGACAGCAGGGAGCTGTGACAGTGGAGAACATCGGGAGCCCTTGAAGTTGCCCGCATACTGTCTCATCTCTGTAAGATTTATCTCGTAGAATGTCCGATTTGTGTATTGGTGCCCATACACTTGTGAGATAATCGGTGCTAACCTTCGATTTCGACCACATCTGTGAGAGAAATCGAAGGATTGTATGCACATTTTAGGTACCTTTCGTCGCGATGCGCTGGCACGCCGGTCGAATCTCACGTCTCAAGATAGTATGTGCTGCACTTAATATTTATCGAATCGCAGTGTGATCGCATGTGTTTTTAAAACACATGCTATATATCGCACTGCGATGTGCGATGGGCACCCGCCAGGAGCGTCCAGACGCCGCTCCCACTCAGCGGTGACGTGCCCATCACATGATTACCATGCGGTCTATCGCATGGTAATCACTATGGCAGTTCAAGTGCGATTTCATCGCACCTGAACTGCCATTGCGATGCCTCGCAATGTCGCATCGCGGGGCATCACACAAGTCTATGGGCACCATATGTGTGATTCATACATTTACTCCTGTTTAAACAGTTACTCCTGTGTTGGGGCAATGTGTTTTGCTCCTGTGTGGGGCAATGTGTTTTACCCCTGTGTGGGGCAATGTGTTTTACTCCTGTGTGGGGCAATGTGTTTTACTTTTGTGTGGGGCACTGTGTTTTACTCCTGTGTGGGGCAATGTGTTTTACTCCTGTGTGGGGCACTGTGTTTTACTCCTGTGTGGGGCAATGTGTTTGAGGTTTATCCTATTGGGGCCAATGTGTCTCATTCATGTAGATCATGAAAGATTTTCAACTTTCAAAGTAGATCACCGACTAAAAAAAGACTGCCCACCGTTGCACTACACCCTCAGCACACCGGAGTACCACTCATGGAACTAAATGTGTATTTTTGTCGGTATGAGTTATACATTTTTAAATAATGGCACCGCCCCTACACATACACTTGATTTCATAGTCGCCATATTTATCATTGTGCACTGGCAACAGCTGTAGATCTCTGCACATGCACATCTCTTCTCAACATAGTCTGTAATTCATCTATGTGCCCTGACATGCCACCACAAAACATATGTGACAACATCCCATTACCATGCAAATACATCCAATCGGCTGCATTTAGAGATGAGACTAAGGTACGTACAACTTAGAATCACCCGTAGATGTGTGTAAGATATTGATGCATCAGCCACCGCAAATTATGGGTAGCGGCAGGAGGACGAGGAACAGCTCTGAAAGGTAGCATGTGGCTGACAGGGATTTATTTGGTCTGAGGCATAAGTGACACAGGAGGGAGGTTGGCTGGAGTGATAAACGAGGGGGTGGGCTGGCTGGAGTAACACACGAGGGTTGACGGCTGGAGGGGCACAAGAGGGGGCCTGGCTGGAAGGACACACAAGGGAGTGGGCAGGCTGGAGTGATACACGAGAGAGGACTAGCTGGAGGGGCACACAAGGGGGTCTGGCTGGAGGTTTACACAAGGGGGGCTGCCTATTTTATTAGTCCCGGGCCCCACAATTTCTGATGGCAGCCCTGCCTGCATATGTGAGATCAGCAACTCAAAATGTGGATTGTGTCAAGAGATAATGGGGATAATGGGACAATGGTAATCTCAGTGACCTGAAGATTTCTACTCCAGTTAGTATGTAACCACCTTGTTTATCTACCGCTAGAACTTAGGTCTCAAGTGGAGATGCCTAGCACTGTAGTATGTGTGTCTGTGGCTTTGTTGTATGTGATATGGATAAAGAATCTGTAACACCTGTAACATTATGTTGCCCTGTATGCCACACCCCATAAATTGTTGTACAGAAAAGACTTTGGGCATTTTCTTTCCACAACAGTGTTATGTTGTAATTGCTGATACAGATTGGATTTACAGTAGTTTTAAGGGGTTGGTTATGGGATACCAGCAGACAGAATACTGAATGACTACAAGAATGCCGGCAGGGGGCAATCACAACAAAGCCTTTGCGGGCTTGGTGGCTCGCTGCGTTCGCCATAGGTTCTGTTCCCACTCCATGGGTGTCGCGAACACCCAGGAGTGGGAATAGCTGTGGCGGCGCTGCCAGCATTCTGGCAGTCGGGATCCCAGCGTCGGTATTCTGACCGTTTAAAGGTGTGAGCTGCATACAAAATATGCACACTTGCCTACTTTTTGATCTCCATCCTGGGAAGTCAAAGTAGCAAGCGCAAGAGGTGTGATGACATGACACACATAATCATGGCTGCGTCCCCCTGAGCATGGTGCGGCAAATAGCAGCATCATGCTGAGGAACAAGGGACCATATAAATGCAATTCACAAGGAAGTTGACAGAATCCAGAAGGGTTCTCTGTTCGAATGAGAGTCTTCCCAAAATGTGTAAATCTTTCAGATATTGCGGAAAGTAGGACTTACAATAGATTATTATGGAAAGGAAATGGAAAATGTTGCATTTAATTAGCTGTAAAACACTGTTTTGTAGCCAGGGCCACATTAATGGTAGTGGGGACCCAGGGTAACAAAGATGTGGGGGCCGCCACTACTAAAGTTGCTGGTAAAGGCCCCTCTGCTCGTGTCACCACCAGCCCCTTCTACCTGGACGTAACTGCCATGGTGGCTCCTCCAGCAGCAGAGGGGAAATGATGCACACAGACAGTAAGAGGGAGACGTTGGATGCGGTCACACTGCAGTCTTCATGTGGCTGATGTGTGCACGAAGATGCAGCTGAGCCCCAAAGTCACTTCCCAGCCGGCTTCTCCCCACAGCTCCCGGCCACCTGCACTTGCACACTCTTCCCAGCAGTGCATTGTGGGAAGTGGCAACGGTGCATGCCGGGCCCTCAATTACACCTGACTAGGACTCTGGAGACGGCTCTGCTGAGCGACTGGGCGAGCGTTCTCCACTACACACATCCTACATCGTGGCCAGCATAATAAGTATACCAATGACACCCATTGTGAATTCCTGTTCCTACTGACCGGGCAAAGGGGAATCCGGGGATTTTAATTACATTTTCTGGGACAACGTGAGACTTTTCAATGATGCGGGAGGGTAGGAAAGTATGGTGTGGTGGCCCTTAATGTGTGGGGGCCCAGAACATCTTCCCATGTTGCCCCTTCCTTAATTCAGCTCTGTTTGTAGTCATCTCTTACATTATCCAGAGGCATACCTCTCAACTGTCCCAAATAATTGGACACTGTCCCGCTGTCCCACCCGCGGGCCGCAGAGTCCCGCGGGCGGGGTGGGGACGACACAGATGGGAGAGCCAGTGATCACCGCTGCTCTACTCTGCAGAAGAGTGTAGAAAGGGCCTAATTCACATCTGATTGCTAGGCAGCGATTTTTGCAGTCCTGTGATTATATAGTCGCCGCCTACAGGGGGAGTGGTTTTCGCTGTGCAAGTGTGCGATCGCATGTGTAGCAGAGCTGCACAAACTGATTTTGTGCAGTCTCTGTGCAGCCCAGGACTTATGCGATGGAATCCTGCTGATCGGGGCCGGAGCTGATGTCGGACACCCTCCCTGAAAACGCCTGAACCCGTCTGCATTTTTCTGGACACTCCCTGAAAACGGTCAGTTGCAACCCACAAACGGCCTCTTCCAGTCAATCACCTTGTGAACGACCGTGCAAATGGATCCTATGCACTATCATGTCGCTGACCAGCGAAGACCCTTGTAGCCATGCAATACGCCGGTGCAGTGCGGTGCAGTGCGGTGCATGCGCATGCGCATGCGCAAAAACACACAGCAGCGATCAGATCTGAATGACCCCCAAAGTTTCTAGAGTAGAAAGTTGGGAGGAATGTCCCGAGGCTATTCTCATGAGTGCATTTTTAACTGTTTTTCTAGCATTCTGCCGTTTTCATTGTGATTTGCAGCAATAAATGGAAAAAACCTTAGTTTTCCTGTCACAAAGCTGCTTCTGGAACTGTACATTCGGCACTCTCACAAAGGCCCTAGATAGAACACTTTTTTGCAGGATGTGGAAATAGGTTCCCCTTTCCTGTCACTGCTTTGTGAAACGACGCAGCTAGAAAAGTGTTGCATTATAAAATGTCTATGTATCCTGAGAATAAATAATGTCATTATACAAATAATAATGTGAAAAACATAGAATCTTGAACTTTGTAACAATAACAGCAAAATAACATTTATTTTACATTCCCATAACACTACCGATCAGGCTAAATATAATTCATGAGCGTACACTGATATCCTATATATTCAGTTTCAGTGTGCTCTATAAATGATGAAGAAATCCTTGTTAGTTTGCTTTATTCTGCTGTGCCAAGATGTTTCCTAACTAGTAATTAACACGCAATCCTTGGATCTTATAAAAAGCTGTTTGTGTTACAAGCATTTCGTGCATTGTTGACCAAGTGGAAGTTCATTGCTTTGTTTTCACACATGGGAGGAAACAATAGTGTATTGAACTCGGTCTGTTTTTGTTACCTGTGTTGTAGTTAAGGACTATTACCACCCAGATCATGTTTACATTCCTGTACCAGCCACATTCTTTCCTGTGTTAATTGGTACATAAAATGTTTAACCCCTGTTAAAGCTTAATGGGAGTATTGTAAACTCGAGACAAATGGTTTGATTTGTGGATTAAAATGGAACTATGAGGAAACATCTCTGTAATATTCACTATGAAATTAGCTGATTTGCAAATCAGTGTTATTTTTTGCTAGAGGTTAATTGTGTAGTAAAGTTGTTCTAACATACCTGCCAACCCACATCAAAGCTGGACTTTTAGATACTTTTTTGCTCCTTACCTCATTCATTACATATCAATTATTCATTACAACGGGAGGAGAGCAACATTTTCAAACCCATTTAGTGAAATTCTCAAGATTTTTGTGTTCCCAGACCTACCCAACCACATCACAGTACTAGGGGTACAGAGGGGTGGGTGGGGAAGGTACAGAGTACCTCTCTGGGGAGCACGCATTGGCCAGGAAGGCGAAGCAATATTGCAAATACAACTCATATTATTATTATTATTATTATTATTATTATTATTATTATTTTATGAACTTTTATAGATAAAAAATCAACATACTGTATATATTACGCAAAACTGTACATATGGGCAATGGTGGGGAACAGGCAGGACCTGTGGGTCGTCAGCAGTACAATGAGCCTTCACCCGCTTTTGATGTTAATCTCTGTTTTGTTATAGAGCAAAGGATTAGACTAAATAGAGCACTGCTGACTGCAGGTTGGTAACGCAGAATACCAGAGCAGGAGGAAGGAGGTCTGTGTGCTATCCCTACATCCTCTGCTTGATCAGTATCATGAGTCCCCACCACTTGGGTACACAGCTGGGCAACTTGACAGCCGACTGGCTGTCTCCCCGTCCAAGTGTGCGAGTTAGGTAAGTATACAAACTTACCTATCGGCTGCTCAATGGCCCTCATTCCAAGTTGATCGCACCAAGCAACTTTTTGCTGCTGGTGCGATCAACTAATCTTCGCCTATGGGGGAGTGTATTTTAGCATAGCAGAGCTACGATCGCTTGTGCAGCCTTGCTATGCTAAAAAAGTTTCACACAAAACAAGAACAGCCCTGCACATACTTACCCTGTGCGACGATATCAACGATGATGGGCTCAGCTTTGATGTCAGACATCCGCCCTCCGTTCGCCTGGACACGCCTGCGTTTTTCTTACCAATCCCCGAAAATAGCTTCAAACGGTCAGTTGACACCCCGGAACGCCTTCCTACTGTCAATCTTCTTGCGGTCGCCGCTGCGACCGCTTTCTTCGCTGTCAGCGTCGTTGACCAGTGACGTCGCGCAAGCGCAATACGAGCACCGGGCATGTGCATTCCAGACCCGATCACACCGCTGCGAAGTGCAGCGTGCGATCGGGTCGGAATGAGGGCCTACGTGTCATTCTGATGTCATAGCTTGGCTTTGAATTTTCCTGTCCAGCTTTGACTTCAGTCTCTGCAAGTATAAGGGCAGTCTTACATGATGCCAGATGTGCCAATATATCGGTTATCGGCTGTACTGCACAACCGACGTGACATCGTTCTCAGACTTAATGGGTGTATACACCCACCATCCATCTCGCGATATATTGGGTTATATATATCGCACAGTGTGTACCGAGCTGTACAAGAATTTTACAGAAAATCACAGAGAATGGAAGAAATCAGGAAACGAGTGGGAAAGAGCAAAGAGAATGAATAGGGGAGATGAGTCATAGGAATGTAGTAGAAGGGGAGCATTAAAGAGAAATGGGATATGCTATATAGAGAGCATAATAATAGGAAGAGATGAAAGTGAACAGTTAAAAAAGGGGAGATAAGCATTGAAACGAATCACATGAAAGCAGTGAGAAAGGTACTACTATATTCAGTAGATTATACAGTGAGTGGGAGAAGTGTTAAGGACATGTATGGATGGCTGATAGACATGTTGAGAGGTCTGATAGACATATGAGAGGCATGTGAGGAGATGTAAGGGGCTAGTGGGAAGGTATAAAAGCCGTGTGAGATGGTACAGTATATGGGGCATGTGAGTTACTAGTGGGAAGGTATGAGGGGCATGTGGGAAGGTATAAGGGGCATGTGAGGCGATGTGAGGGGCTAGTGAGAAGGTATGAGGGGCATGTGGGAAGGTATAAGAAGCATGAGAGAAGATGTGAGGGGCTAGTGGGAAGATATGAGGGGCATGTGGGAAAGTATACAGAGCATGTGAGGAGATGTGATGGGTTAGTGGGAAGGTATAAGGGGCATGTGAGAAGGTATAAGGGGCATGTGAGATGTGAGGGGCTAGTGGGAATGTATAAGGGGCATGTGAGGGGCTAGTAGGAAGATATGAGGGGCATGTGGGAAAGTATACGGGCATGTGAGGAGATGTGATAGGCATGTGGGAAGGTAAAAGGGGCATGAGAGAAGATGTGAGGGGCTAGTGGGAAGATATGAGGGGCATGTAGGAAAGTATATGGAGCATGTGAGGAGATGTGATGGGCTAGTGGGTAGGTAAAATGGGCATGTGGGAAGGTATAAGGGGTATGTGAGATGTTAGGGGCTAGTGGGAAGGTATAAGGGGCATGTGAGGGGCTAGTAGGAAGATATGAGGGGCATGTGGGAAAGTATATGGGGCATGTGAGGAGATGTGATGGGCATGTGGGAAGGTATAAGGGGCATGTGAGGAGATGTGAGGGGCTAGTGGGAATGTATATGGTAATGTGAGGAGATGTGAGGGGCTAATCAGAACGTATGAGGGGTACGTGGAAAGGTATACAGGGGAAGGGGGGTGAGGGGCTAGTGGGAAGGTGCAAGGGGCATGTGGGAAGGTATACGGGACATATGAGTAGATGTGAGGGGCTAGTGGGAAGGTATGAGGGGCATGTGAAGAAATGTGAGGGGATAGTGGGAAGGTACAAGGGGCATGTGGGAAGGTATACAGGACATATGAGGAGATGTGAGGGGTTAGTGGGAAGGTATGAGGGAAGGTATAAGGGGCATGTGAGGAGATGTAAATAGCTGACAGTCCATGTTCTTTGACTAAAGTATATACAATCTTTCTGTCTGTACAACACATATATTCTAATCATTCATTTTTGAAGGATATAAATATGCTCTATAGGTTGCACATGTGCACCTGTGTATGCTGACTAAAGGGCTGTTTCTGAAGCTGGGTAAACACTATACGATATATTGGACAATCTCATTATCTGCAATGGATCACAATGACCACCGTATAGTGTGTACCCCAAAATCCACCCAATTCATCAATCTATGGTCGCATCAGATGGGACATAGCATCTCTGCATCCCTGGTGTGTACCCAGCAGGAAGAGCAAGTGACTTTTGCACCTGGACAAACCATGCTGACCTGCAGGAGGTGCAGATTTAACATGTGCAGACTTCTTTGTATTTGGGAGGGGGGCAGGAGCTGGCTCGCAACTTTCAGCCTTGGGGACAAACACTGGCAACTGGCCCCAGCTTTTCTGTAATATGCGCTTGGTTTATCTAATGTTGGTGTGGTTTAAATAGTCAATGAAATATATGAAACAGGTATAAACCAATACAATACCCACCAGCTCCATCTGACCAAGCAAAAATTAGATATTAGAGTCAGTGGCAGATTATACCTAGGGACGGCATAGATTGCTCAGTCTTGTCACACATGTGCTCCTTCTAATCGTGCCTGCAACAGCGGGTATTCGCTGCACATTTTCCACGGTTAGTGTGCCAGTTGCATGCGGGTGCACTGTGTATGCACATGCAATCCATAGGATTGCATGGTGCGCACGCTCTCACAGATGTGTTGCACGTGGGTGTGAATATCGCACCTGCAATGCGTTCACATGTGGGAGTATGAATGAGCGAGGACACATCTGTATATTACTATTATTTTACTGTTGGAAGGCACAACAGAGTATACTGCCGCTATATAAATAAATGTTAGTAACCAAAAATTAGTTGGTTTTTTTTCACTATATCAGTTGTTCCGGCCCAAAATACTGCTCGCCATGATGTTTAACCATTATAAAGATTGCATATCTAATTCATAGACTGCAAGACGTACAGTATAGCTTCCTTTCCAGCAAATTGTCTGTTTACTATCTACTGAACTGGAGATGCATCAAACCTTTGAGAGGAAGTGGAGTAGCTGCCCATAGTAACCAATCAGCTTCCAGCTATCATTTATTTAGCACAGTCTATAAAATGACAACATTTGATTGGTTGTTATGCTTAACCTCTACTTTATCTCTCTCAAAGGATTGATACATCTCCAAATGAAGATGTTGCTAATTTCTGTAAAACATTGGGCCTAATTCAGACCCTCATTCCGAGTTGTTCGCTCGCTAGCAGATTTAGCAGCATTGCACACGCTAGGCCGCCGCCCTCTGGGAGTGTATGTTAGCTTAGCAGAAGTGCGACCGAAAGATTAGCAGAATTGCGAATAGAAATTTTTTAGCAGTTTCTGAGTAGCTCCAGACTTACTCAGCCATTGCGACCAGCTCAGTCCTTTTCGTTCCTGGTTTGACGTCACAAACACACCCAGCGTTCGCCCAGCCACTCCCCCGTTTCTCCAGCCACTCCTGCGTTTTGCAACTCGAACGCCTGCGTTTTTCCACACACTCCCATAAAACGGCCAGTTCCCGCCCAGAAACACCCACTTCCTGTCAATCACACTACGATCAGCACAGCGATGAAAAAGCTTTGTTATGCCGTGAGTAAAATACCTAACTTTTGTGTAAAATAACTAAGCGCATGCGCTCTGCGAACCTTGCGCATGCGCAGTAAGCGACTAATCGCAGTATAGCGAAAATCGGCAACGACCGAACAACTCGGAATGACCCCCTCAGACCTGATGGTACAAAAAAGTGATACTGTTGTCCTGATCATGTGACGCTAAGAGGAACACACTCACGGTGCATGTCTGGGCGTCACCTCAGTGTTTGCCGTCTGGGAGGCTTTGATGAGTGACCCTGTTGATGTTTTGTTAAAGGTTTCTAGGATAAGAGATCTACTTTATAAATCAGTCAATAAGACAACATCAAAGCACATATCCAGCTAAGGAAAGATGCAGTGTGTGCACACTAACCTCAGGACATTCAGTTTCCTTCAAATAGAAACAATGTACTTACCCAATATAAACACATCTGTGATGTATTGTATGGTTTTCTTTTTTTACATTTTTATATTATGTGGCCAAACATCAGAGATGGGAAAATATCACTGTGTAAAACTTATCCAATGTTTCATTCCACATTATTTGTTTAAAAGTGTAGTTTAGATTAGTATTCTATTGCATTTCTGACTACCCTGAGAAATGTAAATTACAGTTATTGGGTATATTGCATTTAAGACTTACTCTGATGACACACAGGGGTATATTTACTAAGCTCCCGATTTTGACCGATTTGGTGTTTTTTCTTCTAAGTGTCATCTTGGGAATTTACTAAACACAAATCTCGACAGTGATGAGGGCATTCGTATTTTTTTTGAAGTCAAAGAAAAAAATTACGAATGAATACACCACCGGTCAAATACGCCTGTTATTTTATAGAACTCGGTAATTTACTAAAATTTGTATTTCACAAACACTGCCGGCAATAGCCAAACACTGCCGTGAAAAAATACAAATCGTAAAAAAAAGCAGTTTTAAAACAGACCTGCTTTTTTTTACCGTGTTCTGATAGTCATGCACGGATCCATGATATCCGTGCATGGTTATCAGTGGGAATGGGTGGGAAATGATGGAAAATTAGAAAAAAAAATGCGTGGGGTCCCCCCTCCTAAGCAAAACCAGCCTCGGGCTCTTTGAGCCGGTCCTGGTTGACAAAATATGGGGGGGAAATGACAGGGGTTACCCCATATTTCATCAACCAGCACCGGGCTCTGCGCCTGGTCCTGGTTCAAAAAATACGGGGGACAAAAAGCGTAGGGGGCCCCCGTATTTTTTAAACCAGCACCGGGCTCCACTAGTCAGGTACATAATGCCACAGCCGGTGGACACTTTTATAGTGGTCCCGGCGGCCCTGGCATTACATACCCAACTAGTCACCCCTGGCCGGGGTACCCTGGAGGAGTGGGAACCCCTTAAATCAAGGGGTCCCCCCCTCCAGCCACCCAAGAGCCAGGGGTGAAGCCCGAGGCTGTCCCCCCCATCCAAGGGAGGCGGATGGGGGGCTGATAGCCTTTTGAAAAAAATTTAAATATTGTTTTTAGTAGCAGTACTACAAGTCCCAGCAAGCCTCCCCCGCAAGTTGGTACTTGGAGAACCACAAGTACCAGCATGCGGTGGAAAACCGGGCCCGCTGGTACCTGTAGTACTACTACTAAAAAAATACCCCCAAAAAAACAGGACACACACACCGTGACAGTATAAGTTTATTACATACATGCACACCTCCAAACATACATACTTACCTATGTTCCCACGAGGCTCGGTCCTCTTCTCCATGTAGAATCCTTGGGGTACCTGTGAATAAATTTATACTCACATAATCCAGGGTATCTTGTTTTCTTTGTATAATCCACGTACTTGGCAAAACAAAAAAACGGAAACCCGACCACGCACTGAAAGGGGTCCCATGTTTACACATGGGACTCCTTTCCCCGATTGCCAGGACCCCCCCTGACTCCTGTCAAAGAGGGTCCCTTCAGCCAATCAGGGAGCGCCACGTCGTGGCACTCTCCTGATTGGCTGTGTGCTCCTGTAGTGTCTGTGATGCAGCACACGGCAGAGATACAATGTAGCGCCTATGCGCTCCATTGTATCCAATGGTGGGAACTTTGCGGTCAGCGGTGAGGTTACTTTCGGTCTACTGCACCGCTCTACTAACAAGAAAATATACATAAACTATACCTCCCAGCAGCCCTTGCTGCCGGGAGCTCCTGATTGCAAGGGCTGCTGGGAGGTGTAGTTTATGTAGAGTTTCTTGTTTGTAGTGCGGTGCAGAGCCGGACCCTGGCACCCGCTGCTGCATGCTGTGTTCATTGCTGGCCCTTACAGCAGGTGAGGAACTACCCGGCGCGGGAGGGGGGAAGAAGAACAGATTCAGCTGCTACCTACTGGCTATGGGTGGCACCGCTGGGTGGCGCCCCTCCTCTGCTGGCGCACCTGGCGAGTGCCATCCTGGCCAATAGGTAGATAAGCCCCTGCCTTCTAGAAGATAATACCTGGAATCTGATTGGTTGCTATGGGCAACATCCCATCTTAAATAGAACTCCCATCTTAGTAAATTTACCTCATATTGTCCATCTTGTCTAGTTCCCTAACTCCCTGAGGCAAATCAAGCTTTCACCTCCAATACCAAGGGTGGGGTTGGGTATGGATGCACCAGCAGAGGTGCTGAAAGGGTGAAAGGAGGGGAGGGGGGAAGGGGGGTACAGGTATCCTCAACCACATGCTGCCTGTAACATTAGATGCAGCATGCAGTCTTTGCACATTGCTTTCACCAACCCCATGCCAGAGATGAAGACACATTTTAGCATGGGGTACTATATTAATTGTGGATGGTAAGGGCAGGGTCAGCCTGGCCCACACTGGTACAGGAGTAATCCCCAATAGGCCCCACTGCCTGAGGGCCTCTCCCTCCTCTAGGGGTCAGGTTCCAGATTGTTCACTTGAAATAAAATTGTTACTTTAACAGTTACCTGGTGGAGCAGGACCATTGATGAACATAGGTGTTTGGTTTGCTTCTATAGAAACTACATCAATTTTTACCCTCCTACAATCAAAGTGTGTGGTCACTCTTGTTGGCTGTGGGCTTCAACGTAATGAACAGTTTGTGCCAGTGACTGAAATTACATTATACCTCTGCATTTACTCACTCATTTACAATTAAGTGTTAATAGCTTAATTGATTTTTTTTTTTACAATGGCATGTAATTTCAATTTGCCTTTACTAGATTTCATGCTGTTTTCATAGAGTTTTAGACACTGGCTGCTCGTTTCCAGGATTATGTTGTATTCGCTACACTTTGTCAGCATCCGGAGTCTTACCTCCGGTGTAAGGTCCTGGGGTTACCTTCCCGGTGGTTGACGTGGCTGCCATTGCAGGGAACTGCTGAAGCAGGGTCCTCCAGGATGTATGTGTGGCTTCCGGAAGCCGGGGGCTGGAGTCTGGTGGGCTGTGTGCTGCAGCTGAGAGTGTCCTCTGTGCTGGGGGCCGGCATGTTGGAGACCAAAGAGTTCCCACCCTGTGTCCAGCCAATCCAGTGCAGCTTTCCCTTACAAAAAGGGGCTGGTTCAGAGTGAGGGTGCCAGCGCTTCAGGTTACTTTCCTGTGAAAGGTGCTCTAGCACTGTGCTCCCAGGTTGCTCCAGGTGCCCTGGTTCTGGTAACTATTGTCTGTCGGTTACCTATTGCTGCAGCAGTCCCATTGCCTAAAGCCTACTCATGGAGCGCTCATGGGGTCCCAGGTTGTAGAGGAGTTTCGGGTGCTAAACGGTGGTGCCCGCGGAACGTCAGTTCTTCAAATCAGTGTTCTTCAGCCTCGACTTTCAATCACAAGTCAGAGTCTTCAGTTCTTCAAATCAGTGTTCTTCAGCCACGTCTTTCAATCACAAGTCACAGTTTTGAGTTCTTCAAATCAGTGTTCTTCAGCCTCGTCTTTCCATCACAAATCAGTCTTCAGTTCTTCAAATCAGTGTTCTTCAGCATTGTCTTTCAATCACAAATCACAGTCTTTAGTTCTTCAATCCAGTGTTCTTCAGCTTTATAATTCAGGTCACAACCGCAGTCTTCAGTTCTTCAATTCAGTATCTTTTAGCCTCATTATCCAAATCTCAAGTGTACTGTATTACGGCTCATTAAAACTACAGTAATCTTTACTACGGTGTCTTTCTCCTTTGCCAACTCCTTTAAGACAAGGCCTTTATCCAATGAGAAGGAACTACATTCAGGCGCCTCGCCTACTCCCTTCCCAGGCAGCTGCCCCCTCAGTCAAATCTCAGTTGTCAGAACCCCAACTCAAGCCAAGCATTTATTGTTGTTATAAATATGATATATCAGGGGCGGTTCAATGGGCTGGCTGGCAGGACCATCTCCTGGGTGCTGCGGCCTTGGCAGCCACTGTCACTGTCACTGCCACTGCTGGATCATAAATTGTCTCTGGACTCTAGTGCTGCTGTGAGTCCTGTGTCTTTGTGTCTGCAAGCAGAGGAACTTCTGACTACATTCCAGACTTAGGGCCTAATTCAGACCTGATCGATGTTGTGCAAAATCGCACAGTGGCCGATAATTGAATGACTGCGCATGCATATGCACCACAATGCACAGACGCGAGCCCAAACAGTGACAGAATGGTGCGAAAATTCCGATCGCTAGACGTATGCAAGGTGATTGACAGGAAGCGGACTGGGGTGCTAACTGGCCATTTTCTGGGAGTGTCCGGAAAAACGCAGGCATTCCCAAGCGTTTTCTGAGAGGGTGTGTGACATCAGTTCTGGACTCGATCAGCCTGTTTGTATCGCACTGTAGGAGTAAGTCCTGGGCTACGCACAGACTGCACAGACTGGAAAAATCATTTGATGATGAGTGAGTTGCGAATGGATTTGCAGCTGTCCGCTGTCTGGCGAAGATTTCACACGGCGTACGCATAGTCGCATACATTCGCAGACTTGCACGGGGCGGGTTTTCACTCTGCCCGGGTGGCGACTATCTGATCGCAGACCTCTGTAAATTTCCAGAGGAGTAATCAGGTCTGAATTAGGTCCTGAGATAGCACTAGGATAAACTCCCTATCTATAAACTACAACCCCCTGGAATTGAGGTTTAACAGTTCTAAATTCCCAAGCTGCATATCCCTGGTCCCAAGAATTTCACACACTTCTGGTGCAACACTTACACAACACCAGGGATTGTAAATATAACGCTCCTGTGCTCCTGTTATTTCTCAGTGATGCACCGGCATCTGCGACTGTCCCCGATGTACAGCATCTTTAATGGCTTCAGCTTCCTCAGCTGTATATTCCAGGGACAGACCCTGCGGTCCCCAACGCTGACATCATGTGTGCACACCTCCCAATAACTGATGTGTTTAGATCAGGATCCTCCGAAACTGGAACAGAGCCTCAGTTGAATAAGGCGTGGCATCTGGTGGGAGGGCATAGCCTCGCGGCACGAACCCTGCTTTCATCACTTTGGGGGTGTGAGTGCTGCATCTGAGGACAAAGCATCAGATCACCATCACAACCACTGCAACCACCTGAAGACCCAAAATGAGCCTAATGGACGGAGCCCGCCCTCTCTTTACTGGGGTTTTAAATCATATAGGTCAGAAACCTGGGAGAAATATATCTGCCATGTACAACCTTACCAGTGCTTTCATCACACTTCATATTATATTAGAATGTTGGGAATAAGTCTACAATAAGTACATCTGTAATAACAATTCCTTTTTGAATTGAGACACAAAATACAGGAAAAAGAACGAAATCTGGAGGTCTGTTACAAGTGAACAACGCCATGCCTTGCGTCATGTATTGCCATGCTTAAAGTGAGATGTTTTTTTGTTTGTTTGTTTGTTTGTTTTTGGGGGGGAGCTCCACTTGCTCTTGAATTGGGCCTCTACATTATCATGCATGCACTATCAGTATGTACTCTGTATTTATAAAGAGGCCCAGACCATGCACTCTCGAATGGTTAGCTGACCCTCTGTGCTAGCTGGGTACACTGCTTTGCTGGCTCACCACAGCCCTTAAGCATGAGCTCCTACCACTGCTTTCCCCTCGGCGGGCTCTTCTTTCCACAGTTCGAGCCAAGATTTATGGTGCAGACAGCACTTAGCATAAAATGGCTGGTTTGTTGGGAAGAGCCAGTCACTATGAAGCAATGGTTGTGCCAGCCACATTAGACTAGGGCTCCAAATTACCAATAGTTCTACCATGCCAAAAATAGGAAAACAGATTAAAAAAAAAAAATGCTTGAAGCTGCCCTGTCCAATCCAGCTATCCGTCATCACAGGGGTAACTGGACTACATAGAAAACTCCTGATGAGGCCCACTGCCAATTTACCTCCAAGGGCACACCGGCAGAATGCAGTGGCACGGGCCCATTCCAATGGGTGTGGCCACTCTCTAGGGGGGTGTGGATAGCCAACACAGAGGCTCGGCTAACCACTAGAGATTGTATGGCCTGGCCCCTTTATAAATATATTTCATCCATGCGTAAAATTTACCACATTAATGCACAGTAGAAAATGCTTAGTCCTGTGCAGTATAATGTAACATGTATAATGTGTAATTCATGTGCACAGACTGGAATCTGATCCCTAGAGAAGGAGGTTGGCGGTCAGTAGGGACGTGCAGTCAGGGTAGCCATACTACCTGTCAAATTCCGAGATTTTATATAAAAACTATTAGAATAATACAAAGAAGATATTTATAACATAAATGAGAGACAAGACATGAGGCAGCAACAGCTCTGCCTCAGTACTACAGTCAGACACTGCTTTGCAGAGCTGGGAGTGGGGGCCACACCACGGGCAGCAACACTGCACATAAAGGGATATAATAGAGGCATGCCTCTGAATGTAGGGGCGGGCCTTGTGCACTGATGGACACTTGGCTGTGTCATATAAACAGGAAGTGCACTGTTGTCAGAGCTTGGTCAACTGACACAGCAGCTGCAAGAGAAGACACAGGGATGCAGGTAGGAGTCTCAATGGACACTGTAGCATAGTGAGGGGAGAGTTACAGTAAGTAGGGGGTGAGACAGCATTTGAATTCATCCCCATGTGTGCCTCCCCAGCCATTCACCTCACCGTATGTCACTGGCCATCAGGTAGTGAGGCCTTCTGGGCGGTTCAATTGTACCCCTGTGGGCCAGTTCGACCCTGCCTCTAGTAATAAGGGTACTTCTGAATGGATCACAATCTTTCTGGCACAGTTGTACAGTGTTTTTATACTACATTATACAGCATCAAAATGGCATCTTTGTTATGCAACATCTAGACAGTCCTTACATTTCACTGGAAATGACCTCAGAAATGTACCCCTGGAATTGAATCAATGTTCCTCCAGACATCTAAAATGGTCATTTTGTGTCATTCTTAGATCACAGAAAGAATTGCTTTCCTTTGCAGTATACTCCTGTACCACTAGGTGGTACTGTGTGTAATGGTATTCTTATGTATTAAAGAATATTAAGTGAACACTGAAAATGCATTGTGATTAACTTTTACATTATGGATGAAGAGATTATTCAAGAATATTGTAAATTTCATTGGTGATACAGTACAAGAAATCATTAAATATTTGTTATACTGTAGGTACAGTTTAAAATACTAAAATTAACGCAATTAACAGTGAGGTATATATTTCCTTGATTGTAGAGGTCTGCACTCAATTGTTTGTTGCTAGAAAATTATTAGAACTAGGGCTAGTTTGGAGCTAACTTTAACTCTTTATTGCTCAGTCATGAACCCAAATGTGTATATTTTTCAGATTATTGTTCAGGTTACTTGAATTACAATTACGGATTTTCAGCAAGTAACATTAATTATTGCAGAATATGTATGCACTATATAATTCATTGGTAATATAAAAGTATTGTGCCACAGAGAGGAAAAAGTAGAACTAAACAATATGTTCTAAATTGTTTTAGGACGGGGTTCCTTATTTTAGTTTTTTTATTATTATATTACTACATATGACCTTTTGTAAATTTGCGATGTACCCACCTTACATGTTTAAATTAGTGATGAGCGGGTTCGGTTCCTCGGAATCCGAACCCCCCCGAACTTCAGCCTTTTTACACGGATCCGAGGCAGACTCGGATCTTCCCGCCTTGCTCGGCTAACCCGAGCGCGCCCGAACGTCATCATCCCGCTGTCGGATTCTCGCGAGGCTCGTATTCTATCGCGAGACTCAGATTCTATATAAGGAGCCGCGCGTCGCCGCCATTTTCACACGTGCATTGAGATTCATAGGGAGAGGACGTGGCTGGCGTCCTCTCCATTTAGATTAGAAGAGAGAGAGTGAGAGTGAGACACTTGATTTACTGGAGCTTAGGAGTACTCAGAGAGTGCAGAGTTTACTAGTGACTGACCAGTGACCACCAGTGCAGTTTTTTTATTATATTATTATTTAATATAATCCGTTCTCTGCCTGAAAAAAAACGATACACAGTGACACAGTAACAGTATACCATATCTGTGCTCAGCCTCAATGTGCTGCATCATCTATGTATATCTGACTGTGCTGAGTGCTCAGTGCTCACACAGCTTAATTGTGGGGGAGACTGGGGAGCAGTAGCAGGAGTACATATTATTTAACAGTGCACACTTTTGCTGTCAGAGTGCCACTGCCAGTGTGACTGACCAGTGACCACTGTCTGACCACCAGTATATTGTGATTGTCTGCCTGAAAAAGTTAAACACTCGTCGTGTGGTGTTTTTATTCTATAAACGCATTCTGCTGACAGTGTCCAGCAGGTCCGTCATTAATTATATAATATATACCTGTCCGGCTGCAGTAGTGATATATATATATTTTTTATATCATTATCATCCAGTCTATATTAGCAGCAGACGCAGTACGGTAGTCCACGGCTGTAGCTACCTCTGTGTCGGCAGTCGCTCGTCCATCCATAATTGTATACCACCTACCTGTGGTGTTTTTTTTTTTTTCTATCTTCTTGATACTACTAGTAGCTTACTTTAGGAGTCTGCAGTGCTGCTGACAGTGTCCAGCAGGTCCGTCATTATATAATATATACCTGTCCGGCTGCAGTAGTGATATATATATATTTTTTATATCATTATCATCCAGTCTATATTAGCAGCAGACGCAGTACGGTAGTCCACGGCTGTAGCTACCTCTGTGTCGGCAGTCGCTCGTCCATCCATAATTGTATACCACCTACCTGTGGTGTTTTTTTTTTTTTCTATCTTCTTGATACTACTAGTAGCTTACTTTAGGAGTCTGCAGTGCTGCTGACAGTGTCCAGCAGGTCCGTCATTATATAATATATACCTGTCCGGCTGCAGTAGTGATATATATATATATTTTTTATATCATTATCATCTAGTCTATATTAGCAGCAGACGCAGTATGGTAGTCCACGGCTGTAGCTACCTCTGTGTCGGAAGTCGCTCGTCCATCCATAAGTATACTAGTATCCATCCATCTCCATTGTTTACCTGAGGTGCCTTTTAGTTGTGCCTATTAAAATATGGAGAACAAAAATGTTGAGGTTCCAAAAATAGGGAAAGATCAAGATCGACTTCCACCTCGTGCTGAAGCTGCTGCCACTAGTCATGGCCGAGACGATGAAATGCCAGCAACGTCGTCTGCCAAGGCCGATGCCCAATGTCATAGTACAGAGCATGTAAAATCCAAAACACCAAATATCAGTAAAAAAAGGACTCAAAAATCTAAAATAAAATTGTCAGAGGAGAAGCGTAAACTTGCCAATATGCCATTTACCACACGGAGTGGCAAGGAACGGCTGAGGCCCTGGCCTATGTTCATGGCTAGTGGTTCAGCTTCACATGAGGATGGAAGCTCTCAGCCTCTCGCTAGAAAAATGAAAAGACTCAAGCTGGCAAAAGCACAGCAAAGAACTGTGCGTTCTTCGAAATCACAAATCCACAAGGAGAGTCCAATTGTGTCATTTGCAATGCCTGACCTTCCCAACACTGGACGTGAAGAGCATGCGCCTTCCACCATTTGCACGCCCCCTGCAAGTGCTGGAAGGAGCACCCGCAGTCCAGTTCCTGATAGTCAGATTGAAGATGTCAGTGTTGAAGTACACCAGGATGAGGAGGATATGGGTGTTGCTGGCGCTGGGGAGGAAATTGACCAGGAGGATTCTGATGGTGAGGTGGTTTGTTTAAGTCAGGCACCCGGGGAGACACCTGTTGTCCGTGGGAGGAATAGGGCCATTGACATGCCTGGTGAAAATACCAAAAAAATCAGCTCTTCGGTGTGGAAGTATTTCAACAGAAATGCGGACAACATTTGTCAAGCCGTGTGTTGCCTTTGTCAAGCTGTAATAAGTAGGGGTAAGGACGTTAACCACCTCGGAACATCCTCCCTTATACGTCACCTGCAGCGCATTCATCATAAGTCAGTGACAAGTTCAAAAACTTTGGGCGACAGCGGAAGCAGTCCACTGACCAGTAAATCCCTTCCTCTTGTAACCAAGCTCACGCAAACCACCCCACCAACTCCCTCAGTGTCAATTTCCTCCTTCCCCAGGAATGCCAATAGTCCTGCAGGCCATGTCACTGGCAATTCTGACGAGTCCTCTCCTGCCTGGGATTCCTCCGATGCATCCTTGCGTGTAACGCCTACTGCTGCTGGCGCTGCTGTTGTTGCTGCTGGGAGTCGATGGTCATCCCAGAGGGGAAGTCGTACTCGTAAGACCACTTTTACTACTTCCACCAAGCAATTGACTGTCCAACAGTCCTTTGCGAGGAAGATGAAATATCACAGCAGTCATCCTGCTGCAAAGCGGATAACTGAGGCCTTGGCATCCTGGGTGGTGAGAAACGTGGTTCCGGTATCCATCATTACTGCAGAGGCAACTAGAGACTTGTTGGAGGTACTGTGTCCCCGGTACCAAATACCATCTAGGTTCCATTTCTCTAGGCAGGCGATACCGAAAATGTACACAGACCTCAGAAAAAGACTCACCAGTGTCCTAAAAAATGCAGTTGTACCCAATGTCCACTTAACCACGGACATGTGGACAAGTGGAGCAGGGCAGGCTCAGGACTATATGACTGTGACAGCCCACTGGGTAGATGTATGGACTCCCGCCGCAAGAACAGCAGCGGCGGCACCAGTAGCAGCATCTCGCAAACGCCAACTCTTTCCTAGGCAGGCTACGCTTTGTATCACCGCTTTCCAGAATATGCACACAGCTAAAAACCTCTTACGGCAACTGAGGAAGATCATCGCAGAATGGCTTACCCCAATTTGACTCTCCTGTGGATTTGTGGCATCGGACAACGCCAGCAATATTGTGTGTGCATTAAATCTGGGCAAATTCCAGCACGTCCCATGTTTTGCACATACCTTGAATTTGGTGGTGCAGAATTATTTAAAAAACGAGAGGGGCGTGCAAGAGATGCTGTCGGTGGCCAGAAGAATTGCGGGACACTTTCGGCGTACAGGCACCACGTACAGAAGACTGGAGCACCACCAAAAACGCCTGAACCTGCCCTGCCATCATCTGAAGCAAGAAGTGGTAACGAGGTGGAATTCAACCCTCTATATGCTTCAGAGGTTGGAGGAGCAGCAAAAGGCCATTCAAGCCTATACAACTGAGCACGATATAAGAGGTGGAATGCACCTGTCTCAAGCGCAGTGGAGAATGATTTCAACGTTGTGCAAGGTTCTGCAACCTTTTGAACTTGCCACACGTGAAGTCAGTTCAGACACTGCCAGCCTGAGTCAGGTTATTCCCCTCATCAGGCTTTTGCAGAAGAAGCTGGAGACATTGAAGGAGGAGCTAACACAGAGCGATTCCGCTAGGCATGTGGGACTTGTGGATGGAGCCCTTAATTCGCTTAACAAGGATTCACGGGTGGTCAATCTGTTGAAATCAGAGCACTACATTTTGGCCACCGTGCTCGATCCTAGATTTAAAACCTACCTTGGATCTCTCTTTCCAGCAGACACAAGTCTGCTGGGGTTCAAAGAACTGCTGGTGACAAAATTGTCAAGTCAAGCGGAACGCGACCTGTCAACATCTCCTCCTTCACATTCTCCCGCAACTGTGGGTGCGAGGAAAAGGCTCAGAATTCCGAGCCCACCCGCTGGCGGTGATGCAGGGCAGTCTGGAGCGACTGCTGATGCTGACATCTGGTCCGGACTGAAGGACCTGACAACGATTACGGACATGTCGTCTACTGTCACTGCATTTGATTCTCTCCCCATTGAAAGAATGGTGGAGGATTATATGAGTGACCGCATCCAAGTAGGCACGTCAGACAGTCCGTACTTATACTGGCAGGAAAAAGAGGCAATTTGGAGGCCCTTGCACAAACTGGCTTTATTCTACCTAAGTTGCCCTCCCACAAGTGTGTACTCCGAAAGAGTGTTTAGTGCCGCTGCTCACCTAGTCAGCAATCGGCATACGAGGTTACATCCAGAAAATGTGGAGAAGATGATGTTCATTAAAATTAATTATAATCAATTCCTCCGTGGAGACATTGACCAGCAGCAATTGCCTCCACAAAGTACACAGGGAGCTGAGATGGTGGATTCCAGTGGGGACGAATTGATAATCTGTGAGGAGGGGGATGTACACGGTGATATATCGGAGGATGATGATGAGGTGGACATCTTGCCTCTGTAGAGCCAGTTTGTGCAAGGAGAGATTAATTGCTTCTTTTTTGGTGGGGGTCCAAACCAACCCGTCATTTCAGTCACAGTCGTGTGGCAGACCCTGTCACTGAAATGATGGGTTGGTTAAAGTGTGCATGTCCTGTTTATACAACATAAGGGTGGGTGGGAGGGCCCAAGGACAATTCCATCTTGCACCTCTTTTTTCTTTTCTTTTTCTTTGCGTCATGTGCTGTTTGGGGGGTGTTTTTTGGAAGGGCCATCCTGCGTGACACTGCAGTGCCACTCCTAGATGGGCCAGGTGTTTGTGTCGGCCACTAGGGTCGCTTAGCTTACTCACACAGCTACCTCATTGCGCCTCTTTTTTTTCTTCTTTGCGTCATGTGCTGCTGTTTGGGGAGTGTTTTTTGGAAGGGCCATCCTGCGTGACACTGCAGTGCCACTCCTAGATGGGCCAGGTGTTTGTGTCGGCCACTAGGGTCGCTTAGATTACTCACACAGCTACCTCATTGCGCCTCTTTTTTTCTTTGCGTCATGTGCTGTTTGGGGAGTGTTTTTTGGAAGGGCCATCCTGCGTGACACTGCAATGCCACTCCTAGATGGGCCAGGTGTTTGTGTCGGCCACTAGGGTCGCTTAGCTTACTCACACAGCTACCTCATTGCGCCTCTTTTTTTCTTTGCGTCATGTGCTGTTTGGGGAGTGTTTTTTGGAAGGGCCATCCTGCGTGACACTGCAGTGCCACTCCTAGATGGGCCAGGTGTTTGTGTCGGCCACTAGGGTCGCTTAGCTTACTCACACAGCTACCTCATTGCGCCTCTTTTTTTCTTTGCGTCATGTGCTGTTTGGGGAGTGTTTTTTGGAAGGGCCATCCTGCGTGACACTGCAGTGCCACTCCTAGATGGGCCAGGTGTTTGTGTCGGCCACTTGGGTCGCTTAGCTTAGCCATCCAGCGACCTCCGTGCAAATTTTAGGACTAAAAATAATATTGTGAGGTGTGAGGTGTTCAGAATAGACTGAAAATGAGTGGAAATTATGGTTATTGAGGTTAATAATACTTTGGGATCAAAATGAACCCCAAATTCTATGATTTAAGCTGTTTTTTAGGGTTTTTTGAAAAAAAACACCCGAATCCAAAACACACCCGAATCCGACAAAAAAAATTTGGTGAGGTTTTGCCAAAACGCGTTCGAACCCAAAACACGGCCGCGGAACCGAACCCAAAACCAAAACACAAAACCCGAAAAATTTCTGGTGCTCATCACTAGTTTAAATACATATCATCCTATTTGCCTGTTGATAATGTCGGTATTATCTTAGACCGCAAAGCTATACCCCTTTGAACACTATTACCGTTGAGCCGCTATGGCCGCTAGACTATGTGCACGTGCTACGCACTTTGTACGCTATTTGCGTACAGAGTCCTGCACGTGGTACGCACTTGGCGTACGCACGCTGCGCTGAGTGTACGGAGTACACACAGCGAGCGCACACACAATTGATAACCTTTAAACCTTGTTAATGATACAATGTAATGATATGCTTATACTTTAAACCTTTGGCAGCAAAGTACTGCAACGATGTTATACCTTTAAACCATAAGTAGCGCTGGCGATACAAAGTATCCGCAGTGCGTACACCTTAACAATGCTTATACACCTTAAACAGGTTAAACTACTTTAAAGCCCATGCAGGAAAGTGAAAACACAACACCGTGTGTAGTTGAAACCACAGGTTTCTAAGGCCTCCGTGGATTGATTCCAAAAAGGTAAAACAATACAATTTATACACTACAGGCTAACAAGTAAATCTAAACAGAATAATTGTTACAGAGAATGTACGTACATGAGAATATTCGCAAGCGCAACCCGAATCCGGTCCTCCGCTTATCAGGTAGATAGCATTCAGAGTCTTTGATAGTGACCTGGCCTGCAGCTCGCTCTTTATTCAGTAGGTCAAGGCATAATACAATAGACACTGTGTGCTCTTCTTCCATTGGTTAGGGGGTGGGACATGTCCTGCACCGGGGACCATTGGTTAGTTCAAGAAGTGGGCGATGGCTAGGACTTGGGATGTGGTTTCTGTTGTTTACATCTGAGTTCCCGCCCCATGATCAGTTAAACCCATCACATTAAACATAAATCTGGTATTATTAATATCTTAATGAGGTAAGTTTTAACAATGTTCTTATTCCCACCAGATTAATGTTCACGTGACTCTGAACAATATGATCCCACACATGATATTACTATCTATTTCAATCTTCAAGATATTCATATATATATATATATATATATATATATACATACACACATACTCCTGCTATTACAATTTGTTAAGAATTATATATTTATTCATTTATATATATATATATATATATATATATATACATATATAATATATATAAATGAATACCTCTATCTCCATGGATTTTGGACTAGGAATGTTAGTATCCTAAATTCCTATCTGTCTGGTTTTGTTGTGGTTAGCTATTGTTTCTGATCTTCCAAACATACTCGGCTCCTGGGCATTGTTCACCCTTGTTTGTCCCTTACTTTCAGGTGAGACAATGACAACTCAGCACTCATTATTCTGAAGAGAAACCTGGCCATCTTGGTAAACAAAGGTGTATGCCCTCTTCATAGAATCTCAAAGCTTAGTGTAAATAAGGCCATTGTATCTCAGTCTGTGGGAGATTTAATTTATGTGTGACTGGGTTCCATTCTCGTTCCCTCCACATTCATAATATATTTTAAATACAATTTATATCTATATTCTACTTCTGCACATAACTATACGCAGGAACATGCGATTTTTCTCTAACCAACACCATGTTAGGTTCCTGGTGCTCAGATCAAGGGAGATGTTGCGTAGTGAGTCCAGAGCACCAGAACATGATGCTGAAATAAGGTGTGGTGTGGAAATAGCCCCTAGCACCCTACCTCCATTGTTTCACCCGTGTGGTCAGTTCACGCCTGAGTGACTATGGTTTCTTGGGCCCACGGCAGCCGCGTTTGAAGGGCGGATTAGGTCTGCCCAACTCTGATGCCCCCAGGTCTTAGAGTGAGACAAGGCGTGAACCGAGACAGGATAATAACAAGGGGACCTCTAACTAAAGCAAACAGAAGGCTAGGGGCTTCTAACAACCCTAAAACTAAATATATGTGCGGCACGCCGCCAAAGGAAAAGAACAACAAAGGAAATGCTGTCCACTCGCCGACACAATACTGTTGTGTACCGGCGGTGACAGCATAAGCAGAACCCTCTGCAAAACACCAGTAACAAAATATAACCAAAGAATACTGCGGCCCAGGCCGACGGACGCGGCAAAGCCGCTACTCACGGAACCGGTACCAATACTGGCAAACGGACAGGAACCCCCAATGTAGCCGACACAGACTCTCAGAACCGGAGGACAGGCAGAATCCCAAACGACAGACCGGTGGACACCAAGAAGCCAGATACTCAACCAGGCACAGACAAAGCCACAGGACTTCTGGACAGGAACGCTTCATGGCAGGACACGGGATAAGACACTGGAACCGACACTGGAACCGACACTGGAACCGACACAGGAACCGACACTGGAACCGACACTGGAACTGACACTGCAACCGACACTGGAACCGACACTGGAACCGACACTCGAAGCAGCTAGACAGACACTGCTAGACAGGAGCTCAGGAACTGGCAGGGACTAGCTCAGAACTCAAGAACTCTGGAACTCTGGAAATATCACCAGCATCTGTGAATTGCACTGAGCCAGAATATAACAGAGAGTCTTAATTAATTAATTATGTTGTGCAGCTTCCCTGCTGCACAACTGAGAGGTGCAATCAACAGACAGGTGAGGCTGAACACATGGGAACAAGCTGCAATCACACAGACTCACCACCGGGAGCAAACAATAGTCTTCTCAAACCAGAGCAACGGGAAATCCTGGCCTGCAAGACAACTATAAACATAGAATAGGAATGAACCACTACCTGTGGTTCATAATAGTACCCTCTCCTTAAGGGTGAGCTCCGAACACCCCATGACACCCACGTGGAACATAAACAGTAGTATAACATAAAATACATAACCAAAATGCAAAACAGGAATGAGCCACAGCCGTGGCTCATAACAGTACCCCCCCCCCTTGAGGAGGGGTCAAAGGACCCCAAAATTCAGACTTTCCAAAACAAGGGATACAAAAAAAAACCTGACACACTGGTCTAACAGAAACAAGCTGTGGCAACAGCTTGTAACTGTGCCCCCCCCCCCCCCCCCCTTGACGGTGGCCACTGGAAACAAGACAAGGATAAAAAAATATTTTTTATTTTTTTTATTTCAAGGCAAGTGTCAATAATTATTTTCTTATTTTTACAAAGTTCTTGAGGTCTGACCAAGGTAATTCCCCAAACATTGTCTGAACTGATGGTACCTCCCAGCAAGGCTGGGTTCAAATCAGAGATTGGTTTCTTAACCTTGGGAGCTGAACTTTCAGGCAAAGTACTACTATTAGAAGAAGACAGAAAAGCACATCCTGCAGTCAAAACAACGGGCTGAGACTCTTGTGCCGAGTTTACAGTATACGGTGAACTCTCAGCAGATAAGACGGGTGACCTAGAGGAACCTGTACCAATTTCTTTGGAACCATATTTTTTAATAACTGCATCACTGAATGCTGGGGGAACCTGAAGAATGGGATCTTCAGCTTTCATTAGGCTGGTCGCCCACTCAAAAGGCTCTCCTCTAAAGGAATATATCAGATAGAGCACAAGGTTCTCTGAAGTGATGCCCAGAAATGGTCTAGACAACAAAATGGTGTAATAGTGTTTGTAAAGCGCCAGAAATTGGACTAAGTCCCCATCAAAGATTATAGATGTTGAGATATCAACAGAGTCAGGATCTGCTTCCTTCCCATCTGACTGACTAGAGTGCTTTGCTAGGACCTGGTCACTATTGACCTTACTCGAGGCTGAGACTTTCTGAATCCCACCTGGGGCAGTGACTTTCTGAACCCCACCTGGGGCAGTGGCCCTCGGAACCCCACCTGGGGCAGTGGCCCTCGGAACCCCACCCGGGGTAGTGACTTTCTGAACCTCACCCGGGGCAGTGACTTTCTGAACCCCACCCGGGGCAGTGACTTTCTGAACCCCACCCGGGGCAGTGACTTTCTGAACCCCACCCGGGGCAGTGACTTTCGGGAACCCCGCTGGGGCAGTGGCCTTCGGGAACCCCGCTGGGGCAGTGGCCTTCGGGAACCCCGCTGGGGCAGTGGCCTTCGGGAACCCCGCTGGGGTCAGCACCTCGGATTCTTTTACTGGGACCGGGCCATCAGCCTCCCTCTCTGGGACTGGGCCGTCAGCCTCCCTCTCCGAGTCGATAATTATCGAAACTTCTCCCGGGACAATGACTTCCGGGACTTTTGCTGAAGCTATAACCTTCAGAACCTCCACTAACGCTATGCCTCTTGAGTCCTTTGCTGGGGAAGCGACTTCTAGACGTTTCTTTGGGGCTTTGTCTCTCGAGACCCCACTTGGGGATATTACTTCAAAGATCCCTTCTGGGGTTTTGCTTCTCGAGTTCCCTTCTAGAACTATGGTTTTAGACACCTTCTCTGGAGTTGCGCTTTTCAAGTCTCTACCTGGGGTAACAGCTTCTGAGACCCCTTCTGGCATTGACACCTGAGCTATAATATTCGATGTCCCTCTATAACCTAGAGCATCGGGTACCGCTCCAGGACTCTGGGCATCGGGTACCGCTCCAGGACTCTGGGCATCGGGTACCGCTCCAGGACTCTGGGCATCGGGTACCGCTCCAGGACTCTGGGCATCAAGTACCGCTCCAGGACTCTGGGCATCGGGTACCGCTCCAGGACTCTGGGCATCGGGTACCGCTCCAGGACTCTGGGCATCGGGTACCGCTCCAGGACTCTGGGCATCGGGTACCGCTCCAGGACTCTGGGCATCAAGTACCGCTCCAGGACTCTGGGCATCGGGTACCGCTCCAGGACTCTGGGCATCGGGTACCGCTCCAGGACTCTGGGCATCGGGTACCGCTCCACGACTCTGGGCATCGGGTACTGCTCCAGGACCCTGGGCATCGGGCACCGCTCCTGGACCCTGGGCATCAGGCACCACTCCAGGACCCTGGGCATCGGGCACCACTCCAGGACCCTGGGCATCGGGCACCACTCCAGGACCCCAGGAATCGGGCACCACTCCAGGACCCTGGGTATCGGGCACCACTCCAGGACCCCGGACATCGGGCACCACTCCAGGACCCCGGGCATCGGGCACCACTCCAGGACCCCGGGCATCGGGCACCGCTCCAGGGGTTTGCAACTCTGCTTCAACAGGAAAATCAAGAGAGGAGAGAAACATTCTCCTTTGGTTCCTGAATCTATAATGGGGCTCCCTAGCCCAAGGACCCCAATTATAGGACAGAGTGCTTTTTAGTGTGGGTTGTGTGACAAGTACCTCTGCCACAGTAGAGACAGGAGTAGGTCTTGTATCCTGACTCAACTTGGCCAGAGGGCAGGACTTGTCGCCACACATTGGCTTGCGCAACTCACAGGTCTGCAGATAGTGGCCTAAACCCCCACAATATAGGCATAAATCTAAGTGTCTGCGACGCAGACGCTCCTCTTCTGAGAGCCTGGGCCGCAGAAAACTTTCAAACTTTTTCTCTCTAATTAAACCTGAGGTTTCACTTGTCACCATACTGTGAACAAGAGTCTCTTTAGAGAATGAACTCTCAACTACTTCTGGCAAAATAAGCAAAATTTTGGTCAGAAGGTTTTGCAGTTGCTTTAAGGATTGCTGCAAAACTTCCAGCCACTCAGCGTTCAAAGCACTGAAAGCAGAGTTCAGGACAGAGAGAGATGCTTGCAGGGCTTGCATAGTAGGCATAGGAGGATTTCAAACTAGACAAGACAAGACTAGACACGATTCTAAGACAAGATTCTAGACAAGATTCTTAGACAAGATTCTAGACACGATTCTAGACACGATTCTAAGACAAGATTATAGACAATATTCTTAGACAAGATTCTAGACAAGACAAGACTGGACTGGATTTTTAAACTAGACAAAACAAGACTAGACTAGATTTTTAAACACCGGACAGGATTCTGCACACTGAATTCTAGACAGGACTGGACTCTAAACACCGGACTGGATTCTGCACACTGAGTTCTAGACAGGACTGGATTCTTGACAAGACACTGGACTGGGCCAAAAAAGAAAAAGCTTTATTTCTTTTTTGTTGTATGGCTGGTGATAATGTTAGGTTCCTGGTGCTCAGATCAAGGGAGATGTTGCGTAGTGAGTCCAGAGCACCAGAACGTGATGCTGAAATAAGGTGTGGTGTGGAAATAGCCCCTAGCACCCTACCTCCATTGTTTCACCCGTGTGGTCAGTTCACGCCTGAGTGACTATGGTTTCTTGGGCCCACGGCAGCTGCGTTTGAAGGGCGGATTAGGTCTCCCCAACTCCGATGCCCCCAGGTCTTAGAGTGAGACAAGGCGTGAACCGAGACAGGATTATAACAAGGGGACCTCTAACTAAAGCAAACAGAAGGCTAGGGGCTACTAACAACCCTAAAACTAAATATATGTGCGGCACGCCGCCAAAGGAAAATAACAACAAAGGAAATGCTTTCCACTCGCCGACACAATACTGTTGTGTACCGGCGGTGACAGCATAAGCAGAACCCTCTGCAAAACACCAGTAACAAAATATAACCAAAGAATACTGCGGCCTAGGCCGACGGACGCGGCAAAGCCACTACTGACGGAACCGGTACCAGTACTGGCAAACGGACAGGAACCCCCAATGTAGCCGACACAGACTCTCAGAACCGGAGTACAGGCAGAATCCCAAACGACAGACCGGTGGACACCAAGAAGCCAGATACTCGACCAGGCACAGACAAAGCCACAGGACTTCTGGACAGGAACACTTCACGGCAGGACACGGGATCAGACACTGGAACCGACACTGGAACCGACACTGGAACCGACACAGGAACCGACACTGGAACCGACACTGGAACTGACACTGGAACCGACACATGAACCGACACTCGAAGCAGCTAGACAGACACTGCTAGACAGGAGCTCAGGAACTGGCAGGGACTAGCTCAGAACTCAAGAACTCTGGAACTCTGGAAATATCACCAGCGTCTGTGAATTGCACTGAGCCAGAATATAACAGAGAGTCTTAATTAATTATGTCGTGCAGCTTCCCTGCTGCACAACTGAGAGGTGCAATCAACAGACAGGTGAGGCTGAACACATGGGAACAAGCTGCAATCACACAGACTCACCACCGGCAGCAAACAAGAGTCTTCTCAAACCAGAGCAACGGGAAATCCTGGCCTGCAAGACAACTATAAACATAGAATAGGAATGAACCACTACCTGTGGTTCATAACACACCAGTATGTTTCCCTTAAAATACCCTACAGCTGGATACTAGACATCACCTTCTAACCTTAGTCTGACCCTTCCTATCATGTGAAGAGGAATCTCTCTGTCCAGGAACTGTTTAAACTAATAATACTCGCTGACATGGTCTAGGGGAACTATATCTACAATATACGCTATTTGGGTTAAATATGCTATGTTCTAATAACACGCTACACGCTCACAAACTCCGCCGTAAATACCCATATCGTGCGCATGATCGCCGGAGCGATCCTACGCAAATTGCGGATATGTGCACGCACGGCGGACTGAGTGCACGAGCAGCGGGCATGTGCATGGGGTTAGTACAAGGCATATGTATTATGATATTTTTCGACTTTGACAGTCCACCCTTTGGCAGTCAACAATAACTGCCACTATCTAAACATTAAACAGAAAAATATACACTACAATATCTATAAATGATTGGGTGGTAGGAGGAGAGGAGTAGGCGGGAAATGTATGACCTAGTGGAATAGTAAAAGCATGTATGTATGAACTTCATGTCTGAGGGGCATGTATCATCGTGCCGTACATGTTCTAGATAAGCTTCGAGGTATTGCGAAGTATACATTAAATCCTTCTTATCCCGTATTAATGGTCTGTAAGTGGGCCAACAAACACTACCGAGCTCTTTTCGGCTTCTTGTTCCAACAAATGGGGTGCACATTTAGTTGATGATACATGGAGGGGGAACATATGTGAATGCTACTATGTGGATATCACCTGTCGACTATGTGTGATACTACCTGAAGATTGTAGAGATGAAGATAAGACACGTATCACAAATACATTCACATAACATTTTGTGCAATCGTCCTTGGGTGTTGATTGAAGTCTTGTCCGTATGGGTGTATCCTTGCTGTGGGTGTAAATTAAAGTCTTTAGAGTGTCCATTAAAGTCTTTAGAATGTCCATTAAAGTCTTTTGAATGTCCATTAAAGTCTTTTCCGGATGGATGTATCTTTGGTTTCCGTGTTCGTCAAAAGTCTTGTCTGGATGGATGTATTTTCGCTTTGCTCGGTGAATGTTTTGCTCTTGGAATTCTAAAAATCCGTCCTTGTCATCAGAACCCATTCCAGATCCTTTTTCAACCTCTCTGGTACTCTCACCGAAACAGACTGCTCTGGTCAACAACAGGGTCAACAGGAAAACCCGGAATGCAGTCTCTTGGGGTAAGTCCATCTTGCTAAGAGGAGAGAAAAAGGAGCAAGGAAGGGGGAGGAAAGGAGGGTAATGGAGAAAATAATAAAAAGGAAAAATAAATTTTTCGCGACAACCGCCTCTAGTCTTGTTGTTCTCCGTGCTCAGGTGCCGCCTCAACAGTGCTGCCTCTCAACCTTCCTGGAACAGACACTCCAGTGGTACGATGTTCTCTCCGAGTCAGTGACCTTTCTGTAGGGAACATAAATCTTGCATTACCATGTGTTTAACTGTTGTGTGAAATAAACCATCCGTAGAAAATGAAAAAAAAAGAGAGAGAATAATAAAAAGAAAATTTGTCAGATTTGTGTTCACCATCAGGCTGTCACACCATCATGTCTATCGGTATCTCTGCACAGTCTCCTTTCACCAGTATTTCCACTCTCCACCCTCTGTGCATGGTCATGCACAATGATGCTGGTGAGATATACTGGGGTCGGGTAGACCTCTGAAAAGACCGAGTAGACATGTGACGTTTGAGCTGTAGTTCTGTCGGTGAACGTCAGAGATGGAAAGGAAACTTTAAAGGTAAATCACAGAGTTTCATGAAAAATGGATGGGTGAGGTAGGTTCCTGCGCACTCTCTATGCTGCCCAGTTGGAGTCCTATCCTGATGTGTCACCACACACCTATACAAGATTAAATACACAAGAAAAAATGGGATAGGACCTGTTGTGGGCGCAAAATGTGGATGGCAGGGGTGTTGCGTAGCGGAGTCAATGTCCAATGTTTTGGGTAAGAGAGTCCTTAGCTGTTCCTAGAAACAGTCCCTCGTGCGAAAAGTTCTTTTCCCTCAATCGATGTTACATGTGGAGAAAACACAAATGGTATGCAAAGGTTCAGAAGGGAATTTCTCCCAATGCAGATGGTCTTAAAATGAAGGTGACTTCTCCCCGGACTCTCTGGACTATGATGTGGCGGGAAAGTGTGAAGATATCCGTAAGGGTTCACCCTGGTGCTTCAAGATAAACGTGGCCCCTCACATGTGTGCTTACTTTCATACATATGGAACAGGCCTATAAAGGTTTCTTTATAGCCACTTAGGGATATTCTTAGTGCTAAGAGTGGTTGTGCTCCAAACATTCACATGCAAACACTTCTGAAAGGATGCTCACATCCAAGCTTACTTCAGAAGGCGCCGTACTTTCATATAAAGGTATCTTTATCCCAGCAGGCTGGATGGTCGTCCTCATTCACCCCCTTTATTTCGTATTCAGGCTCGGTATAAAGCACAGAAACAATCTCATCGATGTTTTTTCAGCAAAGTCAAATGGTGAGAAAAAATGATGTTAACCCGGGGTGTCTCACCGTATTCCTGCTGATAGAGATGATTGGAGTGGTACCTCAAATCCTCACATGCTCCTGGAGATGAGATTGTCTGTTGTGGTATACCATCCAGAATTTGTTTTTATTGATCCATGTTGATTTTTTACAATAAATGTATATGAAACCTCATACATCCCTTCGTTTCTGTGCTTTATACCGAGCCTGAATACGAAATAAAGGGGGTGAATGAGGATGACCATCCAGCCTGCTGGGATAAAGATACCTTTATATGAAAGTACGGCGCCTTCTGAAGTAAGCTTGGATGTGAGCATCCTTTCAGAAGTGTTTGCATGTGAATGTTTGGAGCACAACCACTCGTAGCACTAAGAATATCCCTAAGTGGCTATAAAGAAACCTTTATAGGCCTGTTCCATATGTATGAAAGTAAGCACACATGTGAGGGGCCACGTTTATCTTGAAGCACCAGGGTGAACCCTTACGGATATCTTCACACTTTCCCGCCACATCATAGTCCAGAGAGTCCGGGGAGAAGTCACCTTCATTTTAAGACCATCTGCATTGGGAGAAATTCCCTTCTGAACCTTTGCATACCATTTGTGTTTTCTCCACATGTAACATCGATTGAGGGAAAAGAACTTTTCGCACGAGGGACTGTTTCTAGGAACAGCTAAGGACTCTCTTACCCAAAACATTGGACATTGACTCCGCTACGCAACACCCCCGCCATCCACATTTTGCGCCCACAACAGGTCCAAATCACAGAGTTTACCTGGCCGCCCCTGTATCTACAAGATATGATCTACCAACTACATCAACTGTGACCTCAGGTTTACTACCTAGGCTAGCAATCAATTTCACTGGCTGCAGACTACAGGTGTGGCCCAAAATTTTTCCTATATGATCCCTGATCCCAATTACGTGTATCATAACTTTGCTCGTGTTCTTGTCTAGGGGGTCTGAATTTATGTGTGCTGTTACAGTTGCTAGCATAATGCCCTTCTCTTTTACACAGATAACAAACTCTTGGCTTCCTCCATGTGCCAGGGGCCTGGGGTTTTGGTCGAGTTGATGCTTCTTCCAGTGCTTGGATGCTCATCACCATCAACCGCTCTCCCTGTGCTTCCCTGGTTCTTTGGATATTACGGTCATGCTCGATAGCGGACTCTCTTAATGCAGCCACCGAAATACCTCTCCAGTTAGGTAGAGAGGTTTGTACCCTGGTTCTTAGTGTGTCTTTTAGCCCGTCCATTAATACGGACACAGCTACCTCTCTATGATGTACATTTTCCTTAATGTCTTCGATCCCAGTTTATCTAGACATTTCCTGCAGTGCTCGATGGAAATATTCAGAAGCAGTTTCACCTTCTTTTTGTCTAATGGAGAAGATTTTATTCCACTTGACAACAGTTGGGAAATATACTCCTAATTGCAGATTGAGTTGTTTTACGCTCTCCTGATTGTATTCATCAGTGAGAGGTACCTATGCATCTAATTTACAGTCAGCAATGAATTTCACGGGGTCAATATTAGAGGGCAAACATGCCCGTAGCACTGTCCGCCAATCTTTGTTATTGAGTTCGGTGGTATTACCTAATTCTCTAATAAACCTCTGACATGCGGCTCGATCTTTCCTGGGATCGGAAAATTCAGACATAATTGTCCTCAATTCTGTCCGGGACCAGGGGCAATGCATAGCAATGTTCCTGACGGGAGTGATTCCCTGTGCGTCAGTCTTCCCATTGGGGACTGCGATCACCCTGACAGGATTTAGTTCAATTACATAATTTTGTGTTGACTCTACAATGTGAGGTGCAGTTGTCTCTGCATAATGTACTGTACCGTACTTACCTGTGGACACGACCTCACCTGTTCCTCCGCTAGGGGGCTTTACTACTGCTCTTACCGGTTGGGCCGTGCCCACCTGGGTGTTCTGTATAGTGGCTGCTAGGGAAAGTGCCGATATCGTGCTGGGTTCATCTTCTTGCTTGTAATCCTGAGGGAAGTTTAAAATGGGGTACAACTTGCACGGGTTAGAATTAATACATTTATCAGTTTTACTCTTATCGTCATTAATACTTTTATCAACTTTACTCTTATCATATATCAGTATGCCATTCTCTGTAGCCATTTTTCCCTCCTGTAATGTACGGTGGTGGTGCAGTTGCTATCGGTTTCCTGCTAGGGTTGGAACCAGCTGTGTAAGCTAGTTCCCTCTGTATATCACTCTCTCGTTGCCATAAATGTAAACAGTTTGTGTGTCTGATCCTCTGTTTTTTGGATTTTATCAGACAGATCCTAAGCCTTAGATTATGCAATACCTCTGAGTCAAAACTACCTATCCCAGGAAATGGTGCTTTATCCCCCACAGTCATTCGTGTCCATTCATCACAAAAGGTCTCAGTGTGGGGACCATACTTCCCCCACATTACTAACCGAGCTGACCCCCTGGGTCTGAAATCTGCAGTCTGAACCCTGGCTGCTGAACGTTCCTGTGTTGTGCACTTGGCTTCCATTGTGGACCTTTTTAACACGGGAAAACTTCCTAAAATGCACCAAACACAGTAGTCTACCGGTGGAAGTCCTCAAAGTTCTTCCACCAACTTCTTCTGCTCCGAGTACCACGGATCCGCCTTCTTTAGCAGACACGTGTAGCCGTTGCAGGCCCTACTTTGACCTATATCCCCTGGGCCTTTAGGTACCCAGTGAATATCTGCCTCTGGAGATTTTCCTGAGAGACCAGCGAAAACTCCCTAAATCTTTACTTTACACAAATCACTCTTGCATGTGCTTCCTATAACACGTATGATGATGAGATTTACGCACAAATATGCAAAACTTCGTATCACGTTGCGTCACGTATTGCCCATACAACCGTGCGGTCCAATCGTACCGCTTATAGACACTTGCTATCTATAAGTGGTAGGATCACTGGAGTCTCCACACTGTGCTCCAAAACAGCCGGAGCGTAATACCATGAAAACTTTATCACACTCCGTTGCACGTATTCACCAAGACCGTGCTCACCACGTTTTCACCTAGACCGTGCTTCACCAAGCTTCACCAAGTTTCACCAAGCTTAACCAAGCTCACCAAGTTCACCAAGTGGGATTCAATACATTCACCTTATTCAGCCCACACTAATATTCTATAGGTTTCTGATCAGAAAAATACTTTCCTGTTAACTGATAGCTTTCCCCAGAGGTAATACAGAAAAAAAGGTTTTTAAATTAATATTGGAAACTAAACAAATGTGTGCTATTATCGCGTGGCTACCGTCTCGCGCTTAACCTAAAACAATGCTTATTGTGTGATTTGTATTTTAGTGGTCGTACTGTTACGCATGTTGCGTAAACACGCCACGTGCGTAGGCCTTTACGTTGCGTACGCAGTCCCGCACGCTGTCCGAGACACGTGTATAAAGGCCGTACATCCGCAGTACTACAAATCCCACACTTCTATAAATGTAAGCGATATTTAACTATAATCACTTACTTAACACACCACACAGTTTCTACTGTATAAACCTTTACTAGGCCAGGCTGCGTGTGCGTCTTACACTTACTCCCTTAAATATTAACTCTATATGTTAACTAAATAGCAACAAATTTTCCAGTACAGGTCAAAATAAATCTAGTAATCAGTAATTATGGCAATCATGTGAGTAGATATGCAAAGTACAAAATACAGGTGTGTGCGTGTGTTGCATGCGCATTTGGCACCGAAACAGAAATTTACAGATTTTAAAAAGAAAAAAATAGCTTTTGCGTTCTTACCTTACGGGTCCCTCCAGCATCCCTTCAAACTATGCAGGGCAGACGCTTATCTAATCAGCACTTACTGTCTCCCCCGACCAAGAGAAGGTGTACAGGGGATACCTCTCCACCCTTTGCTGATAGATAAAGTCTGCGAAAACTCTGCTAGGCTGCGGGTATGAGAAGGAACCGGACGAGCCCACAATTGATAATGTCGGTATTATCTTAGACCGCAAAGCTATACCCCTTTGTACACTATTACCGTTGAGCCGATATGGCCGCTAGACTACGTGCACGTGCTACGCACTTTGTACGCTATTTGCGTACAGAGTCCTGCACGTGGTACGCACTTGGCGAATGCACGCTGCGCTGAGTGTACGGAGTACACACAGCGAGCGCACACACAATTGATAACCTTTAAACCTTGTTAATGATACAATGTAATGATATGCTTATACTTTAAACCTTTGGCAGCAAAGTACTGCAACGATGTTATACCTTTAAACCATAAGTAGCGCTGGCGATACAAAGTATCCGCAGTGCGTACACCTTAACAATGCTTATACACCTTAAACAGGTTAAACTACTTTAAAGCCCATGCAGGAAAGTGAAAACACAACACCGTTTGTAGTTGAAACCACAGGGTTCTAAGGCCTCCGTGGATTGATTCTAAAAAGGTAAAACAATACAATTTATACACTACAGGCTATCAAGTAAATCTAAACAGAATAATGGCTACAGAGAATGTACGTACGTGAGAATATTCGCAAGCGCAACCCGAATCAGGTAGATAGCGTTCAGTCTTTGATAGTGACCTGGCCTGCAGCTCGCTCTTTATTCAGTAGGTCAAGGCATAATACAATAGACACTGTGTGCTCTTCTTCCATTGGTTAGGGGGTGGGACATGTCCTGCACCGGGGACCATTGGTTAGTTCAAGAAGTGGGCGATGGCTAGGACTTGGGATGTGGTTTCTGTTGTTTACATCTGAGTTCCCGCCCCATGATCAGTTAAACCCATCACATTAAACATAAATCTGGTATTATTAATATCTTAATGAGGTAAGTTTTAACAATGTTCTTATTCCCACCAGAGTAATGTTCACGTGACTCTGAACAATATGATCCCACACATGATATTACTATCTATTTCAATCTTCAAGATATTCATATATCCACATATTCATTTATATATATATATATATATATACACACATATATATATATATATATATATATATATACACACATACTCCTGCTATTACAATTTGTTAGGAATTATATATGTATTCATTTATATATATATATATACATATATAATATATATAAATGAATACCTCTATCTCCATGGATTTTGGACTAGGAATGTTAGTATCCTAAATTCCTACCTGTCTGGTTTTGTTGTGGTTAGCTATTGTTTCTGATCTTCCAAACATACTCGGCTCCTGGGCATTGTTCACCCTTGTTTATCCCTTACTTTCAGGTGAGACAATGACAACTCAGCACTCATTATTCTGAAGAGAAACCTGGCCATCTTGGTAAACAAAGGTGTATGCCCTCTTCATAGAATCTCAAAGCTTAGTGTAAATAAGGCCATTGTATCTCAGTCTGTGGGAGATTTAATTTATGTGTGACTGGGTTCCATTCTCATTCCCTCCACATTCATAATATATTTTAAATACAATTTATATCTATATTCTACTTCTGCACATAACTATACGCAGGAACATGCGATTTTTCTCTAACCAACACCAGTATGTTTCCCTTAAAATACCCTACAGCTGGATACTAGACATCACCTTCTAACCTTAGTCTGACCCTTCCTATCATGTAAAGAGGAATCTCTCTGTCCAGGAACTGTTTAAACTAATAATACTCGCTGACATGGTCTAGGGGAACTATATCTACAATATACGCTATTTGGGTTAAATATGCTATGTTCTAATAACACGCTACATGCTCACAAACTACGACGTAAATACCCAAATCGTGCGCATGATCGCCGGAGCGATCCTACGCAAATTGCGGATATGTGCACGCACGGCGGACTGAGTGCACGAGCAGCGGGCATGTGCATGGGGTTAGTACAAGGCATATGTATTATGATATTTTTCGACTTTGACACTGTAAAGTTAAACAAAAACTCACTATAATCATTAGTTTTGTATATATATTTTATTGAAGTAGAATAAAGTATCAAGGGTTTTTCTGTTTTGTTTTTTGTCTTTAAACTCTACTGGCATTTTCATTTCATATTGCTGCATCCAGAAGTGGTTTACATAATGCTGTCTTCAGTTTTTGCACATGTAACTGGAGATTTTGGTTGTGGTGAAGGGGTATCAGGGAGAGATGACTGTTCATAAGCATTTTGAATAATTTTTTCTTAAGAAACGTATTTAAGTGAATGGAGAGGTACAGTATATTAGATGTTTGTAGGATACATCCAGAATAACATCCAGAAAAAAGGCACTCCTTCACATGAATGTATATCTAAACAAGAATAAAAATGTGCATTACTGTTAGTGCATAATGGGGGTCATTTCGAGTTGATTGCACGTAGCAACTTTTTGCTGCCCGTGCGATCAACTAGACGCCGCCTATGGGGAAGGGCTTTTTTGCATAGCAAAGCTGCGAACGCTTGTACAGCCCAGCTATGCAAAAAACTTTTTGTGTAGAAGTAGACCAAGGTAAGAATTACTTACCCTGTGCAATCGATCCAGCGATGCAGGTCCCGGAATTGACGTCAGACATCTGCCCTACAAATGCCTGGACACGCCTGCGTTCGCCGCACCACTCCCAGACAACGGTCAGTTGACGCCCCGGAACGCCTTCCTCCTGTCAATCTTCTTGTGGTCGCAGCTGCGACCGCTTTTTTCATTTGCAGCGTCACTGCCCGGCAACGGCTGTCGCTGGGCAACGATGCACCTGCACAATGCGGCCCCCACGCAAGCACATTTCCGACCCGATCGCATGGCTGCGAAGAAGTGCAGCATGCGATAGGGTCGGAATGACCCCCATTGTGTTAAATCTATTTTGCTAGGTTTCTATTGTTATCTAAATAATCTGTATGTTATAATTCTATGCATTATTGTCATCCACTTTTGTCGGTTCAAAGTAAAACATTTGTTTAACAAAAAATAAAACCTAAAAGAAAATAATAATGTTGTTTTTAGAAGAGTGTAGTATGGTATGCCGGCAGCCGGGCTCCAGCGGCCAGCATACCAGTGCCGAGATCCTGACCGCTGGCATACCAACAGCTGGGCGAGCGCAAATGATCCCCTTGCGGGCTCGCTGTGCTCACCACGCTGCGGACACGGTGGCGCCACACTATTTATTCTCCCTCCAGTGGGGTCGTGGACCCCCAAGAGGGAGAAAAGGTGTCGGTATGCCGGGTGTTGGGATTCTGGCGCCGGTATACTGTGCGCCGGGATCCCAACAGCCGGCAAACTGAAGACCACCCTATTTAGAACATGCCAGATACAGAAGTGCCTCAATTTCACACACCTAAAGGCAGCGTGAGGGTTTTCCCCAGAAGTTGGGAAGATGCCTATGGCATTTTGTATAGGTGAGAAACCTTACCTCTTCATGTAACCTTTGGAGCATTTCTGAATTGTTAAATCAAATCACTTCAAGTACAATCTGTCTTCGTAGACAGACGCATAACTTATGGGCCCTACACACTTGTCAACCCGCCGCCGAGCTGCCCGACAGCCGATACGGCCGGCGGGCGACTCGGCGGTCTGGGGGAGGTGACGGGGGGAGTGAAGTTACTTCACTCCCCCGTCACCCAGCTCCATAGAAGTGCATGCTAATATGGACCAGATTGTCCGTATTGGCCTGCATGCATAAGCGACGGGGCACCAATGATGAACGAGCGCGGGGCCGCGCATCGTTCATCATTGGTGCTTCCACACTGAACGATATAAACAAGTTCTCGTTCATTAATGAACGAGAACGTTCATATCGTTCAGTGTTATCTTCCAGTGTGTAGGGCCCATTACTCTGTACAGCATATTTAGTAAGCTGAAGTACATTTAAAATTATTCAAGATATAACATGCCACAAATTACAAAATGTAACACAATTTAAGAAAACTTAGTGTTTTACATTTCAGAATTGTTAGTAAACTCATCACTGTGTAACAAGCCACTTATTTATTTTTCTTCAATAAATGTTTATTAGATTGTAACACAGAAAACATCAGAGACATACAAACACATGAGCACATGAGCAGGCACGTCAAAAGGACACAGTACACTTAAGAAAAAGCAGCAAATATCAAGTAAGGATATATCACTAGCCACTTATTCATGTAGTGGACCACCATTAATTCTAACCACAAATGAGTCATACACCATGTTCCCTCTGAAGCTGAGTATGATCTCAGTTTATGAAGTATAGTATGTCATTGATGCAAATCTGCTTTAACGAGGCATGCTAACACGGGGCCGTCATTTATCACCAATGCCCCATTTCCTTTGATGGTGTGGAGTGCATTGGATGTGTGCTACTAAACACAATGTTTGGAAACCTCTTTGTTGCCCCACAGCTCCAGTCAGACAAACATTTGTCATGCTTTAAGGTGTTGGACCATATTACCACTTTCCTCCCATTTGTTTTTTTTTTCTCTCCTGCTATTAGTGCTACAGTCTGAGCCGGTATCTTTTATCAAAGGCCTCCTAACCCGAGACAACCGGTTTCAGAGCTTCAATGAGCAACCAGCATCCACCTAATCCTTTTAATTCCCAGGGGAGCCTAACAGATTTCTTTTACAAGTTTGTCTCTGAATTTAATCCAGGTAAATAGTTGAAAACAGCAGGGGCACTCTCCACAGCACAGTTGTAGTGCAATAAATCCAGAGCAGTCCCTTTTATAGCTATTGATTACAAGTGCAATTTCTCTATCGTCCTAGTGGATGCTGGGGTTCCTGAAAGGACCATGGGGAATAGCGGCTCCGCAGGAGACAGGGCACAAAAAGTAAAGCTTTAGGATCAGGTGGTGTGCACTGGCTCCTCCCCCTATGACCCTCCTCCAAGCCAGTTAGATTTTGTGCCCGGCCGAGAAGGGTGCAATCTAGGTGGCTCTCCTAAAGAGCTGCTTAGGAAAGTTTAGCTTAGGTTTTTTATTTTACAGTGAGTCCTGCTGGCAACAGGATCACTGCAACGAGGGACTTAGGGGAGAAGAAGTGAACTCACCTGCGTGCAGGATGGATTGGCTTCTTGGCTACTGGACATCAGCTCCAGAGGGACGATCACAGGTACAGCCTGGATGGTCACCGGAGCCTTGCCGCCGGCCCCCTTGCAGATGCTGAAGTAAGAAGAGGTCCAGAATCGGCGGCAGAAGACTCCTCAGTCTTCTAAAGGTAGCGCACAGCACTGCAGCTGTGCGCCATTTTCCTCTCAGCACACTTCACACGGCAGTCACTGAGGGTGCAGGGCGCTGGGAGGGGGGCGCCCTGGGAGGCAAATGAATACCTATTTTGGCTAAAAATACCTCACATATAGCCTCCGGAGGCTATATGGAGATATTTAACCCCTGCCAGAATCCGTTAAGAGCGGGAGACGAGGCCGCCCGAAAAAGGGGCGGGGCCTATCTCCTCAGCACACAGCGCCATTTTCCCTCACAGAAAGGCTGGAGGGAAGGCTCCCAGGCTCTCCCCTGCACTGCACTACAGAAACAGGGTTAAAACAGAGAGGGGGGGCACTAATTTGGCGATATGCTTATATATATATTAAGATGCTATAAGGGAAAACACTTATATAAGGTTGTCCCTATATAATTATAGCGTTTTTGGTGTGTGCTGGCAAACTCTCCCTCTGTCTCTCCAAAGGGCTAGTGGGTCCTGTCCTCTATCAGAGCATTCCCTGTGTGTGTGCTGTGTGTCGGTACGTGTGTGTCGACAGGTAGGAGGACGATGTTGGTGAGGAGGCGGAGCAATTGCCTGTAATGGTGATGTCACTCTCTAGGGAGTCGACACCGGAATGGATGGCTTATTTAGGAAATTACGTGATAATGTCAACACGCTGCAAGGTCGGTTGACGACATGAGACGGCCGACAAACAATTAGTACGGTCCAGACGTCTCAAAAACACCGTCAAGGGTTTTTAAAACGCCCGTTTACTTTAGTCGGTCGACACAGACACAGACAGGGACACTGAATCCAGTGTCGACGGTGAATAAACAAACGTATTCCTTATTAGGGCCACACGTTAAAGGCAATGAAGGAGGTGTTACGTATTTCTGATACTACAAGTACCACAAAAGAGGGTATTATGTGGGATGTGAAAAAACTACCATAGTTTTTCCTGAATCAGATAAATTAAATAAAGTGTGTGATGATGCGTGGGTTCCCCCCGATAGAAAATTATGGGCGGTATACCCTTTCCCGCCAGAAGTTAGGGCGCGTTGGGAAACACCCCTTAAGGTGGATAAGGCGCTCACACGCTTATCAAAACAAGTGGCGGTACCGTCTATAGATAGGGCCGTCCTCAAGGACCAGCTGACAAGGCTGGAAAATATAATAAAAAGTATATACACACATACTGGTGTTATACTGCGGCCAGCGATCGCCTCAGCCTGGATGTGCAGAGCTAGGGTGGCTTGGTCAGATTCCCTGACTAAAAATATTGATACCCTTGACAGGGACAGTATTTTATTGACTATAGAGCATTTCTATATATGCGAGATGCACAGAGGGATATTTGCACTCTGACATCATGAATAAACGCGATGTCCATAACTGCCAGAAGATGTTATGGACACGACAGTGGTCAGGTGATGCAGATTCCAAACGGCACAGTATGGCCGTATAAAGGAAGAGGATTTGTTTGGGGTCGGTCCATCGGACCTGGTGGTCACGGCAACTGCTGGAAAATCCACCGTTTTTTACCCTAAGTCACATCTCTGCAGAAAAAGACACTGTCTTTTCAGCCTCAGTCCTCTCGTCCCTATAAGATCATATCTGCCCAGGGATAGAGGAAAGGGAAGAAGACTGCAACAGGCAGCCTATTCCCAGGAACAGAAGCGTTCCACCGCGTCTGACAAGTTCTCAGCATGGCGCTGAGACCGTACAGGACCCCTGGATCCTACATGTAGTATCCCGGGGGTACAGATGGGAATGTCGAGACGTTTCCCCTTCGCAGGCTCCTGAAGTCTGCTTTACCAAGTTTCCCTCCGACAAGGAGGTAGTATGGGAAAAAATTCACAAGCTGTGTTCCCAGCAGGTGACAATTAAATTACCCCTCCTACTACAGAAAAGGGGTATTATTCCACACTATATTGTGGTACTGAAGCCAGAAGGCTAGGTGAGACTTATTCTAAAAAAAAAAAAAAAAAATTTTTTTTGAACACTTACAAAGGTTCAAATTAAGATGAAGTCACTCAGAGCAGTGATAACGAACCAGGAAGAAGGGGACTATATAGTGTCCCGGGACATCAGGGATGCTTACCTCTATGTCCCAAATTTGCCCTTCTCACTAAGGGTACCTCAGGTTCGTGGTGCAGAACTGTCACTATCAGTTTCAGACGCTGCCGTTTGGATTGTCCACGGCACCCCGGGGTCTTTACCAAGGTAATGGCCGAATTGATGATTCTTCTTCGAAGAAAAGGCGTCTTAATTATCCCTTACTTGGACGATCTCCTGATAGGGGCATAGTCCAGGGAACAGTTGGAGGTCGGAGTAGCACTATCTCGGATACTGCTAAAATCAGCACGGGTGGATTCTAAATATTCCAAAATCGCAGCTGATCCCGACGACACGTCTGCTGTGCCTAGGGATGATTCTGGACACAGTCCAGAAAAAGGTGTTTCTCCCGGAAGAGAAAGCCAGGGAGTTATCCGAGCAAGTCAGGAACCTCCTAAAAACAGTGCATCATTGCACAAGGGTCCTGGTAAAAATGGTGGCTTCCTACGAAGCAATTCCATTCGGCAGATTTCACGTAAGAACTTTTCAGTGGGATCTGCTGGACAAATGGTCCGGATCGCATCTTCAGATGCATCAGCGGATAACCCAATATCCAAGGACAAGGGTGTCTCTCCTGTGGTGGTTATAGAGTGCTCATCTTCTAGAGGTCCGCAGATTCGGCATTCAGGATTGGATGCTGGTAACCACGGAGCCCAGCCTGAGAGGCTGGGGAGCAGTCACACAAGGGAAAAATTTCCAGGGAGTGTGATCAAGTATGGAGACTTTTCTCCACATAAATATACTGGAGCTAAGGGTAAATTTATAATGCTCTAAGCTTAGCAAGACCTCTGCTTCAAGGTCAGCCGGTATTGATCCAGTGGGAAAAACATCACGGCAGTCGCCCACGTAAACAGACAGGGCGACACAAGAAGCAGGAGGGCAATGGCAGAAACTGCAAGGACTTTTCGCTGGGCGGAAAATCATGTGATATCACTGTCAGCAGTTTTTCATCCCGGGAATGGAAACTGGGAAGCAGACTTCCTCAGCACGACCTCCACCCGGGAGAGTGGAAACTTCATTGAGAAGTTTTTTCCACATGATTGTAAACCGTTGGGAAATACCAAAGGTGGACATGATGGCGTCCCGTCTGAACAAAAAACGGGACAGGTATTGCGCCAGGTCAAGGGACCCTCAGGCAATAGATGTGGACGTTCTGGTAACACCGTGGGTGTACCAGTCGGTGTATGTGTTCCCTCCTCTGCTTCTCATACCTAAGGTGCTGAGAATTATAAGACGTAGAGGAGTAAGAACTATACTCATGGCTCCGGATTGGCCAAGAAGGACTTGGTACCCGGAACTTCAAGAGATGCTTACAGAGGTCTTATGGCCTCTGCCGCTAAGAAGGGACTTGCTTCAGCAAGTACCATGTCTGTTCCAAGACTTACCGCAGCTGCGTTTGTCGGCATGGCGATGGAAAGCCGGATCCTAAGGGAAAAAGGCATTCCGGAAGAGGTCATTCCTACCCTGGTCAAAGCCAGAAAGGAGGTGACCGCACAACATTATCACCACGTGTGGCGAAAATTTGTTGCGTGGTGTGAGGCCAGGAAGGCCCCACAAAGAAATTTCAACTCGGTCGTTTCCTGCATTTCCTGCAAACAGGAGTGTCTATGGGCCTCAAATTGGGGTCCATTAAGGTTCAAATTCGGCCCTGTAAATTTTCTTCCAGAAAGAATTGGCTTCAGTTCCTGAAGTCCAGAAGTTTGTCAAGGGAGTATTGCATATACAAACCCCTTTTTTGTGCCTCCAGTGGCACTGTGGGATCTCAACGTAGTTCTGGGATTTCTCAAATCACATTGGTTTAAAACCAGTCAAATATGTGGATTTGCAGCATCTCACATAAAAAGTGACCATGCTCTTGGCCCTGGCCTGGACCAGGCGAGTGTCAAATTGGTGGTTTTTTCTCAAAAAAGCCCATATCTGTTTGTCCATTCGGACAGGGCAGAGCTGCGGACTCGTCCCCAGTTCTCTCCCTAAGGTGGTGTCAGTGTTTCACCTGAACCAGCTTATTGTGGTGCCTTGCACCTACTAGGGACTTGGAGGACTCCAAGTTGCTAGAAGTTGTCAGGGCCCTGAAAATATATTCCAGGACAGCTGGAGTCAGAAAATCTGACTCGCTGTTTATACTGTATGCACCCAACAAGTTGGGTGCGCCTGCTTCTAAGCAGTCGATTGCTCGTTGGATTTGTAACACAATTCAACTTGCACATTCTAAGGCAGGCCTGCCACAGTCTAAATCGGTTAAGGCCCATTCCACAAGGAAGGTGGGCTCATCTTGGGCGGCTGCCCGAGAGGTCTCGGCATTACAACTCTGCCGAGCAGCTACGTGGTCAGGGGAGAACACGTTTGTAAAATTCTACAAATTTGATATCCTGGCAAAAGAGGACCTGGAGTTCTCTCATTCGGTGCTGCAGAGTCATCCGCACTCTCCCGCCCGTTTGGGAGCTTTGGTATAATCCCCATGGTCCTTTCAGGAACCCCAGCATCCACTAGGACGATAGAGAAAATAAGAATTTACTTACCGATAATTCTATTTCTCGGAGTCCGTAGTGGATGCTGGGCGCCCATCCCAAGTGCGGATTATCTGCAATACTTGTACATAGTTACAAAAATCGGGTTATTATTGTTGTGAGCCATCTTTTCAGAGGCTCCGCTGTTATCATACTGTTAACTGGGTTTAGATCACAAGTTGTACGGTGTGATTGGTGTGGCTGGTATGAGTCTTACCCGGGATTCAAAATTCCTCCCTTATTGTGTACGCTCGTCCGGGCACAGTACCTAACTGGCTTGGAGGAGGGTCATAGGGGGAGGAGCCAGTGCACACCACCTGATCCTAAAGCTTTACTTTTTGTGCCCTGTCTCCTGCGGAGCCGCTATTCCCCATGGTCCTTTCAGGAACCCCAGCATCCACTACGGACTCCGAGAAATAGAATTATCGGTAAGTAAATTCTTATTATTTGACATCCTTTATTATAACTTAAAGCACATTCTGCTTTCTCACAAAGCAAAAAGAACAAAACAAAGTACTGCATTAATTGTGTCATATGTTTCTAAACCTACAGTATACAAAGTATTAGTAAGAAAGCTACTCAATCTAATGTATCACTTGTATTATTAATTTAATACGTAGATAACATGGTCCACAATTTCTGAAAAGGGATTTGCATTACCTTATAGCATTTGTACTTTTACTGATGAATGAATGAGCGTATGCCATGATGGATGTGAAATGTCATTGCAGTGGCGTGGAAATTCCAGCAACAGCAGCTTAACTCACCCCCTTAGTGGCCCGATCTCTCCATGGACTCATGGATTTTTGCACAGAGCCTTATAGAACTGCAAACAAAAATAAACGCGCAAATACACACATATGCAGAGCAGCACTCATGGGTCCTGATTCTGATTGGGAGTGAAGAAACAGAAAGTAACTTGGCACGAGGACAAACCATCTTGCACTGCAGCAAGAGTGTTTACAGGCAAACATAACAGACCTTTATTTCTATGTCCTTTTCTGGAGCTTTTTGGGGGTTTTTTATATTCAAATACGTTTCCGGAAGTCAGTGGCCGCCGGAGGAACACATACCGAGTATAATTGTATTTATCTAATTCAAGTTCTATATATATTATGATTTTCTGTACTTACAGTACAGTACAACGTTGAATTGTATATTTATAAATATAGATATGTATAGAGCTCTGCTTATCACATGGCCTACGAATTGGAGTATGGTCAAAACAGATTGGTGATAGCATTGACAAGTTAACCGTTGATGACAGGGTCATCTTAACAGCATTGTAGGCTCGGGGTAAAGCAATGTACTGGGGCCCCTATCCATTCAGGGGAATAAAAAATAAAAAAAAATCACCCCTCCTGTTGTCTCTCTATAGGCACTTTGATTGACAGGTAGCTCCAGCCATCCACAATCAACATGCTGGGAATCAGGTAGAGAATGCAGCCCTGCTGCTGGGATTGTGTATAATTCACAATCAGAGCATCCAGGCAGCATTCCATACCTCCCTCCCTCCCAAGAAGCTCTGGACTCACCAGTACTCCCCTGCTCGAAGACCCATAGAATCATGGGGTCCTGGGCAGCTGCCCAGTGTGCCTATACATTAACATGGCCCAAATGGATAGTCGATGGTTGTTAAAGGGGAGAAACTATCAATGGCTAAACCATGAATGGTTCTGGTCTGTGCATGTGCAAAGTAATGGGGACTGTGGCAGTACATGATTTTACAATCAGACATCCACCATTGATGGTAAAAGTATTTCCCATCAAGAGGAAACCATCAAAGATTACAAACCATTGATGGTTGAATCCCTAAAGCAGACTTGGGCATGTTCGAATCATGGAAGAGGTTGGGACAAGTCAGGACATAGCTAAGTGCAAAGTGTTTTATTGTAACAGGAGTGTAGATAAGCTTATGGGTGGGATGTACTAACCTTGAATATGTGGGGAAAAAAGTTTTGACCGCATTCCCATATGTACCAAGTTCCAGAATATGATGCATTCTGGAGCTTGGACCTTGGGCTCCATCTTTGGATGGCATTACCTAATAGAAGCCTATGGGCTTCTCTTCACATCTCCCCCTGAGAGGGACCCAATCGGATCCTTGCCAGCACCCCTTGTGGCACACACATCTGTTCTAAGCCCGGAAGTCCAGTGATTGCAAAGGACAGCTCTTATTTGGAAGAGATGTCCTTTGCGATTTTGATTGCATTGTTCTAGGAACGTTCTAGCACTATTATCATTAATTGACACTCACTACTGGCTGCACTGCAGTTGTCTGTGCAGGCCTACAGAAGCTATACTATCTGATATTGACAGAGGCTCACACTGATCTTCTGACCCGGGATATTGGCTGAACAACCCAGGTCCTGGTTTGGTGTGAAAGGGTCAACCCGGGTTGTGTGTCCGGGAATTAGACCCTGGTCGCGGCCAGGGTTGAACCCAATACCAACCCATATAAACTGCAGTGTGAAAGGCGTGACTTGGGTTATTTGACCCGGTTTACGTTTAAAAGCTGCTGTTTGGCTATCAGCAGCTGAAGCAGGCAGTACACTGTTAATATATAATTGGCTACTATACAGCAAAGCACAGCTGTGTTGCCTGTGCCATGCTATTAAATAAACATGCTTTTCAATAAATATGTTGTATCCTTTAGTTGTCATGAAACCTGAAGTAGTGCCAATTTCAATGAGGTTTTTCCTTACAAGAGGCCTGTGGTAAGATTTTGTTGCCAGGGTGGAAACACCTGTTAGTAACTACTTATTATAATAACCAAAACAAGTAAAGGGAAAACAGGAGCCTTTTAATATGAAAACTCTTCCATTAATGAAGAGGTTAAGAAGAAAGCAAATGACCAGTCACAGGAAAACATTTAATCCCTGCAGACACCAAATAGCGATATGCATATCCTCCCTCCAAACGTAAGCTTTATTTTCCTGCTTTGAAATGTCAAAAATGCCACAGGGGTAAATTGTTACCACACCTATTAAAAGTACAAAGCTTTGCTTTAAAGTGAAAAAAAAAAAAAAATCTATCAGGCTGAATCTCTTTGCTGAGTTATAGCATTCAGCGCACACTTGACCTCTGAGCATAAGTACCTGGTTTCTCTTTCAGTTGTTTCATGGCTCTACTTGTAGAGATAAATGTGATTGTTCTAAAGCAACATAGCTCGAGGATAATATCGCTCCCAAAGCATGCTTATAATCTTCCTGACAAAGTATCATTTTATTTTGAAATACTTGAAATCATTTTAGGGGTTTTCTACTTTATTTAATAAAGAATATGGGGGGGGTCATTCCGAGTTGATCGGTCGCTAGCTAGTTTTAGCAGCCGTGCAAACACCGCCCACTGGGAGTGCATTTTAGCTTAGCAGAAGTGTGAACGAATGTATCACAGAGCGCCTGCAAAAAAATTTTGCGTAGTTTCAGAGTAGCTCAAAACCTACTCAGCGCTTGTGATCACTTCAGACTATTCAGTTCCGGATTTGACATCACAAACCAACCCAGCCTAAGCTCAGCCACGCCTGCATTTTTCCTGGCACGCCTGCGTTTTTCCGCACACTCCCTGAAAACGGTCAGTTGCCACACAGAAACGCCCACTTCATGTCGATCACTCTGTGGCAAGCAGTGCGACTGAAATGCATCGCTAGACCCTGTGCAAAACTACATTGTTCGTTGTGCCCGTACGTCACGCGTGCGCATTGCTCCGCATATGCATGCGCAGAACTGCCGATTTTTAGCCTGATCGCTGCGCTGCAAACAAATTCAGCTAGCGATCAACTCGGAATGACCCCCGCTATCCCCCCTTCATTAGTAATAGTACTTTGATAGCAGAACATCTCTGAACTAAGAATCTGATTCCGCTTCAGCTGCAGTTTTGCTAAATTAGCAAAACTGCAACTGCTTGCAATCGCATGCTGGGGGCCGCGCAGCCCAGGGCAAGGCTGCCTAGCATGCTAATGGGCACCAGTAATTGCAATCGCATCGCTGAATAATGGAAGGCCCCCGGTCTGGCCACCACCATTTGCATTGTCGTAGTGGCCATGTGTGACATCACATGCCCCCCCTTACCCTGAAAATTGCCCGGACCTTTTTCCCATTTCCAATGCCACACCCCTGCAATGCCGCCTTGCTGCCCCGTGAAAACCTCTGCCAGTCAATCAGACAGAGGCATTCACATCAGTGTGATGCGATCGCATTGCCCTGCCCACACACTTGCGGAACATGCCCTGCGCGTGCGCACTGGGCAGGAAATCAGCAGTATGCGATCGCATCTCAGATGCAATCCATACTGAATGAGGCCCTAAGCTAGCCAGCTACGCCAATACAATGTAATATGTTCATATCTACAAGTGTTTGAGTATTTTAGAGTGTTTTTGCTTTATTGTATGTTGTTTAGCTACAATGTAATATGTATCCCACTATAGAAAAAATACTGCTATGAGATTAATCAGCACCATGTTATAGAGATACTCAGGGTCAAATTGGCAATTAAAGTCTCCGGGAAGTTTCCTGTCCTTTGAGGCTGATGGGACTGTGGCCCGACCCCCAGTAGCGCATCACTCACCCTTCTTTAATATGACAGTGTTAGAGGCGTTTGTTACTTACAGGCAGTAGCCGCCAGACACTAGGACCCAGTGTGGACAGCTCTGCACGCAGGTATGACCTCCACAAGCGCAGCTTCTTGCGCAGGCTTCCATACTAGCATCCTGTGGGCTTCCATTCTAGCATCCTGTGGGCTTCTATTCTAGCAGCCTGTGGACTTTCCCACTGTGTGCTGTTTACGTGTTGATGCCAGGCAAGAGACTGATCAAGAGTGGTCTGCTGCTACTACAGGCTGCAGGCACATCAGTCAAATGGAGGACAGCACCCGGCTGAAACAGCCACAGAGGATGAGAAGTCTCCTCCCCCAAGCTCGCCAGCCCTCTGCCTTTCTGTTTCTCCTCTTGTACCCAAAGCCCCACTGCACACACTCCCCCCCCCCCCCCCCCCACTGCTCTGCCTACCCTTACTTGTTGTTTTACCTTGTCTATCACCAATATCTCCAGGTAAAGTGATGTACTAATCCGGCCTACTTTTCATTCTGGTCGATTACAATCGATTTGGTGCCGCCCATGTGAGGCCACACCTGCCAATTTTGTCAGGGCCACGTTTAGCCCCCAATTCGCCCCTGGAGATACTGTATATATCCTGGTGGGGTATATTTGACTCCCTTTGTTGATAACTCACCATCCACCCAATCAAGTGGCCTTGTTTTTTTTTTTAAATAAAATAATCTGAAAGCTTCACTATCTGGGAAAGTTCAACATTAAGAGATTCATTTTTTGGCATCAGATGATAATACATAGATGAATTGACATTCTTAGTAATAAATGCATAAGTCACATTACCTATTTGTACACAACATCGGTGGTTGAAGTGGAATTTTTTGGAATGTGGGGGTATGCAAATATAAGGGGGGCTTTACTTAGGCAGGCCCAACGCCTGAGCCCCACTTCAAAATAATTACACAGTAACCTGGGCCTAATGCCAAGGGACAGTTACCAGAAGCATGGGCTCTCTGATGCCTAACATGTTCCACAGGCCTGAGACCTGAATAAACCGACCGGCCTAGTGCCCAACAGCCCTGGTGGTCTAGACAGGGTTAAATAAGTGAAGGTGGCTGAAGCAGATACTGTGGTGCTGGGAGAGGATGCAGTGGGGAGCTTCACTTAGTTATTTTCCTTTCCACCACTACAACAGTATCCGGTCCTCAGGTTCTTGCTTTGGCCGCTGGCCCATCCTGGCCAGCAGCGCCTCCTCTTCTTTCTTCGCCAGGGCTTCTTCTGTGGCCGGCTCTTGCGTCTTCTTTTCTTCAACAGGTCTGTTTTCCTCCCTCTCTGCTCATTTCCCATCACAGCATAGCACTCCTCTCCAGTCACAGCACCCCTTTTGCCCTCACAGCACAGGATTCCTCATCTTTCCCAGCATAGCACAATACAACACAACACAACACTCCTTCTCAGTACAGCACCCCTCACAACACATCTCTACTCACATCTCAGCATCCTCACAACACACCTCCCCTCACAACTCAGCATCCTCACAACACACCTCCCCTCACAGCTCAGTATCCTCACAGCACCCCTCTCCCATCACATCACAGCACAGCACCCCTTAGGAAGCTGACTGGCTGGTCATTTATCACTCATTGGGGGTAATTCAGACCTGATCGCTCCTCTGCGAATTTGTGAACACATAGTCACCGCCCAAACAGAACGAATACCCACCCCGGGCAAGTCTATGTATGCCTTGCGAAAATCTCTACTAACGTCGGTCAGCTGCATATCAGTTTCGCAACTCACCATAGAATGATTTTTCCAGTCTGTGCAGTCTGTGCGTAGTCCAGGACCTACTCCTACAGTGCAATAAAATCAGGCTGATCGGGGCCGGAGCTGACGTCACACACCCTCCCTGAAAACGCTTGGGCATGCCTGTGTTTTTCCTGACAATCCCAGAAAATGGCCAGTTACCACCCCCAAAAGCTGGCTTCCTGTCAATCAACTTGCATATGCCTAGAGATAAAAAAGATGTATGACTTTTTCGCAGTTTGGCCCTGCGCGTGCACACTACAATCCGTACGCATGCACAGTCGATTGATAATCGGCCGCCTTGCGAATTCACACAACAGCGATCAGGTCTGAATCGGGCCCTTTATCCATCTACACTTCATCACTTTTTAAGGCTTATTACAATTGGACCAGAGTGCTGACAGCCATTCACTGTATGGAAGTATGTGGAGAGAACACACAGGATTGTAGGAGGGGTAATTCATGTTGGTTTTTTTCTTTTCTTTTTTTAAATCATTCACATGAAGGGAGGCAATCAATTTGCTGGCTGTCGGGATCCTGGCGATCAGGATATTGCTGCCGGAATATCGACAACCGACAATGCCGACAGCCGAAATACCAGCTCACAGGGGCTATTCCCACTTGTAGGTGTCCAGACACCCATAGATTGGGAATAGATCCTGTGGCGAGCGCATCAGGCACACAGCGTGATGAGCGCAGCGAACCCGCAAGTGGACTTGTTGCGCTCACCCTGCTGCCGGCATTCTGGAAGCGGGGTTGCTGCTGTCGGGGTACTAATAGCCGGCATCCCATCCGCCAGAAATATATATGTATCCTCCATGAGTTTGTGCTTAGGTGCCCCAGTGCATTGCTTTGCCCAGGGTCTACAATGCTTTTAAGACAGCCCTGCTCACAGCACTCTTTGTAGCACAACACACATCACAGCAGCCCTCACAGCACAGCACCCCTCACCTCGCAGAACAGCTCCCTTCACCTCACAGCATAGTACTCCATACAGCACAGCTCCCCTCATCTCACAGAACATCTCCCTTCACCTCACAGCATAGTACTCCACACAGCACAGCACCCCTCACCTCGCAGAACAGCTCCCTTCACCTCACAGCATAGTACTCCACACAGCACAGCTCCCCTCACCTCGCAGAACAGCTCCCTTCACCTCACAGCATAGTACTCCACACAGCACAGCTCCCCTCACCTCGCAGAACAGCTCCCTTCACCTCACAGCATAGTACTCCATACAGCACAGCTCCCCTCATCTCACAGAACAGCTCCCTTCACCTCACAGCATAGTACTCCACACAGCACAGCACCCCTCACCTCGCAGAACAGCTCCCTTCACCTCACAGCATAGTACTCCACACAGCACAGCTCCCCTCACCTCGCAGAACAGCTCCCTTCACCTCACAGCATAGTACTCCATACAGCACAGCTCCCCTCATCTCACAGAACAGCTCCCTTCACCTCACAGCATAGTACTCCACACAGCACAGCACCCCTCACCTCGCAGAACAGCTCCCTTCACCTCACAGCATAGTACTCCACACAGCACAGCTCCCCTCATCTCACAACACAGCAGGGGACCACATGACAGTGACTCACAGTCACTGATGGTGGAGGCACCCTCCTCAGTGTGGTACTCCAGTTGTGTTCCTGCCATAACTGTTGTGCCAGCCCTGCATTTGAACTTGGCACCAGATGCAAAACAATCAAGGCTCGTGGATCAGCAGCCAATAAGGGATGGCCGTCCCTAATTGGCAGCTGGTCCACGAGCTGTGGTTGGCTCGCGTCCGGACCAAATTCAGAAGGACATCGGCAGCCCCTTATTGCCTCCTGGTCCGTGAGCCATGATTGGCTTGAGACCTGCACCAAATTTACACAGATACTGCTTTTGACTGGCACTGGGAGCAGTCACACAACAGAGATTCCTTGCCTCCTCTCTCCCCATTAAACAGCAGCAACACAACTTCATTTTGGGAAATGGAGGCCACCGCCACCGTCTTCTCTCTTGCCCACAAATGGCAGCTGACTGTCAATCACTGACTGTCTGTTGCCGTCCTGCTTCCTACATCACATGACCCATTTGCGTATGTGCAGAACCGGTCCTGTCCATGCGTTTCCTGCACTCCTCCCCCCCAAAGCTGTGTTTTGCCACTCCTGGATGTCCATGGCTGTCAGTCACCATGCAATCGCATCCTTACAGTGAAGGTCACGCATGTGCACTGTCTCTGCTGAATGTGGCTGCTGCGTGTGAATGCAGATGCTGCGTTCAACTCTAAATAAGGCCCTAAGAACTTCAAACAGGCAGGCAGTGATACTAAGGGATAGTAGGTCCAGGGACACCACCTTAATATCTGCACAGTGAGTGGCAGTTGCAGTTAAAAAAAAAAAAAACTGAAAAAAATATATATTTTTTTTAAATGTATGTGTGTTCAGCAAACTTCAGGTGGACAGTCATACAGTGATTAATAACAACACCAACGGTCAGTAGGTTCAGGGACAATGCCTCAATATCTGTACAGTGAGTCTCAGTTGCAGTTAAAAAGAACTGTTTTTTTATTTTATTTTTTTATTTGTGTGTGTTCAGTTAACTCAAGCAGACAGTGACAGTAGGACCAGGCCGGGCCAATGTGTTAATAATATCTGCGCAGTGTGTCGTGGTTGGTGCACACTTGCTTAAACGTGTGTGTGTTCAGGGCCAAACAGTGGCATTGTGTTACTATAACTCTCTACGGCTGAAGAATAAACTGTGTTCACAAATCCCTAAGTAGAGTCTATGGGTGTACAGTTTAGCTATGTCTGAGTTTGACATTGCTGATACCTTATTATTATTATTACCAGTTATTTATATAGCGCACACATATTCCGCAGCGCTTTACAGAGAATATTTGCCCATTCACATCAGTCCCTGCTCCAGTGGAGCTTACAATCTATATTCCCTACCACATGTACACACAGACACATTCAATCTAGGGTTAATTTTTGTTGGGAGCAAATTAACCTGCCAGTATATTTTTGGGATTGTGGGAGGAAACCGGAGTACCCGGAGAAAACCCACGCAAGTACGGGGAGAATATACAAACTCCGCACAGTTAGGGCCATGGTGGGAATCGAACACATGACCTCAGTGCTGTGAGGCAGTAATGCTAACCATTACACCATCCGTACTGCCCTGATATATGTAGAGAAGCCTCCTTCCAGCATTTCTGCACCCTCAGCAAATGTGGAATAAGCAGTACTAGTAAAGACGGTGATGATGATAAAATGTAAATTGAGGATGCTAATGTAGAAGTGCAAGAGGATAAGGAGATATTTGTGCACTATCTGACGCTAATGAAGATATTGATGATGCTCAGGATGTTGTTTGTCTAAGTCAGCTACAAGTGGCAGCAGTTCTTGCCTGTGATAAAAAGAAAGTCTCTGTGATGTCTGAGCATAAGAATAAAAAAGCCACCTCTTTGGTGTGGGGTTATTTTTACCCAAATCCTGACAATGTTTTTGAAGTCAACTGCTCCATTTGTGAGGCCAAAGTTAGAAGAGGCAGGGCCGTTAACCATCTAGGCACCTCCTCCATGTTACATCATTTGCGGCGAGTTCATTAAATTTATTTCTCATATGTCCTAGAGGATGCTGGGGTCCACTTCAGTACCATGGGGTATAGACAGTTCCGCAGGAGCCATGGGCACTTTAAGTCTTTTCAAGGGTGTGAACTGGCTCCTCTATGCCCCTCCTCCAGACCTCAGTTTAGAAAATGTGCCCAGGCAGACTGGATGCACTCCAGGGGAGCTTTACTGAGTTTCTCTGAAAGACTTATGTTAGGTTTTTTATTTTCAGGGAGGACTGCTGGCAACAGTCTCCCTGCTTCGTGGGACTTAGGGGGCAGAAGAAGGAACCAACTTCCTGAATAGTTTCATGGCTCTGCTTCTGGCTGACAGGACACCATTAGCTCCTGAAGGGTACTGAACGCTAGCTGCGGCTATGTGCTCACTCCCACAGCACGCCGTCACCCCCCTCACAGAGCCAGAAGTCAGAAGACAGGTGAGTGTAAGAAGAAAAGGATCTTCAGACATCGTGATGGTTGAAAGGTACCGCGCAGCGGGTGGAACACTGCGCGCCATGCTACCCATCACACACAGGCACTGCAGAGTGCAGGGCGCGGGGGGGGGGGGGCGCCCTGGGCAGCATGAAACCTACTAAAACTGGCAAAAATAAAAGGCATAAGATGCTGAGGCACAGTCCTACCCCCGCCAGTATAAATATTAGTTCAAAAGATCTGAGGGGAAATGCGCCATTACGTGGGCGGGGCTTCCTCCTCAGTCAGCCAGCACACTGCTCAGCACCATTTTCTCTCCCTCCAGGCTGCAGAGAAGAACGCCGGTCCTCCTCCACTGCTGAACTAAGTATCAGGGTGCTAAACAGGGGGGGCACAGTGAAATTTGGTGCTAAATATATATATATATATATATATATATATATATATATATACATAATATTGTGTGATTATATAAGCGCTACAGGTCTGTGGGCATTTTGTGTTACAAGGACATTTTACTACTGGCGCTGGGTTGTGAACTGGCAAATCCTATCTGTGTCCTTCTGACAGACTTTACTGTGGGTCTGTCCCCTATAAGTCCCGGAGTGTCTGTGGTGTGATTGTGCTTGTGTGTGACATGTCTGAGCAAGGGAGCTCTTCCCCTGAGGGAGCCATTTTAGGGACACAGAGTTGTAATGTGGTGGCACTGCCGACACACCATGAGCCTGAATGGGTGAAAGAATTTCGTGATAGTGTGAATCATATCAGTAAGAGATTGGATAAGTCTGAGTCTCATGCAGAAAGCTGGAGAAGATCAGTGGAAGATGTGATTTTTAGTGGTTCTGCTTTTTCATCCACAGACGTCACCTCTGGGTCACATAAAAGACCATTTGCACAAATAGTACATACTGATACCGACATGGACTCTGATTCCTGTGTCAACACTAATGATTTCAGGGAAATAGATCCTAAATTGGCAAAAAGCATTCAATACATGATTGTTGCTATAAGGGAGGTTTTGGAAGTTACGGAAGCCCCTCTGGTACCTCAGGAGAAGGCTTATGTTTATAAAGAAAAGAAAATTAATGTAACTTTCCCTCCTTCTCACGAGCTAAATACTTTTTTTGAGGGAGTTTGGGCAAACCCTGAAAATAAATTTCAGATTCCCAAAAGGATTCAGGTTGCTTATCCTTTCCCGGCAGAGCACAGGAAAAGGTGGGAGTCACCCCCAGTTTTAGACAGTGCCCTGTCACGGTTAACAAAAAACGTGATTCTCCCTGCACCTGGGACGGCTTCACTAAAGGAGCCGGCAGACCGCAAGTTGGAGACTACGTTAAAATCTATTTATGTGGCCAATGGTACGCTGCTCAGGCCCACCATTGCTTGCGCGTGGGTGAGTAGGGCTCTCAAAAAATGGTCAGAAATTGAAATTGACACGATAGAGACAAGATACTCCTAAAGTTAGGTCATATCAAAGACGCTGCTGCATACATGCTAGAGGCCATGAAGGATTTTGGGCTTTTAGGTTCAAAAGCCGCTACCATGGCAGTCTCGGCTAGGAGGGCATTGTGGATTCACCATTGGAATGCTGACGCAGATTCCAAGAGAAATATGGAGGCTCTCCCGTATAAAGGTGAGGCCTTGTTTGGAGATGGGCTGGATGCGTTGGTCTCTGCGGCTACCGCAGGTAAGTCGACATTCTTGCCTTATGCTCCAGCACCGACAAAAAAGACACATCACTCTCAGATGCAGTCCTTTTGGCCAAACAAATATAAAAATGGCAAAGGTTCCCCCTTCTTTGCAGGTAGAGGGAGAGGACGAGGAAAAAAGTCTGCAGCGTCTCCCGGATCGCAGGAGCAGAAGTCCACCCCTGCTTCTGCCAAATCTGCAGCATGACGCTGGGGCTCCCTTGCAGAAGTCCGCTCGGGTGGGAGCACGTCTGAAACTTTTCAGTCAGATCTAGGCTCAATCTGGCCTGGACACTTGGGTTTTGCAAATAGTGTCCCAGGGATACCAGCTGGAGTTTCAAGATGTCCCCCCATGCCGATTTTTCAAATCGACCTTGCCAGCTTCTCTTCCAGACAGAGAAGTAGTAAAGGCTGCAATTCAAAAATTATGTCAGGATCAAGTCATTGTCCTGGTACCCTTGTCACAGCAGGGAGGAGGTTTTTATTCAAGCCTCTTCGTAGTTCCAAAGCCGGACGGCTCGGTCAGACCAATTCTGAACCTACAATCTCTGAATCTCTACCTGAAAAGGTTCAAGTTCAAGATGGAATCTCTGAGGGCAGTGATTTCCAGTCTGGAGGAAGGAGATGTCATGGTGTCGGTAGACATAAAAGATGCCTACTTACATGTTCCCATTTATCCTCCACATCAGGCTTATCTGAGGTTCGCGATACAGGATTGCCATTACCAGTTCCAGACGTTGCCGTTCGGACTCTCCACGGCACCGAGGGTATTCACCAAGGTGATGGCAGAGATGATGGTCCTCCTTCGACAACAAGGAGTCCATATAATTCCTTACCTGGATCATCTCCTGATAAAAGCGAGATCCAAGGAACGGTTGGTGCAGAACATTGCACTCTCCTTGTCAGTGCTCCAACAACACGGTTGGATTTTGAATTTTCCAAAGTCACAGTTGGAACCAACGACAAGATTGTCTTTTCTGGGAATGATACTGGATACAGAAGTTCAGAGGGTATTTCTTCCAGTGGAAAAAGCTCTGGAGATCCAGAAAATGGTCAAACAAGTTTTGAAACCGACAAGTGTGTCAATACACCAATGCATTCGGTTGTTGGGAAAGATGTTGGACAAGTGGTCCGGATCCCACCTACACATGCACCAGAGGATAATACTGTCATCCAAAGCAAGGATTTCACTCCTGTGGTGGCTGCACAGTTCTCACCTATTAGAGGGACGCAGATTCGGGATTCAGGACTGGGTCCTAGTAACCACGGATGCAAGTCTCCGAGGCTGGAGAGCAGTCACACAGGGAAGAAGCTTCCATGGAAAATGGTCAAGTCAGGAATCCTGTCTTCACATAAATGTTCTGGAATTGAGAGCCTTCTACAAGCGGTGCATCTTCTACAAGATCGGCCAGTGCAGATCCAGTCGGACAATGTAACAGCAGTCGCGTACATAAACCGTCAGGGTGGAACGAAAAGCAGAGCGGCAATGGCAGAGGTGACAAAGATCCTCCTCTGAGCAGAAAGACATGCGAAAGCTCTGTCGGCAATTTTCATTCCGGGAGTGGACAACTGGGAAGCAGACTTCCTCAGCAGACACGATCTCCATCCAGGAGAGTGGGGCCTCCACCAAGAAGTCTTCGCAGAGGTGACAAGACTTTGGTGAGTTCCTCAAGTAGACATGATGGCATCTCGTCTCAACAAGAAGCTTCAGAAATATTGTTCCAGGTCGAGATACCCTCAAGCAGTAGCAGTGGATGCACTGGTGACCCAGTGGGTGTTTCGGTCGGTATATGTCTTCCCTCCTCTTCCACTAATACCAAAAGTTCTCAAAATAATAAGAAGAACAAGGGTTTGAGCAATCCTCATTGCCCCAGACTGGCCAAGGAGGGCTTGGTATCCAGATCTTCAGGAGTTACTCATGGAAGATCCTCGGCCTCTTCCTCCTCACGAGGACCAGCTACAGCAGGGGCCGTGCGTATATCAAGACTTACTGCGGCTACGTTTGACGGCATGGCTGTTGAGCACCGGATCCTAGCCCGAAAGGGGATTCCTAAGGAAATCATTTCCACTCTTGTTCAGGCCAGGAAAGGAGTAACGTCAAAACATTACCACCGTATTTGAAGAAAATATGTGTCTTGGTGTGAATCCAAGAAGGCTCCTATGGAAGAGTTTCAGTTGGGACGTTTTCTCCATTTTCTGTAGGCAGGTGTGGATGCGGGCCTAAGATTGGGTTCAATCAAGGTTCATATTTCGGCCTTATCAGTTTTCTTTCAAAAGCAATTGGCCTCCTTTCCAGAAGTTCAGACGTTCGTGAAAGGGGTGCTGCACATCCACAAGACGGGTGTCTGAGTTGGGGGCCTTGTTTCACAAGAGCCCTTACCTGATCTTCCAGAAAGATAGGGCAGAGTTAAGAACTCGTCAACAATTTCTTCCGAAGGTGGTTTCATCTTTCCATATAAACCAACCTTTTGTGGTGCCAGTGGCTACTGACACCTTCACTGCGTCAAAGTCTCTTGATGTGGTCAGAGCTTTGAAAATTTATGTCGCTAGAACAGCTCAGATACGGAAAACAGAGGCTCTGTTTGTCCTGTATGCTCCAACAAGATTGGGTGTCCTGCTTCTAAGCAGACCATTGCGCGCTGGATCAGAGGGACGATTCAGCACGCTCATTCCACGGCAGGATTGCTGATACCGAATTCGGTAAATGCCCCTTCTACTAGAAAGGTGGGCTCATCCTGGGCGGCTGCCCGGGGGGTCTCGGCATTACAACTTTGCCGAGCAGCTACTTGGTCAGGGGCAAACACGTTTGCAAAGTTTTACAAGTTTGACACCTTGGCCGATGAGGACCTCAAGTTTGGTCAATCAGTGCTTCAGGGTCATCCGCGCTCTCCCGCCCGTACTGGAGCTTTGGTATAACCCCATGGTACTGAAATGGACCCTAGCATCCTCTAGGACGTATGAGAAAACAGGATTTTAATACCTACCGGTAAATCCTTTTCTCCTAGTCCGTAGAGGATGCAGGGCACCCTACCCAGTGCGTACTTTACCTGCAGTTGTTAGTTTGTTGTAACACGAGTGTTGTGTTCCGATTATTTTCAGCATGTTGCTGCAATTGTTCATGCCCGTTGGCGTGTGTTAAGTTGAATGCCATGTTGTGCGGCATGGTTGAGGTGTGAGCTGGTATGACTCTCACCTTTAGTTTAAAAGTAAATCCTTTCCTTGAAATGTCCGTCTCCCTGGGCACAGTTCCTATACTGAGGTCTGGAGGAGGGGCATAGAGGGAGGAGCCAGTTCACACTCTTGAAAAGTCTTAAAGTGCCCATGGCTCCTGTGGAACCGTCTATACCCCTTGGTACTGAAGTGGACCCCAGCATCCTCTACGGACTAGGAGAAAAGGATTTACCAGTAGGTATTAAAATCCTGTGTTTGCAAAATGATAATAATTTGTAATTAACACCCTCATCATCAATCTCCTCTTTAGTGATCAGAGGTAGTCCTTCCAAAAAATTAGCTTGTGGGGGCCCAAACACATCAAGCACTTCAGCCACAAAAGTTGCAATCCCTGGTGCTGAGGTGCTTGGTCTGTTAAACTGTGCATGTCCTTTTTATACAACATAAAGGAACAATTCCATCTTGCACCATTTTTATTTTCATAATGTGTTGTATTTAAAAAAAAAATGTAGGCATTTTTATTGGTTATACAGTAGCTCTCATACATTACTAATTTGCAATACATTTTTAAACAGATATACATGCCGTGTGTTTGTGTCGCTGCTCTGTTGCTTAATATAGCCAGCCTGCCTCTGGCAGAATATTATGAGCTGTGAGGTGGTAAAAATCAGGGGCTGGCTGACAACTTTTAGCCTGAGGGTAAAAATCATGCAGGTGGCTCTTGCTTTTCTATTTGTGCACAGCAACAGAAAAATGGGCATCAACCAATCAAATGCAAGTACAAGATATGCAGAGTTGTACGCATTTGAAGCGCATCTCCACTTATGACTGAAGGCTGTAATGGGCAATCTAACGTAGATAAAGCTCAGTGAGGGTTTGTTGTCAGAACTGCAACAACAAAGTTGGTCATAAGCGTAAATACTCTTATTGCCAAAGCATCTTCTGCAGGAGGTGTAAGCTGATGGGCACTGATGATGAGGATTAGTAACACATATGGATAGGGGATAGGCGTACCACAAGATGTAAAACTGGACGAATGTAAAGTTTTGTTCTGTACATGCAAAGTAGAGCGCATAGTCCCAATTCTGTCTAAGCATCATTCCATAGGGAGGACAAGCCAAACTATCCAAAAGCAACATACACATTTATATGTAATAAGTCATTGTCCCCCACTCCTTCCCATAAACAGTACTAGCTGAATACCCGTGCTTTGCTACGCGATGAGGATGGTAAATTAGAATTATAGTTGTTCATTAATTGACGTTGGTTGGAGATCTAGTACAGTATATAGAAATATTTTGCTTCCCTGACCCACTTTGTGTAGTGGATAGACCCCTTTTTGGTCCCCCAAGGGACCCTGTTCCCACTACATAACTCTCTGTCTGTGGCTTCTTGCTGCCTCCATTCCCCTCCTCACATCATATCAGTTCCCATGTGAAATGATCGATTTATTTACAGTTTCTTATATAGCGCTGCACATTATGCATCTCCTGATATACTCTGAGCTGCTGGGGGACCCTGCTACTTCCACTATATAACTCTCAGTGTGTGGGTTCATGCTACGTCCATTCCCCTCTTGACATCATGTCACTGCCCGTCACATGCAGCCCTGCCCTGCCTGACATATCATGCATCTCCTAATATACTCTGTGCTGCTGGGGACCCTGCTCCTCCCACTATACGACTCTCAGCATGTGGCTTCCTGCTACCTCCAGTCCCCTCCTAACATCATGTCACTGCCACTGTCACATGAAGCCTGTCGTCACTGACATATCATGCATGTCCTGATATAGTCTGTGCTGCTAGCCCACCCCTAGGGGTGCTAGGGGTGTGTTACCCCCAGTGTTAGTTCCCAGATTGTAAGTCATATGTGTACCAAGTTTGGTGTAAATTGCAGCAAGCATTCCAGAGTTATGCTGTCTACTAAACTCTGTGCTCCTGTCACACCTCTAGGGGTGCTAGGGGTGTCTTACCCCCACAGTGTTTGTTCCCAGATTGTAAGTCATATGTGTACCAAGTATGGTGTAAATTGGTCCAGGCATTCCGGAGTTATGCTGTCTCCTGATATACTCTGTGCTGCTGCCTCCCCCTAGGGGTGCTAGGGGTGTGTTACCCACACAGTGTTTGTTCCCAGATTGTAGGTCATATGTGTACCAACTAAGTTTGGTGTAAATTGCTCAAGGCATTCCAGAGTTATGTTATCTGCAGAAATGCTCTGTGCTGCTGCCTCGCCCCTAGGGGTATGTGGGGGTGATAGGTTTATAGTATATAAAGGGTGTGTGTGAGGGGGTGATAGGTATATAAGGTATGTGTGTGGAGGGGTGATATATAGTATATAAGGGGGGTGGGTATACAGTACACAAAAATAGTAAATAAATATATGAGAAGGTGTCTGGAAGGGGCACAATATTATTAAATATATATGTGATAGGGTACACAAAATCACTAAAGATATCTATATCTATAGAAGGCAAAAAAGGAGATTTACTCATTGATTGACTCATCACGAAATCTCTTAAACCACAAGACCTACAATCTTGAAACTTGTCAGGTAGCTTCTCCTTAGGTCCCAGGTGCTTCCTAAGAATCGGTTTTACAAGTCACTGCCCATCCACAGAAATCGCAAAAAATGGATGGGTGTATGTATGTGTCTATGTACGTACGTATGTATGTGTATATGTATGTTCCAGCATAACTCTGAAATGCCTGCAGAAATTTACACCAAACTTGGTACACATATGACTTACAATCTGGGAACAAATACTGTTCCCCTAGTACCCCTAGGGGCGAGGCAGCAGCACAGAGCTGCTAGTACTTCACATTCATCATAGTGGGTGCCCACCTGTCTTCTGTCCACCATCTGCGGCTGCCTGAGTATTTCGGGGGCTGGGCAAAGTGACCTCACCTCCCTGCTTACGGTTATGAGAGGGGCCGCAGAGCCCAGTCACCTTGCCTGTGATGGGAGGAGGAGCTACACTGGCTGCCCATGGAGGAAGGAGAGGAAGCCAGTATGGCAGGAAGCAACAGCGGGCAAAAACCCACTACAGGCTTAAAGGCAGGTAGTGTGGCCCCAAATGCTATAAAGTGTACTGGTCCAGGGGCACAGATGTCATCCTGCCCCCCTGCCTAGCCTGCCACTGGTCAAAATTAGTGATGAGCGGGTTCGGTTCCTCTGGATCCGAACCCCCCCGAACTTCACCCATTTTACACGGTTCCGAGGCAGACTCGTATCTTCCCGCCTTGCTCGGTTAACCCGAGCGCACCCGAACGTCATCATCCCGCTGTCGGATTCTCGCGAGATTCGTATTCTATATAAGGAGCAGCGCGTCGCTGCTATTTTCACTCGTGCTTTGGAGATGATAGCGAGAGGACGTGGCTGCGTTCTCTCAGTTTCTGTGTTCAGTGTGCTGCAAATATCTGTGCTCAGTGTGCTGCAAATATCTGTGCTCAGTGGGCTTACAAATATCTGTGCTCAGTGCAGTGGCGTAACTGGAAATTTTTCTCCCCCAAGCCAAAAAATTCTTCGGCGCCCCCCCCCCATCCCCCATAATTGGCACTGTTAAAGGGATAAATGTGCGGGCGTCGAAGGCGCGCGCTGCAAAATAGGGGGTGTGGCTTCGTTGGGATGGGCGTGGCTTCACATAAAGGGGCGTGGCATTGCAGGAAAAGACTACGTTATACCCCAGTTTTCCAACCTGCACGCCCAGACGTTAGCCACCACTGGAAAGAAAAATAATCCTGATTCATGCCCCTTACATTATTTGTAATTTTTCCTCCTTATAGTAATGCCCAGTATACATTATGCCACATACTGCAATGGCCCTTAGACATTATGCCATACACAATAATGCACATGACACAATATGCACACACCATAATGCCCCCGACACATTATGCCACACACCGTAATGCCTGTGACACATTATGCCACACACCGTAATGCCTGTGACACATTATGCCACACACCGTAATGCCTGTGACACATTATGCCACACACCGTAATGCCCCCGACACATTATGACAGGAATCGCAATGCCCGTTATACATTATGCTACACACTGCAATGCCCCTGATACATTATACCACATACCACAATGCCCGTGATATAGTATACAACACACCGTAATGCCTGACACATTATGACAGGAATCGCAATGCCCGTTATACATTATGCTACACACTGCAATGCCCCTGATACATTATACCACATACCACAATGCCCGTGATATAGTATACAACACACCGTAATGCCTGACACATACCGCAATGCCCGTTATACCCTATGCTACACACGGCAATACCCGTTATACTTTATGCCACACTGCAATGACCCTGAGACATTATACCACATACCACAATGCCCGTGATACAGTATGCCACACACCGTAATGCCTGTGACACATTATGACACACACCGCAATGTCCGTGATACATTATGCCACACACCGTAATGCCCATTACACATTAAGTCCTACAGTAAGGCTTCTAATTACTTTTAAATTACCTGCTCGTTGCCAGGGGTTTTCATGCTCAGGGTGTCATGCTCGTTGCCAGGGGTTTCATGCACTGGGTGTCATGCTCGTTGCCAGGTGTTTCATGCACTGGGTGTCATGCTCGTTGCCAGGGGTTTCATGCACTGGGTGTCATGCTCGTTGCTAGGGGGTAGTGCTTGTTGCTAGGGCTGTGCTCCCAGTGCCACATATGTCCCCTGTGCCAGATATTACCCCACGGTGCCAGGTACTCACATGACCCCAGTGCACAATATAGCCCCCCCCATGTGCCAGGTACACATATACCCCCCCAGTGCCACATATGCCCCCAGTGCCAGATATTCCCCCTCAGTGCCACATATGCCCCCAGTGCCAGATATCCCCCCCCAGTGCCACATATGCCCCCAGTGCCAGATATTCCCCCTCAGTGCCAGCTATGCTCCCAGTGCCAGATTCCCCCCCCCCCCAGTGCCACATATGCCCCCTGTGCCAGATATTCCCCCCAGTGCCACATATGCCCCAGTGCCAGATATTCCCCCCCAGTGCCAGCTATGCTCCCAGTGCCAGATCCCCCCCCCCCCAGTGCCACATATGCCAGATATTCCCCCCAGTGCCACATATGCCCCCAGTGCCAGATATTCCCCCCAGTGCCAGCTATGCTCCCAGTGCCAGATTCCCCCCCCAGTGCCACATATGCCCCCTGTGCCAGATATTCCCCCCAGTGCCACATATGCCCCCAGTGCCAGATATTACCCCCCCAGTGCCAGATATGCTCCCAGTGCCAGATTCCCCCACCCCCCCCAGTGCCACATATGCCCCCAGTGCCAGATATTCCCCCCCAGTGCCATATATGCCCCCTCCCCCGCTGCTGCTCCCCCGCTGGTTTGTGTTGGAGGGACACGGAGGGCACAGCGCGCGCCTCTCCTGTGTCCCTCCTGCATCATCTCCGGCGGCCGCGGGTCTAATAAACGAAGTGCCGTTCGTGAGCTCTGATTGGCTCACGAACCGGCACTTCTTCTATTAGACCCGTGGCCGCCGGAGATGATGCAGGAGGGACACAGGAGAGGCGCGCGCTGTGCCCTCAGTGTCCCTCCAACACGGCAGGGAGGGTTAGTAGGAGCAGATTGACATGCGGACGCTCGTCCGCATGTCAATCTGTGCTAAATCAGTGGCGCCCCCGCAGCCCCTCGCCCCCAAGCCACCGCGAGGGCTGCGGGGGCAGTAGTTACGCCACTGGCTCAGTGTGCTGAAAATATCTACGTTCTCTGCCTGAAAAATGCTCCATATCTGTGCTGCATTGTAGTATATAGTAGGAGGACAGTGCAGAATTTTGCTGTGACCACCAGTATATATCAGTGGCGTGCGGTGAGGTCAGTGGCTGGTGAGGCACTACAGCCATAATGTCCGCCGAATCCTGCCGATGACCCCTACCGCCGCTGAGCCAATGCCCGCTACTACCCCTGCGCCGATGCCTGCTGCCACCGCCAATGGCTTACAAACTCGCCCACCATCAACTGACCCAGCCCTCCGCCACTAGTTTGCATCTCAGTCCGATGCCGCCAATGCCCGCTGCCTGCCTGCTCATCATACTTGTGATATATTGTACATTTTTATAGAAGAAAAAAAAAATTAGTGTTTGGGACTGGGAAGGGAGTGGGAGGAGGACATGAATGCAATTTTGTTGTCCAGGGCTTCCATTAGTCAAATTACGCAGCACAGTAGCACCACTTACACAAATTACGCCAGGCAGAGCTCCCTTTTACACATTACGGCAGGTACAGCCTCCTATTACACATTACGGCAGGTAGAGATCCCTTTTTTTATATTATGGCAGACAGCGTCCCCTTTTTTAAACATAACGGCAGACAGCGTTCCCTTTTTACACTTTACGGCAGACAGCGTCCCCTTTTTTACACATTACGGCAGACAGCGTTCCCTTTTTACACATTACGGCAGACAGCGCCCCCCTTATTACACATTACGGCAGACAAAGTCCCCTTATTACACATTACAGCAGACAGCGTCCCCTTATTACACATTACGGCAGACAGCGTCCCCTTTTTTACACATTACAGCAGACAGCGTCCCCTTATTACACATTACGGCAGCCAGCGTCCCCTTATTACACATTACGGCAGACAGCGTCCCCTTATTACACATTACGGCAGACAGCGTCCCCTTTTTTACACATTACAGCAGACCGCGTCCCCTTTTTACACATTACGGCAGACAGCGCCCCCCTTTTTACACATTACGGTAGACAGCGTCACCTTTTTTACACATTACGGCAGACAGCGTACCCTTTTTTTACACATTACGGCAGGTAGAGCACTTTACATCCCCCCCTCTACTCTTAGGGTGTACTGTAGTGTTCTGTAGTGTAATGCAGTGTACTGCAGTGTAATGTAATGTAGTATAGTGTACTGTAGTGTAGTGTAATGTAGTGTAGTATTATAGTGTACTGTAGTGTAATGTAAATGTAGTGTAGTGTAATGTAGTGTAGTTCATAGTTCATTCAATAAACTAATGCTTCAAGTTACTGAAACAATGGCTGCATGGGGAATCCATTGTTTCTGCCTGAACATGAAAGAGACCAGGCACCCACCCCGTATACAAAAAAATATGTGGCATCATCAGTTGTCTGCAGCATGTCAAACCTTTCTGACCCCAAATACACAGCGAGTTGCAGCCAATAAGATCTAAGATAGCACGAACAGCCATCAAAAGTGTAGACTGTAGAGCATATTGGCAATGTTTGCCAGGAGAGAGAGAGAGAGATACCTGCTGCAGTGTGTGGACGACAGGGGAGAGCCGCCTGGTGTCTGTCAGTGGGAGGGGAGGTGTTGCTTGTGGACGAAGTAGGGGGGAGCCGCCTGGTGCCTGTCAGCGGGTGGGGAGGACGGAACCGCCGGAGACGGACAGGGGAGAGCCGCCTGGTGCCTGTGAGCGGGAGGGGGGGACGGAGCCGGCGGAGGGGGACAAGGGAGAGCTGCACTCACTGCAGAGCCACCGCTGCTCCCATCCCAACATCCGCCTCGCACCGCGTGTGGGTGATTGGACAGCGGATCCAGTGCTGGATCCACTGTCCAATCACAGGTGCCTCACTGACATGGGGGTGGTGTCCCTGTCAGCGAGGCACTTTTTTCAGTGCCGCTTTCTCCAAGGTTTTCAATGGGCTTTTACAGCCCTTTGCTAGGCTCCGCCCCCCCGCTCTGTCCCCGTTCCTATTATGTATGGGAGGCACTGCTATCAGTGCCTCCCAAAGTCATTAAACACAAAAGAAACCAAATTCCATTACATCAAGAAGATACTTATGACACAGAATATGTGTCATAAGTATCTTCTTTGTATTGTTTTACTAATTAATCACAGGGGAGGCACTGCCACGCCTGCCTCCACGTCCCTGGTATATATATAGCAGTACGGTACAGTAGTCCACTGCTCTACCTCTGTGTCGTCAAGTATACTATGCATCCATACCTGTGCTGCATTTTAGTTGTGCGCAGTATATAGTAGGAGGACAGTGCAGAATTTTGCTGACCACCAGTATATATATAGCAGTACGGTACAGTAGTCCACTGCTCTACCTCTGTGTCGTCAAGTATACTATGCATCCATACCTGTGCTGCATTTTAGTTGTGCGCATTATATAGTAGGAGGACAGTGCAGAATTTTGCTGACCACCAGTATATATATATAGCAGTACGGTACAGTAGTCCACTGCTCTACCTCTGTGTCGTCAAGTATACTACAAAAGTTCAGTAAAATGACCCAAAAATCAAAATGAAAAGCATCTGATGAGAAGCGTAAACTTGCCAATATGCCATTTACGACACGGAGTGGCAAGGAATGGCTGAAGCCCTGGTCTATGTTCATGGCTAGTGGTTCAGATTCACATGAGGATGGAAGCACTCATCCTCTCGCTAGAAAACTGCAGTGCCACTCCTAGATGGGCCAGGTGTTTGTGTCGGCCACTTGGGTCGCTTAGCTTAGTCGCACAGCTACCTCATTGCACCTCTTTTTTTCTTTGCATCATGTGCTGTTTGGGGACTATTTTTTAAATCTGCCATCCTGTCTGACACTGCAGTGCCACTCCTAGATGGGCCAGGTGTTTGTGTCGGCCACTTGGGTCGCTTAGCTTAGTCACACAGCTACCTCATTGCACCTCTTTTTTTCTTTGCATTATGTGCTGTTTGGGGACTATTTTTTTAATCTGCCATCCTGTCTGACACTGCAGTGCCACTCCTAGATGGGCCAGGTGTTTGTGTCGGCCACTTGGGTCGCTTAGCTTAGTCACACAGCTACCTCAATGCACCTCTTTTTTTCTTTGCATCATGTGCTGTTTGGGGACTATTTTTTTAAATCTGCCATCCTGTCTGACACTGCAGTGCCACTCCTAGATGGGCCAGGTGTTTGTGTCGGCCACTTGGGTCGCTTAGCTTAGCCACACAGCTACCTCATTGCACCTCTTTTTTTCTTTGCATCATGTGCTGTTTGGGGACTATTTTTTAAATCTGCCATCCTGTCTGACACTGCAGTGCCACTCCTAGATGGGCCAGGTGTTTGTGTCGGCCACTTGGGTCGCTTAGCTTAGCCATCAAGCGACCTCAGTGCAAATTTTAGGACTAAAAATAATATTGTGAGGTGTGAGGTGTTCAGAATAGACTGGAACTGAGTGGAAATTATGGTTATTGAGGTTAATAATACTATGAGATCAAATTGACCCCCAAATTCTATGATTTACGCTGTTTTTGAGGGTTTTTTGTAAAAAAAAAAAAAAAAACACCCGAATCCAACAAAAAAATTTCAGGGAGGTTTTGCCAAAACCCATCCAAATCCAAAACACGGCCGCGGAACCGAATCCAAAACCAAAACCCGAAAAATTTCCGGTGCACATCACTAGTCAAAATTGACTGGAAATTAATGTTATTGAGGTTAATAATACTGTAGGGGGAAAAATAAAGCCAAATTACATGATTTTAGCTGTTATTAGCATTTAAAAAAAATACAGATCCAAAACCAAAACAGGTAAGCGTGGTTTTGCAAAATCAAAACCAAAACATGAAAATTAATCCAGATTCAAAACCAAAACACGGGGTTGGTGCACATCTCTATTATATAGATATAGTTTATGTTAGGGGTGGGCACCGAGCCCTTTTTTCAGGATTTGTGTTTTGGTTTTGGTTCTGTATCTCCTTCGTGTTTTGGATCTGTATTGGTTTTGCCAAAACCACCCTTGCAGGTTTTGGTCTTGGATCTGTAACTTTTTTTTAAAAAAATCATAAAAACAGCTAAAATGACAGAATTTGGAGGTGTTTTTGTTCCTACAGTATTATTAACCTCAATACCATTAATTTCCACTCATTTCCAGACTATTCTAAATACCTTACAGCTCACAATATTGTTTTTATACAGTTTAAGACAAAAAGGTTGCACCGAGGTAGCTGGACCGAGCAGCAGCAGCCATTGGATGTATATACTGGGAGGACAAAATATAAAAAAAAAATGTATTTAAAAAAAAAAAACGCATTAGACAAGGCTCAAGATTTCAGTTCACAAAAAGATGTTTAAGGCAAACAATAAAAAAGACAATATTTCAGATTTTATTTTAATTTACATTTATTTTAATTTAATTAATTGAAATTATTTCATTTAATTTATTTTGGATTCAATTCGTAATTTCCTCAAACATATCTTTGATATGCAGAAAGTTCTTTATAGAAGTGTGGAGAGTTTATTCATATTAATTTAATTAGAATTTAGTTAATTTATAATTATTATTATTATTATTATTATTATTAATAATAATAATAATAATAATAATAATAATAATTTGAATTAATCATAATGTGGTGATAAAAAGAATTATGAAAATAGGATAATAAGTTATACATAAGAATATGAGCTAGGGACACCGCACCCTGAAGTGGACAGAGCACGTCTGGATGTATACAGGGATGATACAGCACAAAATATATTTTAAAAAATTATTTTATTTTTGGTGGACTGATAGATCACCCCTAGATAGATGGAGCTGCTGCACTCCCTGGATGTATACTTGGATGACACAGCAAGAAAATATTAATTTAAATTAAAATATATATATATTTTATATATATATATATAATTTTTTATGTCACACACTGCGGTTACAGTGTTGCACAAATTAGTCAAAAATATGTAGACGTATTTTTTTATATAACACACCGGCAGTTACAGTGTCGCACAACTGAATCAGAAATATATATAATAATTATACACTGCGGTTGACTTCACCAACAGCGTCGCACAAATCAGTCAGAAATATGTATAATTACACACTGTGGTGTACTTCACCGACAGCGTTGCACAAATGAGTCAGAAATGTGCATAAAAATTACACACTGCAGTTGACTTCACCGACAGTGTCACACAATATTATTTATTTATTACCAGTTGTTTATATAGCGCACACATATTCCGCAGCCCTTTACAGAGAACATTTGCTCATTCACATCAGTCCCTGCTCCAGTAGAGCTTACAATCTATATTCCCTATCACATGTACATGCACACACATTCACGTTACGGTTAATTTTGTTAGGAGCCAATTAACCTACCAGTATATTTTTGGGACTGTGGGAGGAAACCGGAGTACCCGGAGGAAACCCACGCAAGTACGGGGAGAATATACAAACTCCACACAGTTAGGGCCATGGTGGGAATCGAACCCATAATCTCAGCGCTGTGAGGCAGTACTGCTAACCATTACACCATCCGTACTGCCCCAATACACAATACGTGTATGAGTAGGAAATAATATACTGTGGTCTTACCAGCAGTGTCACAGTACTTATGAAAATAAAATAAAAATTGTATAGTACACTAGGGAAAAGCACAAACAAACAAAAAATATTTTTTTTTATAATTTTAGGCTTTTAGTTTTTAGCATTTATTATTTTGATTTTACACTGGGGCAGAGCCCCTGGATGGACGGACAGGTCACCCCTTTCAGATACAGCAGACAGAGAGAGCACCCTTTTTCAGATATAACAGACACAGAGAGCACCCCTTTTTCTCTAACGTCCTAGTGGATGCTGGGGACTCCGTAAGGACAATGGGGAATAGACGGGCTCCGCAGGAGACTGGGCACTCTAAGAAAGATTTAGTACTACTGGTGTGCACTGGCTCCTCCCTCTATGCCCCTCCTCCAGACCTCAGTTAGAATCTGTGCCCGGAAGGAGCTGGGTGCACTTTAGTGAGCTCTCCTGAGCTTGCTATTAAGAAAGTATTTTAGTTAGGTTTTTTATTTTCAGAGAGCTTCTGCTGGCAACAGACTCTCGGCTACGTGGGACTGAGGGGAGAGAAGCAAACCTACTAACTGCGGCTAGGTTGCGCTTCTTAGGCTACTGGACACCATTAGCTCCAGAGGGATCGTACACAGGATCTCACCCTCGTCGTCCAATCCCAGAGCCGCGCCGCCGTCCCCCTCGCAGAGCCGGAAGACAGAAGCTGGGTGAAAGAAGCAAGAAGACTTCGAAATCGGCGGCAGAAGACTCCAGTCTTTATATGAGGTAGCGCACAGTACTGCAGCTGTGCGCCATTGCTTCCACACTACACCCACATACTCCGGTCACTGTAGGGTGCAGGGCGCAGGGGGGGGGGGGGGGGGGGGGGCGCCCTGGGCAGCAATTAGAGACCTCTTTGGCAAAAGTTTGCATAATATACAGTTGGGCACTGTATATATGTATGAGCCCCTGCCAAAATTGTACATGAAAGCGGGACAGAAGCCCGCCGTCGAGGGGGCGGGGCTTCTTCCTCAGCACTCACCAGCGCCATGTTTTTTCTCCACAGCACCACTGAGAGGAAGCTCCCCAGTCTCTCCCCTGCAGTTACACGGTAGAAGAGGGTAAAAAGCGAGGGGGGGGGCACATAATTAGGCGCAAAAATCAATATAAACAGCAGCTACTGGGTTAACATTAAGTTACTGTGTTATTCCTGGGTTAATAGCGCTGGGGTGTGTGCTGGCATACTCTCTCTCTGTCTCTCCAAAGGGCCTTGTGGGGGAATTGTCTTCAAATAGAGCATCCCCTGTGTGTGTGGTGTGTCGGTACGTGTGTGTCGACATGTCTGAGGTAAAAGGCTCCCCTAAGGAGGAGATAGAGCAAATATGTGTGTGAGAGGGTGTCTCCGTCGACAACGCCGACACCTGTTTGGATATGTGTAAGTGCTAAGGTGAATTTATTGCACAAAAGATTAGAGAACAGACAGGAAATCTACCCATGTCTGTCCCTATGGCGCAGAGACCTTCAGAGTCTCACAATGCTCACTATCCAAAATAATAAACACTGATATCGACACGGAGTTTGACTCCAGTGTCGACTACGATAATGCAAAGTTACAGCCATAATAGCAGAAAAGTATTCAATATATGATTATTGTAATAAAAGATGATTTGCATATCACTGATGACTCATTTGTCCCTGACACAAGGGTACACATGTTTAAGGGGAAGAAAGTTGAGGTAAATTTCCCTCCTCTCATGAGGAAAAAGAGCGGGAATCTCCAGACAAGACACTGCAGCTTCCCACAAAGAATTCTCAGGCAGTATCCTTTCCCCACTAGGGCCAGGATGTGATGGGAATCTTCCCCTAGGGTGTCACGTTTGCCCAGAAGGTAGCCCTAGCTATTCTCAGGGATCCTGCAGATAGCGTGCACATTCTGGTACATTACTCAGACCGGCGATTGTGTCGGCATGGGTTTATAGCGCTCGGGTGGCGTGGACAGGTAATTTATCAGCAGAAATTGAGACCCTAGTATGTATATATATATATATATATATATATATGTATATAGAGAGATATGTATATATATTAAAGATGCTGTCTTAAGAGATACATATAATCAAACATGCCCAAAGAGACATGAGTATACTGGGTCCTAGAGTCAAAGCTATGTCGATTTCTGCTTGACGTGTCATGTAGAATATGCAATGGACAGATGATGCCAACTTAAGTGGCATATGGAAGGCTGAGGATTGTGTGGAGAAGGGTTCTCGGACCTGGTCTCCACGGCTATAGCTGGTAATTCGGATATTTTGCCTTATATTCCTGCACAGCCTAGGAAAGCACGTCATTATCAAATGCAGCTTTTCGAACAAAGAAACAAGAAAGGCCGAGATGCGTCCTTTGTTGCCAGAGGCGTGGCCAGAGGAAAGAAGCTGCACAACACAGCTAGTTCCCAGGAACAGAAGTCCTCCCCTGCCTCTATGAAAATCCACCGCATGTCGCTGGGGCTCCACAGATGGAGCTAGGCCCGGTGGGGGCACGCTTTCGTAAGTTCTGCAACAAGTGGGTTCACTCCCTGTTAGATCCCTGGGCAATAGATATTGTGTCTCAGGGATACAAGCTGGACTTTGAGAAGATGCCTCCTCACTGACGGCCCTGCCGGCTTCCCCCCACGAGAGGGAAACAGGGTTAACTGCAATTCACAAATTGTATCTTCAACAGGTGGTGGTCAAGGTTCCCCTCCTTCGACAAGGAGGGGGTTATTATTCGACCATGTGGTAGTCCCAAAACCAGACGGTTCGGTCAGACCCATATTGAATTTAAAATCCCTGAACATATACCTGAAAAAGATCAAGTTCAAGATGGAATCGCTAGGAGTGGTCGTTACAACCCTGAAAGGGGGAGATTTTATCGTGACTCGGGACATAAAGGAGGCATACCTTCATGTCCCCATTTATCCACCTCATCAGGCGTACCTCAGAATTGCGGTACGGAATTGTCATTACCAATTTCAGACGTTGCCGTTTGGTCTCTCCACGGCCCCGAGAATATTCACCAAGGTAATGGCGGAAATGATGGTGCTCCTGCGGAAGCAAGGTGTCACTATTATCACGTACTTGGACGATCTCCTCATAAAAGCGAGATCAAGAGAGCAGTGGCTGAACAGCGTATCACTTTCTCTGGAAGTGTAACGGCAACACGGCTGGATTCTATATATTCCAAAGTCGCAGTTGGTTCCTACAGCTCATCTGCCTCTCCTAGGCATGATCCTTGACACAGACCAGAAAAGGGTTTATCTCCCGATAGAGAGAGCTCTGGAGCTCGTGACACTGGTCAGGAATCTATTAAAACCAAAACAGGTGTCAGTGCATCACTGCACTCGAGTCCTGGGGAGCATGGTGGCATCATACGAGGCCATTCCTTTCGGCAGGTTCCATGAGAGGACCTTCTAATGGGACTTACTGGACAAAGTGGTCCGGATCACATCTTTAGATGCATCGGTTAATCACCCTATCCCCCGGGGCCAGGGTGTCTCTCCGGTGGTGGCTGCAGAGTACTCACCTTCTCGAGGGCCGCAGGTTCGGCATTCAGGACTGGGTCCTGGTGACCACGGATGCAAGCCTCCGAGGGTGGGGGGCAGTCACTCAGGGAAGAAGTTTCCCAGGGCTGTGGTCAAGTCAGGAGACTTGCCTTCACATCAATATCCTGGAACTAAGGGCCATATACAACGCCCTAAGTCAAGCGGAGACCCTGCTTCGCAACCAATCGGTGCTGATCCAATCAGACAACATCACCGCAGTGGCTTATGTAAACCACCAAGGCGGCACAAGGAGCAGGGTGGCGATGGCGGAAGCCACCAGAATTCTTCGATGGGCGGAGAATCACGTACGAGCACTGTCAGCAGTGTTCATTCCGGGAGTGGACAACTGGGAAGCAGACTTCCTCAGCAGGCACGACCTCCACCCGGGAGAGGGGGGACTTCATCAAGAAGTCTTCGCGCAGATTGTAGGTCGGTGGGAACTGCCACAGGTGGACATGATGGCATCCCGCCTCAACAAAAAGCTACAGAGGTATTGCGCCAGGTCAAGAGACTCTCAGGCGATAGCTGTAGACGCACTGGTGACACTGTGGATGTTCCAGTCGGTTTATGTGTTTCCTCCTCTTCCTCTCTTACCCAAGGTGCTGAGAATCATAAGGAAAAGAGGAGTGAGAACAATACTCATTGTTCCGGATTGGCCAAGAAGGACTTGGTATCCAGAGCTGCAAGAAATGCTCACAGAGGACCCATGGCCTCTGCCTCTAGGGCAGGATCTGTTGCAGCAGGGACCTTGTATGTTCCAAGACTTACCGCAGCTGCGTTTGACGGCATGGCGGTTGAACGCCGGATCCTAGTAGAAAAAAGGGATTCCGGATGAGGTTATTCCTACGCTGATAAAGGCTAGGAAGGACGTGACGACTAAACATTATCACCGTATACGGCGAAAATAGGTTGCTGGGTGTGAGGCCAGGAATGCCTCTACAGAGGAATTCCAGCTGGGCCGTTTCCTTCACTTCCTACAGTCGGGAGTGACTTTGGGCCTAGAATTGGGGTCCATTGAGGTCCAGATTTTGGCCCTATCCATTTTCATTCATAAAAACTAGCTTCTCTACCTGAAGTTCAGACGTTTGTAAAGGGAGTGCTGCATATTCAGCCCCCTTTTGTGCCACCAGTGGCACCTTGGGATCTTAACGTGGTGTTGAGTTTCCTGAAATCTCACTGGTTTGAGCCGCTTAAGACCGTGGAGTTAAAATATCTCACGTGGAAAGTGGTCATGCTATTGGCCTTAGCTTCGGCTAGGCGTGTGTCAGAATTGGCGGCTTTGTCCTGTAAAAGCCCCTATCTGGTTTTCCATATGGACAGGGCAGAATTACGGACTCGTCCGCAATTTCTGACAAAGGTGGTGTCATCTTTTCATTTGAACCAACCTATTGTGGTGCCTGCGGCTACTCGTGACTTGGAGGATTCCAAGTTACTAGATGTAGTCAGGGCTTTGAAGTTTTATGTAGCCAGAACGGCTGGAGTCAGGAAAACTGACTCGCTGTTTATCCTGTATGCATCCAACAAGCTGGGTGCTCCTGCTTCAAAGCAAACTATTGCTCGCTGGATCTGTAACACGATTCAAAAGGCTCATTCTGCGGCTGGCTTGCCGCCTCCAAAATCAGTAAAAGCCCATTCCACAAGGAAGGTGGGCTCTTCTTGGACGGCTGCCCGAGGGGTCTCGGCATTACAGCTTTGCCGAGCAGCTACTTGGTCGGGTTCAAACACTTTTGCAAAGTTCTACAAGTTTGATACCCTGGCTGAGAAAGACCTTGTGTTTGCTCATTCGGTGCTGCAGAGTCATCCGCACTCTCCCGCCCGTTTGGGAGCTTTGGTATAATCCCCATGGTCCTTACGGAGTCCCCAGCATCCACTAGGACGTTAGAGAAAATAAGATTTTACTCACCGGTAAATCTATTTCTCGTAGTCCGTAGTGGATGCTGGGCGCCCGTCCCAAGTGTGGACTTCTTCTGCAATACTTGTATATAGTTATTGCTTAAATAAGGGTTATGTTATGGTTGCATCAGGTTTGTCTGATGCTCTGTTGTTGTTCATACTGTTGACTGGGTATGTTATCACAAGTTATACGGTGTGATTGGTGTGGCTGGTATGAGTCTTACCATGGATTCCAAAATCCTTTCCTTGTAATGTCAGCTCTTCCGGGCACAGTTTCCTTAACTGAGATCTGGAGGAGGGGCATAGAGGGAGGAGCCAGTGCACACCAGTAGTACTAAATCTTTCTTAGAGTGCCCAGTCTCCTGCGGAGCCCGTCTATTCCTTACGGAGTCCCCAGCATCCACTACGGACTACGAGAAATAGATTTACCGGTGAGTAAAATCTTATTTTCAGATACAGCAGATAACCCCTTTTTCAGATACAGCTGACAGAGAGAGCACCCATTTTTCAGAAACAGCAGAGAGAGAGAGCACCCCTTTTTCAGATACAGCAGACAGAGAGAGCACCCCTTTTTGAAATACCGCAGACTGAGAGCATCCCTTTTTCGGATACAGCAGAACGAGAGCACCCCTTTTTCGGGTGCAGCAGACAGGGAGAGCACCCCTTTTTTCAGATATAGCAGAGAGAGCACCCCTTTTTCAGATACAGCAGAGAGCACCCCTTTTGCAGATACAGCTGACAGAGAGAGCACCCGTCTTTCAGATACAGCAGACAGAGAGCACCCCTTTTTCAGATGCAGCACACAGGGCACCCCCACCCACTGCACACCACACCACGCCACACAGTACTGATGTGGACACGTCCGTCCAGTAAACTCTCCAATGCCGGAGTGAAGATGGCGCCGATGCACTGGAACTTATATATATATATATAGAATCCAAAACCCGCGAGAATCCGGCAGCGCGGTGATGACGATTTGCTTTGTTTTGGGATCCGAGTAACGCGGGAAGTCCCGAGCCAGACCCGGATCCCGTCTCGGATCACAAAGTTCGGGGGGGGGGGGGGGGGGGGGTTGGTTCCCTAGGAATCGAACCTGCTCATCCCTAGTTCATGTTCAGCAGACTTTTAAGGAACATGGTGGTCAATTTGCCAATTGCAGGCTTCTGTAACTACATCTATATATGCAATTTTTCTAGAGCATAGTTAAATCATTTTGGCAATTCAGATAAGCTTCCAAGACATGCTTAAATGGATTAGAAAAAAAAATGCTTAGGAACATTTTTGAAAAATAATGCTTTCATCATGCTCCTGGGAATGGTGACAGAATAAAAGCTAGTTGTGTTTTTAAATAGAAGAAAGACTTCTATCCAGATGTAGCCTTAGAAGTACCTTTGTTTGACTTGTCTAACCCATACTTACATTCTATTGCTTTATGTATTAAAGCTTAACTTAAATAATGTACACATGGGTAGCACTGTAACATTTAAAAAAATTAATAAATACTTTAAATAAAACGTGTCTTTTTGTAAGTATAATTATCATTATATTTAAATATTTTATAAATGTTCATCAAACAAATAGGAAAATAACTTTGCATTTAATAAGCCCAAAAAAAAGGTGTGGTATAACAAAAAGTGGGCTTGGTATAATAAAAAAAGTGGGCGTGGTATAACAAAAAAAGGGACGTAGCCTTGCTGCACAGAGTGTAATGACTGCCTCACACGAAATAACACATTGGCCCCCACAGGTAAAAACCTCAAACACATATGCCCCCACAGTGCCAGATACACATGCCCCCACAGTGCCATGTGCCCACAGTGCCAGATATGCCCCCACAGTGCCAGATACAGATATGCCCCCACAGTGCCATGTGCCCACAGTGCCAGATATTCCCTCACAGTGCCATGTGCCCACAGTGCCAGATATGCCCCCACAGTGCCAGATATGCCCCCACAGTGCCAGATACAGATATGCCCCCACAGTGCCATGTGCCCACAGTGCCAGATATGCCCCCACAGCGCCAGGTTACAGATATGCCTCCACAGTGCCATGTGCCCACAGTGCCAGATATGCCCCCACAGTGCCAGATACAGATATGCCCCCACAGTGCCAGATATGCCCCCACAGTGCCAGATATGCCCCCACAGTGCCATGTGCCCACAGTGCCAGATATGCCCTCACAGTGCCATGTGCCCACAGTGCCAGATATGCCCCCACAGTGCCAGATACAGATATGCCCCCACAGTGCCATGTGCCCACAGTGCCAGATATGCCCCCACAGCGCCAGATTACAGATATGACCCCACAGTGCCATGGTGGTCATTCCGAGTTGTTCGCTCGGTAATTTTCTTCGCATCGCAGCGATTTTCTGCTTATTGCGCATGCGCAATGTTCGCACTGCGACTGCGCCAAGTAAATTTGCTATGGAGATTGATATTTTACTCACGGCATTACAAGGTTTTTTCTTCGTTCTGGTGATCGTAATGTGATTGACAGGAAGTGGGTGTTTCTGGGCGGAAACTGGCCGTTTTATGGGAGTGTGTGAAAAAACGCTACCGTTTCTGGGAAAAACGCGGGAGTGGCTGGAGAAACGGAGGAGTGTCTGGGCGAACGCTGGGTGTGTTTGTGACGTCAAACCAGGAACGACAAGCACTGAACTGATCGCACTGGCAGAGTAAGTCTCGAGCTACTCAGAAACTGCACAGAGAAGTCTATTCGCAATATTGCGAATCTTTTGTTCGCAATTTTGATAAGCTAAGATTCACTCCCAGTAGGCGGCGGCTTAGCGTGTGCAATTCTGCTAAAAGCAGCTTGCGAGCGAACAACTCGGAATGAGGGCCCATGTGCCCACAGTGCCAGATATGCCCCCACAGTGCCAGATACAGATATGCCCCCACAGTGCCATGTGCCCACAGTGCCAGAATTGCCCCCACAGTGCCAGATTACAGATATGCCCCCACAGTGCCAGATATGCCCCCAGTGCCATGTGCCCACAGTGCCAGATATGCCCTCACAGTGCCATGTGCCCACAGTGCCAGATATGCCCCCACAGTGCCAGATATGCCCCCACAGTGCCAGATACAGATATGCCCCCACAGTGCCATGTGCCCACAGTGCCAGATATGCCCCCACAGTGCCAGATTACAGATATGCCCCCACAGTGCCATGTGCCCACAGTGCCAGATATGCCCCCACAGTGCCAGATATGCCCCCACAGTGCCAGATACAGATATGCCCCCACAGTGCCATGTGCCCACAGTGCCAGATATGCCCCCACAGCGCCAGATTACAGATATGCCCCCACAGTGCCATGTGCCCACAGTGCCAGATATGCCCCCACAGTGCCATGTGCCCGCAGAGCCAGATATGCCTCCAGTGCCAGGGCTGTCTTTTCGTATGGGCTCAATGGGCTCTTGCCCAAGGGCCCCAGGAGTATAAGGGCCCTAGGCTGATAGCTGAAGGTCCCCTCTTTCCAGGGGTACCAGATTTTTGAAAATCGGACCTGGGTAACCGGAGATATCCGACTTGAAAGCAGTGGCCCCAATCCAAACCTGTTAATTGCTCTTCCCAGCCAGATATCTCGGGTTCTGTCTGACTTAGAGTTTTTCTGAGGGCATAATCCTAAAGCTGTGACTCTCCCCTTTTGGTGTACACTGGCAGCTTGTCTCTACTATGTCCATAACAAGAGATATCAGCCTTCAAGCAGCTGGTCACTGCTCCAGTTCCACACGCCTAATATGCAGTTTTAGATTTTCATTGGTGAATTGCTCTGGCTCCTGAACTCTGATCCCCAAGTGCCCAGAACCTTCTGAAAGGTGGGACTCTCTAGTTTTTTAATCCCATTTAAAGCTAAAAAATACATTTTCAGGAATTTGAGATATCTGCAGTCAAGCAAGCTGCCCTCCCACCGGAAATTGATAAATATTAAGCCCACTCCACTATCCACCCCTCCCCTACGTATTAAACACCCCCTACCACCCTGGAAGTAATGTACTATGGCTTCTTCATTCAGCCCAATGACCCCTACTACAGTTTAGCCCCATCTGTATGGTAAAGGAGTAATTAGCAGAAATAACTGCTTCAGGTCCTACATGCTGAGTGGAAGATAGAACACCCCCTACTGCCCGCGGGACATCAAAGCTGCTGAAGATAGCACCCCCACTCCTACCGCTGGAGGATGGGTAGGGGGCCCAGTGCACTGCTGTGCCCAGGGGCCTACACTGCTGTTAAGACGGCCCTGCCCAGTGCCACATATGACCCCACAGTGCCAGATATGCCCCCACTGAGCCATGTGCCCACAATGAAAAATGGGAAGAAAAAAGAAGGCTCTTGTGTGGGCGCACTCTTGTAGAAGAAGTAAAATTGATATGATAATTGAGATGGAATATTTAAAACATAACTTTTATTGACTTTTTTATATGATATAGAATTCTTCCCTAAGATCTGTCCTTCGAAATGCAAGATAGAAAATAAAATGTTCTGGTCTCTTATTGGTAAAGAGTGTGTGGAAGGGTTGTAGACATAAATTGGTCATACCCCCATTCCCCTTGACCAGTACAGACTTGCTGTATTAATAGAACCACGGGGTGGTCAAGACACAGTAATATATAAGGCTATGTTCTTTGGCTTATAAGAGATTAGGGTAATGATCAGAAGTCACTCCTCTAAAAGCGATACAGAGAATTAGCATACACCTATCTGGATTCGAGACAATGAAAATTAGAAAAATAATATAATGAACATCACGAAAACAGTGTCAGTGACCAATATGTTTTTTACACCGAGATGGGAAAATAGGATTTAGAGATTGCTGAATAGAAGAAAATGGTGATGCTGCTGTTGATGTTAATATCGCATAAGTGAGGAAAAATCCTACTCTACAACACCAGGTATTCGCAGGTGGTCTCCCTTCCTGATACTGACCTGGCCCAACGCTGTTTAGCTTCCAAGATCAGACGAGATCGGGCGTTGGCAGCGTGGTATGGTAGTAGAGAATTTTATGTGAACACCAATGAGAGTGCACCTATTTAGGAATGCTGAAATTTTAGAAAGACCGACAGTAAAGTGATAGAGAAAGAATCGTGGAAATATGTGGATCTGCTTTCCACGTTAGACCCGATTTCAAAATTCCCACTCACGTGGTGCAATGTTCCGGGAATCGTGAATGAGAGTCCACGAAAATGGTGATCTCGGGAAGATGAGGTTGTCAGGATTGGCACTGTTGATTGCAATCAGAGAACTCCCTGACTGCTAAGTATGTTATGGTTTGTCCAAACAGACAATTAATGATAAAGGATACTAGAAAAAATGGATGCGAAGTCACACTAGTAGCACAATTATTTGAATCTTGAATAGAGGTTTGAAATCTATTAAATTACATACTGAAATGTCAAATTCAACATAACTGACAAATGTGATAGGTATGCCATTCATACTCATATGTCAATTGCTGAGGAGATAAGAGCGAGAAGAAAAAACATTGAATAAAAATTAGCAAGAAAAAATAAATTATAATATGTATCTGTTAATCATGTGCATTAACTGAATCTGAGGATATTTGCCGCTTGACCTCAGATAGGATGTTAAATGTCTAATAAATATGAGAGGTATATGCTATTCATATTCATATATCAATTGCTGCGGAAACAGAAATAGAAAGGAAGCAGAAAAAACTAACACTGAAAAAATAACAGGTATGTGTTAATCATATGCATTAGCTGATGAATCTTTGGATATTTGCAGCTTGACCTCAGACAGGGTGCTAAATGCTTGGTATGCTATGAGGACCCCTGAACAAAATTACCACTGTGATACACACTGAATGTGGGATAATTTAGGCAGTTCTGCCGAGGTTTGCAGTGGAAGTTGCTATCCGTGGCATACAGCCACAGGATAGAGGGGCTTACGGTTTCACCAGAGAGATGAGAGAGCCATGAAGAGCAAGCAGATAAATGTGGCTGATGCCAAGATGAGGTTGTGTCGACGAGACCCCTTTGCTGGATGCGGAAAGACGCGTTTCGCCCTAAGGCTTGTTCACTTCCGGGTTCCGTATGGTCCGGTGTGGGGAGCGGGCATTTATGTTAGCAGAAGGTCAGACTGGCCAATCAGGAGATGTCGGAGTTGTAATTGCTGCCCGTGTGAGCGGTTGCTAAGAGACCGCGGTAGCGGCTCTATGACGACAGATCCGGAGGGCTAAAGGTAATCAAAGATCGCGAGATCGCGGACGCCATTTTGGATGTGGGAATAATGACAGTTGTAATTACTGCCCGTATGGGCGGTTGCTAAGATACCGCGGTAGCGGTGCTTTGACGACAGATCCGGAGGACTGAAAGTAATTTGAAATCGCGAATACGCGGACGCCATTTTGGATGTGGGAATAATGTGACATAGGTTGATGGCATATGCTCCGATTAATGGAGTTGATTTACTTGGCTGTAAAATAAAATAGCAATATAATGGAAATGAGATACAACCTGATTCATAGAGAAATATGAGACTTGACAGGGGGATAAGGTAGTTGGAGAGAAGAAGATGTGCCTGAGACGGGCAATCATGAGCGGAGGGTTGGATATAGGAGTTTAGAGAATCGCGATATAGTGGACGCCATCTTAAAAGTGGGAATAATATGACTTGGAAAAATGACAATTGTTACTGTTATAGTACATATTATACAGAACTTAACAAGAGGATAACGGTTTGTGATGTGGGCACAGTAGACAAAATACATTGAAGTGGAGTGGATAGGTGGATGGAAGAAAGGTGTTCCTGGACTACTGTTAGAACGGCAATAAGGAAAGGGGGAGAGTGTGCGGGGGAAATAGGATGGAGGATGTGGGTATTTGGAAGAGGGGAAAATGGAACTAGGTGTGGTGATGGGAAGGGAGAGGGGGAGGTATAGAGAGGGGCTGGTAGGTGGAGAGTGGTGACGGTGAGCAGGAATGGGGGTGAAAGATGGATATGGAGAGGAGAAGGTAGGTGGGGGAGAAGGGAAAAATGGAGTGATGATTGGGGTGGTGGGGGGAGAAAAATGAAAATGAGGGGGGGGTTTAGTTTAGGGGTTAAGGGGTTATTGGTGAAGGAGGGGTTGTTATGGGGGGTTTTGGTTTTAAGGGGGGGGGAGAAAAAAATGACAGGTGGGAGATGGGGGATGGGGAATATTTAGTTGGGAGCTGGTGTGTTATGCGGGGGGTGTTAATGGTTAGAGTAGATTATTGTTGGTGAAAAAAAGGGGGGGGGGGGGAGAGGGAAAAACGTGGTGCATGTGGAGAAAACGGGGAGTGGGGTAATATGAGGGGGTGTGCTAACGGACCTGGGGTGAGGGTGAAACCGTGGGGGGGAGATAGTGAGTGGTGGATGGTTGTGAAGATTACAGAAAGGAGATGTGACATAGTGTCAGCTTGTCAATTGTGGGTACATTGAAAGGTGAACATATATACATGCGATTGCACAGAATGGCAAATGTGCATGTGTGAGGGTAAACTGTTAAAAAGTGAACATATGTACATGCGATTGCACAAAATGGCAAATGTGCATGTGTGAGGGTAAACTGTTTAAATCAAAATGATGATTAAAATGTAGTTATTTGTCCAAAAATGTAGATGACAAGTTAGAAACAGGTGAGACATTCTTTACAGAAAAACTCCATAATTGATGGTTTCATTGAGGCCGAAAGGTTTCAGGCTGTTTAGACGAAAGATCCATTCACTCTCCTTTTTGAATAGTTCTTTGGTTATGTCTCCTCCCCGTATTCCAAGATGTATCCGATCTAAGCAGAAGGTCTTGAACCCTTTGATGGATCCTTTGTGGACAGAATTGAAATGTCTCGCTACTGATGTAAGCTGTTTCATTCGGTTAAGATCTCTGGAGGCATTGCGGATATTTCCCAGGTGTTCTAATATTCTTTCCTTCCATTTGCGTGTGGTCATGCCTACATACTTTAGATTACACTCACAAGTTATGCAATATATCACAGCCTGCGTATTACAGTTAAAAAAGTGTTGTAACTTGACCAACTGGTCAAACCTGTCAATGACCGTGTTGGTTTGCAGGATCTGAGGGCATGATTTGCAATGTCCGCAAGGGAAGGAACCTGTGATAAAAGGTTTTTTTATATTTGAGGAAATCAAATGGCTGTGCACTAGATGGTCTTTCATATTTTTTGATCTGCGCCAGCTCATTTGTAGTGGAGAGTCAAAGAGAGGTGCCAAATCTGGGTCCAATTGTAAGATGGGGAGATGTCTGGTTATTGCTCCCTTCAGCTTCCTCCATTCAGGACAAAAAGTTCCAATGAAGCGAACGGTATCTTCCTGCTCAGTACTCTTGCTTTTCTTTCCAAAAATCAAACTCTCTCTCTTGGTTGCTGCAGTGGCAGTGTATGCCCGTTTGAGTGAGCGTCTGCTGTAGCCTCTATCCAGGAGACGGTTAGTAAGTTCCAAACTCTTGGTTTTGAACGTAGAGTCTTCTGAGCAGTTACGTCTCAGGCGTAAATATTCCCCTTTGGGGATGTTTTCCACGGTGGGCGGAAAATGAGAGCTTGTTTGGTGAAGGAGACTGTTAGTTGCAGTCTCCTTACGAAATAATTCCGTTTCTAGGAAGCCTGCATTGGATTTGTAGATACTAAGATCTAGGAATGGTACCCTTACAGGGCTGATGAAATGTGTCAGGGTAATGTTAAGATCATTTTGATTGAGGATCTGAATGAACTCCATGAGCAGGCTCTTATTTCCATTCCAAATCAAGAAGACATCATCGATGTATCTTAGCCACAGTATAATGTGTGTGGTATATTTTTCATTACGGGTGTTGAACACGTGGAAGTGCTCCCACCACCCTAGAAAGAGATTTGCATATGTAGGTGCACATGCTGCACCCATAGCAGTTCCCCTAATTTGTAAGAAAAATTGGTCTTGAAACACGAAATAATTTTTGGAGAGAACAAAAGTGAGTAACTGTAGAAGAAAATCAGAGAAGTCATTAGAGCCAATTTGGTCTAAAAAGAATTTGGCTGCAGTCAAACCTTGATGATGGTTGATGCTAGAGTAAAGTGCCTCAACATCTAAGGTCACTAAAAGGAAATCATCCTCAAAATGGATGTCGTGAATTTTTCGCAATAGATCGGCAGTGTCTTGTAAATAAGATGGTAAGTCAAGGACGAAATCACGTAGGTGTAAATCCAAGAATCGACTCGGCTGCTCCAAAAGTCCTCCATTACCCGACATTATCGGTCTGCCAGGTGGCTGCTGGGTGTCTTTATGAATCTTCGGCAGAAGATAGAAAGTTGGAGTTCTCGGATTTTGGACAGTCAGATATGCTGCTTCTTGTTTAGTAATGGTTCCCTGTGTGGCAGCCTCTTGTATCAGAGAGGTATAGGCTTTTTGGAACCTTTTGGTGGGGTCGTTGAGAAGTTTTTGATAGCAAAGGGGGTTAAACAATTGTCTATGTGCTTCCGTGATATACATTTCTAACGGCCATAGAAACAATGTTGCCACCCTTGTCCGAAGGTTTAATGATTACGTCTCGCCATGTTTCCATCTCACGTAATGCTTTCCTTTCTCGAAAGTTGAGATTTCTAGATGGATATTGATGGGCAGTTTTAATTCGGACGTAAATATCGTCAAATTCTTTTGACACCCTGTTGAGAAAAACCCTAATTTCTGGGCTGGTGTTATCGGGTGGGAAAAATGAGGACTTGGGTTTACATTTGGGTCGGCAGGGAATGTTGTCTTGTATGTTTGATTCCAATAATAGGTCCTCCAGGGCTTGGACTGCTTGAAGCTCGTCAGGGGATAAATCTGTGCTACGATCACTATCTTGTATTGCACGGTGTTTAGCAAAGAACTTTTTTAGAAGGAGTTTTCTACCAAATAATCTGAGATCTTTCTCCCAGGAAAATCTGTTGAATGATCTAGAGGGTGAGAAAGAAAGGCCTTTGGCCAAAACATCCATATGTACAGGTGAAAGAGGTCTATCCGATAGATTGATGACCTGTAAGGAGGGTGAGGTCGGGTGGGTTATCGTAAGGTCTTCCTCTGTCGGGCCGGATAACGGGCGGTCTTCGATGTATCCCAGTCGGGGTTGCGTCTGTCGCCTCTTCTTTCCCCCCCGCCGGGTTTTCCTTGATTTTTGTCCCGACCTCTTTGTTTCGAACCCTGGCCTAAAAAACGTGGGGAAAATTCTCCTTCTCCCTGATTGAATCTGGCGTTGTCTGAAGTCTCACTGGATGAATCTCCACTATTAGAGGATTCGAATTCTGAGAAAGTTGGGTCGTCCCTCTGTCTTCGATTCCTGCTCTGGGGTATAGGAGTCCACCTGAAGATGTCCCCACGTGAGAAATCTCGTTTGTCCCTGATAAATTTATTCCGCTTCCGATCTACTATTGTTTGTTCATATAGTTTTAATTCTTTTTGATGTTTCTCAAAAGCTGTCTGAAAAGACAAATCTTTTTCCCAAATTTCCAAGTTATGACCCAATTCCTCTATTTCTTTTTCCACTTGATCTATGAGTAGTGTGTCATGTTTGACCAAAAGATGTAACAATTCGTGGGAGCACTTCAAGAGTGCTGCCTCCCACTCGGTCTTCAAATTCTCCGTAGCAAGTGGAAAAGAAGGGAATATTTTGGGTCTTAACCCCCGGGGCACGATCTTGTGTTTGATGTAATTTTGTAATGTGGTGACGTCCCACGATAGGCGAGTCCTTTTCTGCAAACTTTTTTGTAGTCTAGTGAAAGTAGTCTTCCAATCAGAGTCAATGGGGGATTCTTCAAAGTTTTCTGAGAAGGGATCACCAAAAGTCTCCGGGTTTTGTCGTTTTGTTAGCTCCGCTTTTAGTGAAAAAGTGGTCATAGTATAGGCCTACTAACATAAAAAATGATGAAATGAATAGAAATGATACTGCTAAAATAGACAGATCCGGGAAGGAGGAAGTTATCATAGAGTAAGATAGTAACGAGAGACCGTGCCAAAGGATCAGAGACTGTTTTTGCAACAGTAGAAGATACTATATGAAAGCCCAGGGCGATCCGGCACCGGATTTACTAAGTAGGAATGATAATAGAATTAGGAAAAAGAAACCAAATTTGGACAGTGTGTTACCCTTAATAGATAAGGGAGAGAGGCGGCAAAATTAGCCCTTTTAGTATTAAATATATACGTATAAATGTTATGCTGTCCTAGTTGGTGGTGCACCCAGAGCCAGAAAGTATGCAAACTTTGAAAAATGGGAAGAAAAAAGAAGGCTCTTGTGTGGGCGCACTCTTGTAGAAGAAGTAAAATTGATATGATAATTGAGATGGAATATTTAAAACATAACTTTTATTGACTTTTTTTATATGATATAGAATTCTTCCCTAAGATCTGTCCTTCGAAATGCAAGATAGAAAATAAAATGTTCTGGTCTCTTATTGGTAAAGAGTGTGTGGAAGGGTTGTAGACATAAATTGGTCATACCCCCATTCCCCTTGACCAGTACAGACTTGCTGTATTAATAGAACCACGGGGTGGTCAAGACACAGTAATATATAAGGCTATGTTCTTTGGCTTATAAGAGATTAGGGTAATGATCAGAAGTCACTCCTCTAAAAGCGATACAGAGAATTAGCATACACCTATCTGGATTCGAGACAATGAAAATTAGAAAAATAATATAATGAACATCACGAAAACAGTGTCAGTGACCAATATGTTTTTTACACCGAGATGGGAAAATAGGATTTAGAGATTGCTGAATAGAAGAAAATGGTGATGCTGCTGTTGATGTTAATATCGCATAAGTGAGGAAAAATCCTACTCTACAACACCAGGTATTCGCAGGTGGTCTCCCTTCCTGATACTGACCTGGCCCAACGCTGTTTAGCTTCCAAGATCAGACGAGATCGGGCGTTGGCAGCGTGGTATGGTAGTAGAGAATTTTATGTGAACACCAATGAGAGTGCACCTATTTAGGAATGCTGAAATTTTAGAAAGACCGACAGTAAAGTGATAGAGAAAGAATCGTGGAAATATGTGGATCTGCTTTCCACGTTAGACCCGATTCCAAAATTCCCACTCACGTGGTGCAATGTTCCGGGAATCGTGAATGAGAGTCCACGAAAATGGTGATCTCGGGAAGATGAGGTTGTCAGGATTGGCACTGTTGATTGCAATCAGAGAACTCCCTGACTGCTAAGTATGTTATGGTTTGTCCAAACAGACAATTAATGATAAAGGATACTAGAAAAAATGGATGCGAAGTCACACTAGTAGCACAATTATTTGAATCTTGAATAGAGGTTTGAAATCTATTAAATTACATACTGAAATGTCAAATTCAACATAACTGACAAATGTGATAGGTATGCCATTCATACTCATATGTCAATTGCTGAGGAGATAAGAGCGAGAAGAAAAAACATTGAATAAAAATTAGCAAGAAAAAATAAATTATAATATGTATCTGTTAATCATGTGCATTAACTGAATCTGAGGATATTTGCCGCTTGACCTCAGATAGGATGTTAAATGTCTAATAAATATGAGAGGTATATGCTATTCATATTCATATATCAATTGCTGCGGAAACAGAAATAGAAAGGAAGCAGAAAAAACAAACACTGAAAAAATAACAGGTATGTGTTAATCATATGCATTAGCTGATGAATCTTTGGATATTTGCAGCTTGACCTCAGACAGGGTGCTAAATGCTTGGTATGCTATGAGGACCCCTGAACAAAATTACCACTGTGATACACACTGAATGTGGGATAATTTAGGCAGTTCTGCCAAGGTTTGCAGTGGAAGTTGCTATCCGTGGCATACAGCCACAGGATAGAGGGGCTTACGGTTTCACCAGAGAGATGAGAGAGCCATGAAGAGCAAGCAGATAAATGTGGCTGATGCCAAGATGAGGTTGTGTCGACGAGACCCCTTTGCTGGATGCGGAATGACGCGTTTCGCCCTAAGGCTTGTTCACTTCCGGGTTCCGTATGGTCCGGTGTGGGGAGCGGGCATTTATGTTAGCAGAAGGTCAGACTGGCCAATCAGGAGATGTCGGAGTTGTAATTGCTGCCCGTGTGAGCGGTTGCTAAGAGACCGCGGTAGCGGCTCTATGACGACAGATCCGGAGGGCTAAAGGTAATCAAAGATCGCGAGATCGCGGACGCCATTTTGGATGTGGGAATAATGACAGTTGTAATTACTGCCCGTATGGGCGGTTGCTAAGATACCGCGGTAGCGGTGCTTTGACGACAGATCCGGAGGACTGAAAGTAATTTGAAATCGCGAATACGCGGACGCCATTTTGGATGTGGGAATAATGTGACATAGGTTGATGGCATATGCTCCGATTAATGGAGTTGATTTACTTGGCTGTAAAATAAAATAGCAATATAATGGAAATGAGATACAACCTGATTCATAGAGAAATATGAGACTTGACAGGGGGATAAGGTAGTTGGAGAGAAGAAGATGTGCCTGAGACGGGCAATCATGAGCGGAGGGTTGGATATAGGAGTTTAGAGAATCGCGATATAGTGGACGCCATCTTAAAAGTGGGAATAATATGACTTGGAAAAATGACAATTGTTACTGTTATAGTACATATTATACAGAACTTAACAAGAGGATAACGGTTTGTGATGTGGGCACAGTAGACAAAATACATTGAAGTGGAGTGGATAGGTGGATGGAAGAAAGGTGTTCCTGGACTACTGTTAGAACGGCAATAAGGAAAGGGGGAGAGTGTGCGGGGGAAATAGGATGGAGGATGTGGGTATTTGGAAGAGGGGAAAATGGAACTAGGTGTGGTGATGGGAAGGGAGAGGGGGAGGTATAGAGAGGGGCTGGTAGGTGGAGAGTGGTGACGGTGAGCAGGAATGGGGGTGAAAGATGGATATGGAGAGGAGAAGGTAGGTGGGGGAGAAGGGAAAAATGGAGTGATGATTGGGGTGGTGGGGGGAGAAAAATGAAAATGAGGGGGGGGGGGGTTTAGTTTAGGGGTTAAGGGGTTATTGGTGAAGGAGGGGTTGTTATGGGGGGTTTTGGTTTTAAGGGGGGGGGGGGAGAAAAAAAAAAAAAAAAAAAGATCTCGCGATCTTTGATTACCTTTAGCCCTCCGGATCTGTCGTCATAGAGCCACTACCGCGGTCTCTTAGCAACCGCTCACACGGGCAGCAATTACAACTCCGACATCTCCTGATTGGCCAGTCTGACCTTCTGCTAACATAAATGCCCGCTCCCCACACCGGACCATACGGAACCCGGAAGTGAACAAGCCTTAGGGCGAAACGCGTCTTTCCGCATCCAGCAAAGGGGTCTCGTCGACACAACCTCATCTTGGCATCAGCCACATTTATCTGCTTGCTCTTCATGGCTCTCTCATCTCTCTGGTGAAACCGTAAGCCCCTCTATCCTGTGGCTGTATGCCACGGATAGCAACTTCCACTGCAAACCTCGGCAGAACTGCCTAAATTATCCCACATTCAGTGTGTATCACAGTGGTAATTTTGTTCAGGGGTCCTCATAGCATACCAAGCATTTAGCACCCTGTCTGAGGTCAAGCTGCAAATATCCAAAGATTCATCAGCTAATGCATATGATTAACACATACCTGTTATTTTTTCAGTGTTTGTTTTTTCTGCTTCCTTTCTATTTCTGTTTCCGCAGCAACTGATATATGAATATGAATAGCATATACCTCTCATATTTATTAGACATTTAACATCCTATCCGAGGTCAAGCGGCAAATATCCTCAGATTCAGTTAATGCACATGATTAACAGATACATATTATAATTTATTTTTTCTTGCTAATTTTTATTCAATGTTTTTTCTTCTCGCTCTTATCTCCTCAGCAATTGACATATGAGTATGAATGGCATACCTATCACATTTGTCAGTTATGTTGAATTTGACATTTCAGTATGTAATTTAATAGATTTCAAACCTCTATTCAAGATTCAAATAATTGTGCTACTAGTGTGACTTCGCATCCATTTTTTCTAGTATCCTTTATCATTAATTGTCTGTTTGGACAAACCATAACATACTTAGCAGTCAGGGAGTTCTCTGATTGCAATCAACAGTGCCAATCCTGACAACCTCATCTTCCCGAGATCACCATTTTCGTGGACTCTCATTCACGATTCCCGGAACATTGCACCACGTGAGTGGGAATTTTGGAATCGGGTCTAACGTGGAAAGCAGATCCACATATTTCCACGATTCTTTCTCTATCACTTTACTGTCGGTCTTTCTAAAATTTCAGCATTCCTAAATAGGTGCACTCTCATTGGTGTTCACATAAAATTCTCTACTACCATACCACGCTGCCAACGCCCGATCTCGTCTGATCTTGGAAGCTAAACAGCGTTGGGCCAGGTCAGTATCAGGAAGGGAGACCACCTGCGAATACCTGGTGTTGTAGAGTAGGATTTTTCCTCACTTATGCGATATTAACATCAACAGCAGCATCACCATTTTCTTCTATTCAGCAATCTCTAAATCCTATTTTCCCATCTCGGTGTAAAAAACATATTGGTCACTGACACTGTTTTCGTGATGTTCATTATATTATTTTTCTAATTTTCATTGTCTCGAATCCAGATAGGTATATGCTAATTCTCTGTATCGCTTTTAGAGGAGTGACTTCTGATCATTACCCTAATCTCTTATAAGCCAAAGAACATAGCCTTATATATTACTGTGTCTTGACCACCCCGTGGTTCTATTAATACAGCAAGTCTGTACTGGTCAAGGGGAATGGGGGTATGACCAATTTATGTCTACAACCCTTCCACACACTCTTTACCAATAAGAGACCAGAACATTTTATTTTCTATCTTGCATTTCGAAGGACAGATCTTAGGGAAGAATTCTATATCATATAAAAAAAGTCAATAAAAGTTATGTTTTAAATATTCCATCTCAATTATCATATCAATTTTACTTCTTCTACAAGAGTGCGCCCACACAAGAGCCTTCTTTTTTCTTCCCATTTTTCAAAGTTTGCATACTTTCTGGCTCTGGGTGCACCACCAACTAGGACAGCATAACATTTATACGTATATATTTAATACTAAAAGGGCTAATTTTGCCGCCTCTCTCCCTTATCTATTAAGGGTAACACACTGTCCAAATTTGGTTTCTTTTTCCTAATTCTATTATCATTCCTACTTAGTAAATCCGGTGCCGGATCGCCCTGGGCTTTCATACCATGTGCCCACAATGCCAGATATGCCCCCATAGTAGAGCTCACCGGAGTGGAGAGCGCAGCGCGCGCTTCTCCTGTCTGCCGCCCTGCTTTTCAGTCTGATCTCCGGCGGTGACGGCAGCGTGTATAGCTCAAATCAGGCGCCGGTCCGCGAGCTCTCATTGGCTAACGAACCGGCACCTGATTTGAGCTATACACTCGGCCGTCACTGCCGCAGACCAGACTGAGGAGGCAGAGCGGCAGGCAGGAGAGGCGCGGCTTCGGATGGCTGGGCGGTGGATCGCGATCGACTGGTCGCATGTCCGTGATCGACCAGTCGATCGCGATCGACTGTTTGGCCACCCCTGCAATAGGCCTTTCACGGGACAGGCGGGTCGAAGGCAGCCCTTTCAGGTCAGACCATGTTTTAACACGGCAGGAAGAGGGAAATGTTACGCATTTAATAACGTGCAATGTAATAGGGGAACATTGTGTCGATATAGTCACGTCTGTATGCTGTGTGGAGGAGGTCACCCAGCAAAGGACTGCAATAGACCCACAGTTCAGTCAGCAGGTAGAGGGGAACAGAGAGCCGTTCCTAGATAAAGCGGAGTCACCAGTGAATTTAGAAGTTTTAGAATGGTGGTTGGGCCGCTATCCTCTTAGGGAGGAGGCGGCATTTTTATTACAAGGTTTTAAATTCGGTTTCAATTTACCTGTAGTTAGGCCAGTTTTAGTTTTAGCCAGAAGGAACCTAAAATCAGCTAGAGATTTCCCAGAGATCGTAAGAGCGAAGATTGCAGCGGAAGTTGCTTTAGGGGGTATGTGTGGCCCTTTTAAAAGTCAGCCTTTAGCTGAATTTTGTGTTTCACCATTTGGAGTAGTTCCAAAGAATGAGCAGGGAAAATTTCGGCTAATTCAATACCTTTCATACCTGGAAGGGGGCTCAATAAATGAGGCTCTCGACCCTTCTTTGTGTAGCGTGAAATATCAGTCTTTTGAAGAAATTGTTGCTATGGTTCAAGGTTTTGGTTTGGGTGCGCTGTTAGCGAAGGTGGATATAGAATCAGCTTTTAGATTGTTGCCGCTGCATCCTGATTCATTTAAATATATGGGTTTCAAGCTGGATGGTCAGTTTTATGTAGATAGGTGTTTGCCTATGGGCTGTTCAGTTTCATGTTCTTATTTTGAATGTTTTAGTTCATTTCTGCAACGGTGTGTTCAGGCAGGCACCAGTCATTTGGAAGTCGCCCATTATTTGGATGACTTTTTGTTGACAGGTTCTGTAGGTAGCTCGTTATGCCAGAAACTACTGTTTTCGGTTCAAGCGCTTTATTCAGTTATGGGAGTACCTACTGCTAAAGATAAAACAGAGGGGCCTGTGACCCGTTTATCTTATCTGGGTATAGAAATTGATACTGAGGCCGGCCTTTGTAGATTGCCAGCAGAAAAAGTGAATCATTTAAGGAGTTTGTTAGAAAATTTTATTTCTGCAAAAAAGATGACGTTGAAGCAAGTACAGTCACTACTTGGGTTATTGAAATTTTCATGCAGGGTCATTCCGATTGGTAGGGTTTTTAGTCTTAGGTTGGAAAGAGCCACTGCAGGGGTTAAGAAGTTACACCATTTTATTCGGATTTCATTAGATTTGAAGGAAGATTGTAAGGTGTGGTTAAAATTTTTGAGTGAGTTTAATGGGGTACGCATTTGGTTGCACGAAAGTAGTGAGTAATCGTGAGCTGCAATTTTTCACAGATGCATCAGGGTCGTTAGTCTTCGGTGCATATTTTGAAGAAGAATGGTGTGCCGAAGCTTCGCCTGAAGAGTGGCGAGCAAGGAAGCTTACTGATAGTATGCTTTTGCTTGAACTTTTTCCAATCATTGTTGCAGTTGAGATATAGGGTTTTAGGCTTATGAATTCTATTCTGGTGTGATAATTTAGGGGTGGTTCAAGCGATCAACAATCAAAAATCTTCATGTTCGCATGCTTTCAGGTTGTTAAGGCATTTGACCTTTAGGTGTTTACAGTTGAATATAGATTTGAATGCTAGGCATGTCCCTGGGGTTGAGAACGAGATAGCGGATGCTTTGTCTCGTTTTCAATGGGATGGATTTAGAGCATTAGCTCCAGCAGCTAAAGTGGAAGGTTTATCATGTCCTGAATTTGCATGGCAGATCATCAAACCGGTATGAAAGCTTTAGCATTGAAGGCATTGGCCCCCGGGAACTTTGAGATCATATTCTGCACGGGGCCGGTTCAGGGGCTTTTTGCGGCCCGGGCGGCAATAGGGGGCGTGGCTTCATAAGGGGGCATGGTCAGTTACGCCCCCTGTACTGTAGTTGTGCCGCTGAAAGGATGTGCGGTGCGCGATGACGTCATCGCGCACCGCACAGCAAAGGTCCTCTCCACGAAGGAAAACTAGACGCTAAGTGTCTAGTTCCCTTCGTGGAGAGGACCTTTGGTGTGCAGTGCGCAATGACGTCAACGCACACCGCACATCATTACAGTAAAGGTACTCTCCACGAAGGGAAACTAGACGCGTAGCGTCTAGTTTCTGTTCACAGCGGGCAGCCGACGAAGGGAAACTAGACGCGTAGCGTCTAATTTCCCTTCACAGCGGGCAGCGGGACAGCGGGCAGAGGCAGCGGGGGGCACAGCAGCAGTGGATCTTGCCATGGTGCGGCGCCCTCCGGATGGCGCCAGCACCCTCCGGAAGGCGGCGCCCCGGGCAAAAGTCCTGCTTGCCCGTGGCAAGATCGGCTACTGATTCTGCAGCTTGGAATGATTGGCAGGCGTACTTGAATTCAGGAGGTAGGGGTAAGAGTATGCACGATGCTATGTTAGACTTTGTATGGTTATGGCATGAGAGGGGTTGTTCCAAAGCAGCTATGTCAGGTCCTTTGTCAGGAATTTCATATTTCTCATACGTCCTAGAGGATGCTTGGGACGCTTCAAGAACCATGGGGTATAGAGGGGATCCGCTAGAGGCATGGGCACTTTAAGACTTTGAATGGGTGTGAACTGGCTCCTCCCTCTATGCCCCTCCTCCAGACTCCAGTTTAGATTATGTGCCCAGTGAGACTGGTCACACAGGGGAGCTCTACTGAGTTTCTCTGAAAAGACTTTATGTTAGGTTTATTATTTTCAGGGAGCACTGCTGGCAACAGTCTCCCTGCATCGTGGGACTGAGGGGAGAGAAGCAGACCTACTTCTGTGAGTTTCAAGGCTCTGCTTCTTTGGCTACTGGACACCATTAGCTCCAGAGTGTCTGATTGCTAGGTACGCCTAGATGCTCGTTCCCAGAGCCCGCCGTCACCCCCCTTGCAGAGCCAGAAGTCAGAAGATGGGTGAGTAGAAGAAGATCAGAAGACTTCAGTGATGGCTTTGAGGTACCGCACAGCGGCCGCGCTGTGCGCCATGCTCCCACACACACACAGGCACTGTAGGGTGCAGGGCGCGGTGGTGGGGGGGGTGCTCTGGGCAGCATATAAATCCTCAACAGAGTCTGGCAAAAGAATATATAAGTGCCTAGGCACTATATTTAACCCCCGCCAGTATAAATATATGTAAGAAATAGCGTAAGGGGGCGGGGCTTACCCCTCACAGCTCATTTCAGCGCCATTTTCTCCTCACAGAGATGCTGGTCCTTCCAAAACACTGCTGTACAGATCAGAGTGAAAAATGAGGGGGGGAGGCACAGTTGTTTGGTGCAATATAAGTTAAAAATAAAAAGCACACTATATAATGAGCGCTGTGGAAATGAGCTGGTAAACTCCTTCTGTGTTTCCCTGACAGAATGTACTGGGGTCTATCCCTTATAGCCAGTGTAATGTCGGTGGGTGTTTGGTACACGTGTGTCGGCATATCTGAGGCTGAGTGCTCTGCCACAAACGGCTGTGGGAATGACTCTGTCGGCACCGCCGACTCCTAATGGTACTTGGTACATGTAAATAAGTGTCAACATGTCAGTAGATCTATGTTCTTCCCAAGAGAAAACTATATGGGAGACACAGACGTGTGGGGGCGACCCTGTCGGCACCAACAATATCTGACGGGGTAAAAAATTGTCATGATAATGTGATGCATATCAGAAAAGGCTATACTTATATGTGTATGTATGAATAGTAAGGTTGCATAGCAGGGACGTGCGGTGAGCTAAATGGCTCAGGAGGCACTGGCTTTCCTTAAGATCCAGATTTGCACACAATATATGAACCAAAGCGTACATCTGGGCATTATACACAGTTGCAGCAGTATAAATTCCAGGAAATTTGGTGAGTTTTGATCAGAGATGTGCGGAAAAGATAGGTAGGTGAGGCACTGCCTCACCTGCCATAGACTTTTTACTCCAGAGTTTTGGCTATAAAAATTATTAGAATAATGCAAAGAAGATATTTATAACATATTGTTTGTATTTTTTATATACTTTACACAGTCAAAACTCTGGCACAAACGTAAGTATGACAGGAAAGGCTCTGCCTCACCTGCCTCACCCCACCACACGTCACTGTTGCATAGGTCTGTGGCACGAACACAGACGTAGTAATATTTATGGAGGGTGTCATATTCATAGAATAGATTTCCCTCAGACCCCTTGGGATCGCAAAAAATTTATTTTGCCCAGTTACTACTCCCTGAGATCGACACGAATACTGTTTCTTATGTCGACCATAATGTTTCCTGATTAGATCCACAAAATCGGCATTCAGTACATGTTTCATACACATTAAGAACGTATTAACGTCACTAGATACCTGCTGTTCCTGATAAAGGGATATATATATATATATATATATATGAGTTATATATATATAGATATATGTGTGTATAGGTGTATTTAAAGATATATATATATATATATATATATATGTATATATAAAAAAAGTATAATGAATGCTGGCGCCTTGTTGAAAAAAACTCTTGGTCAGCCGTGACAAGATGGTTTCAAATCCTCAGGAGGATTCCGAGTGTTTATTCTTTTCCCGCCGTGGATAGAATAAAGTGAGAGTCGCCCCTGTTCTGCACGGGGCCCTGTCACAAAGGATCGTATGCAGGAAGATATGTGATACTCTAATTATGTGTCCGCGTGTACATTGATTATACTTGCATTACATGCGCATGGGGGAGTAGTTGTATGCAGGGTACTCCTTAAGTTGGGTCATATCTATAACATTGCAGCATACTGCCGTGCGACTACAAGGGATATAGGACTCTTGGGTTCGCGGGCCAATTCCATGGCGGTCTCGATTAGGAGGCCGTTGTGGATTCACCAATGGAATGCTGATTCCGAGAAGATCTGGAGTCTCTTCCCTATGAAGGTGAAGCCTGGTTTGATGATGGCCTTTTTAAGTTGATCTTGGCAGATGCCACTGGTAAGTCTACCTTCTTGCCCTATATTCCCTCACAACGGTTGGTGACGCATTATTTTAGGATGCAGTCATTTCGACCGAATAGATACGGATTTCCCTTTCTTTGCAGGTAGAGGAAGGTGAAAAGGTAAGAGGTCAGCAGCCTTTTCAAGTTCGCAGAAGCAGAAATCATCCTCTGTTTCTGTCACATCCACCACATGACGCTGGGTCTATCTTGCGGGAGCCCACACCGGTGGGACCACGTCTAATACTCTTCAGTCAGTCCTGGAACGGACATGGACCAGTGAGTTTTCAGAATAAATTCCCAAGGGGGACACCAGACGTTTCCCCTCACCGATTTTTCAAATAGACCTTACCGATTCTCCTCTGGACGGGGAGGTAGTATACGACGTAATACAAGAGTTGTGTCAGGATCAGATCATTGTCCTGCTGTCCCGGTCACTAAAAAAAAAGAAGAAGCTGTTATTCAAGCTTTTTCGTGCTCCCGAGGCCGGACGGCTCGGTCAGACCAATCCTGAAAATCCTACAAAAATTTCTACTTAAGAAGTTGAACTACAAGATGGAATCTCTCAGGGCAGGAATCTCCAATCTGAAAAAGGAGAAAGGGGGTCTAATTACGTTTTTTTTCCGCATTAGGCTTACCTGTGTTTGCTATTCAGGATTGTCATTACCAATTCACCGGAGTGATGGCGGTATGATGGTTTTCCTTCGATAGTAAAAGAGTAATTATTATTCTGTACTGGGAGGCTCTCCTGATTACGGCGAGGTCAACAAACCAAGTGGTGCAAAACGTTGCATTCTCACTGCCAATTAACAAAGTGGTTGTCTCCTGAACTTGCCAGAATCACTGTTGATCCCAACGACGCGGTTGTCGGCGTTGGGAATAATGTTAGATACAGTACTGATGAGAGTTTGTTACTTCCAGAAGAAAAAAAAAGCTCTAAGGATCCAGAGTCCGGTCAGACCTGCAACAGTGTCAATCCATCAATACATTCCGTTGATGAAAAAGATGGTTGTGGCCTACGAAGCCATTCAGTGAGCAGGTTAAATGACAGGGTGTTTTTAGCGGGACCTGTTGGACAAGTGGTCCGGCTCCCACCTGGGATAATCCTGTTTTTTCAAGACCAGAATTTCACTCCTGTGGTAGCAGCGCAGTTCTCATAAGCGCAGGTTCGGGTTCCAGGACTGGATCCTAGGGACCACGGATGCATGCCTTTGAGGCGGGGGAGTTGTCACACAGGAGAAAAACTTCCAAGGAAGAGGGTCAAGTTAGGTTACTTGTCACCACATTAACGGTCTAGAGGTAAGGGCCGTTTATAACGGTTTTCTACAAACAAAACCGAAGCAGAAATGGCAGACGCCAGAAAGATTTTCCGCTGGGTGACGAAATCATATACGTGCTTTGTCAGCGATGTTCGTTCCAGGAGTGGACAACTGGGAAGCAGACTTCCTCGGCAGACACGTTCTCCATCCAGGATAGTGGTGTCTTCATCCAGAGGTTTTCACAGAAGTGACAGGTCGTTGAGGAATTCCTAAAATAGACAAGATGACGTCTCGCCTCAACAAGAAGCTTCAGAGATATTGTTACAGGTCAAAGAACCCTCAAGCAATAGCAGTGGACGCCCTAGTGACTCCGTGCGTGTTTCAGTCGGTATATGCGTCCCCACCGCTTCCATTTTTTTCCAAAAATGCTAAGATCGTACAAAGAACAAAGGTTCAGGTGATCCTCATTGTTCCAGACTGGCCTAAGAGGACCTGGTATCCGGATCTTCAGATGAACGCCGGATCTTAGCCTAAAGGATACACATCCAACCTCCCTTTGTGCCCCCCTGGAGCTCCATGGGGATCTTAACGTGGTGTTGCAGTTCCGGCAATCTCATTGGTTTGAACCTTTACGTAAGGTGAAGTTGTATTTCGTCACTTGGAAAGTGGTCAGGCTGTTGGCCTTGGCATCCGCAAGGCGGGTGTCTGAATCAGCGGCTTTATCCCACAAGTGCCCCTATTTAATCTTCCATGCAGATAGAGCGGAGTTGAGAACTCGTCAGTAATTTTCTGACAACAGTGGTTTAATCGTTTCACATGAAATAACCTATTGTGGTGCCAGTGGCTACTGAAGCCTTGATGGAATAGAAGTCTCTCGATGTGGTCAGAGCTTTGGAAATTTATGTCGCCAGAACGGCTCAGATTGGGACAGCGGAGGCTCTGTTTGTCCTGTATGCTCCCAACAGGATTGGGGCTCCTGCTTCCAAGCAGACTTTTGCACGCTGGATCTGTAATACGACTCAGCAGGCTCATACTACGGCTGGATTGCCGTTACCGAAATCGGTGAAGACCCATTCTACCAGGAAGATGGGCGCATCCTGGGCGGCTGCCCAAGGGGTCTCGGCATTACGGCTTTGCCGAACAGCTACTTGGTCGGGTTCAAACACCTTTGCAAAGTTTTACAAGTTTGATACCCTGGCTGATGAGGACCTCTTGCTAGGTCAATAGGTGCTGCAGAGTCATCCGCACTCTCCCGCCCCGTTCTAAAGCTTTGGTGTAAACCCCATGGTTCTTGAAGTGTCCCCAGCATCCTCTAGGACGTATGAGAAAATAGGATTTTAATACCTACCGGTAAATCCTTTTCTCTTAGTCTGTAGAGGATGCTGGGCGCCCGTCCCAGTACGTACTGTATCTGCAGTTATTGGGTATGGTTACACACATGGTGTGTTGCGTTTAAGTCAGCCTGTTGCTGACGTTATTCATGCCGTTGCATGCGTTATGCTGTTATTGTTTGTGTTTACACACAGGTTGTGTTACGCTTTCTGTCAGCGTATTGCTGCATATTCTTCATGCCGTCGGCTGGTGTTCTATTTGTTGAAGTCAAAAATATTACATAAAAAGAACATACAAACTACACACATATAAGTTGCTATACTTGCAAATACGCGCAGCGAGCACAGCAATATATGGTAACACACGCATTTACACGGACATGCCACAGAGATGGATTCAACACTTATTTCATACAGTACATAACTATAATAATATCAAGCGCCAGACATCATGATGATTTAAAATTATATATAATGAAGTAATGTCATGTATGTGTAATTGAACGAAACAAGATAGACCGGTCATATTTACTATTAAAGCAACCACATTAATGTGTAGATTCATTTGATACTTGTTATAAAGTTGTAGGACATTGCAACAAATAATTATGATTAAATGTATGTAAGCTAAAATCACTTTTATTAGAACAATAGATATTTCAAACAGGTAGTGGACAGGAAGCTCAGGCCAGCCCCTTTGGATTTCCTCAAGGCTGAACCTGTTCAGCATATACAAAGAGACTAGTGACTCATCATGAATGAGTGAGTCCCCTCCCCCAGAAACTAGATAACACATTGCTGACCACACATGAAGTTAGTTGCTTTTTTGGTACCAGAGGATGAAAGAGTTGCTGGCAGACCAGTTCCTGCATTTATTTACAGAGAAAGTGATATGGAAAGACGAATTTATATAACTTAAGGATAATGGTATTGTATGCTGCTCTATGTAACTGTATGTAACTGTGACTGTAACTGTATGTTTTAACTTCTTACTGTGTGAGTTGTAACCATGTAACTATAGGTATACTGTACTTTGTAATATATATCAAATCCATATCCTTTTAATAACAAATATATACATCAATGAGCTTTGGAACTCAGATAATGTGTGGGTGTATTGTTTTCTCTTATGGGATGCAGTGTTTTGTGATATATAGCGCACATTCATGGGATATGGTAATAAGAGGTGCAGGTGTTTACAATATATATTAGAGCGGGCATTTTAAATATTTGTGAGAAAGCAATTTGGCATTCACAGATGGGGGCTCTTATGGGATATCAGGGTCTTAATGATGCACTGTACATTACAAACGCGGCTGTAATCGACCGACTCCGATGGACGCATCGCGACACTGATGAAAATAACATCCACGTGTGTTGGTGTGGTATCAGTAAGCCAATGATATGAAATTTCAAGGGACAATGCGTTTCTCATAATATTTTAGATGCTAAAATGTATTTTTATTGTTGCAAAACAAAGTTCAAATAAGTCATATTGTGTTTGATTCAGATTGGATTGTTTATCTGTTAAGTAGGTTTAAAAGTACGTTTAAAAGTTGCTGCTTAGCCTTGATATAGTTTTTTTTTTAACTCAGGCCTAAAATAACTTCTGGTGCTTGTATAATGTGTGATTTCTTTGTGACAAAGGAAGCCGCATGGTCTGTCCTCCATTTTGGACTAACCACATGGCCTGTCCACCATTTTGTGTAAACCTCATGGATGTGGAAGGGGGAGGAGCAGTGGCCATTTTGGGAAGGTCATTTTCTAAATAGCTAATTCTCAGTCTGCTCAGAACAATCTGTTTCCTTGGTCACATTTCACCATTTATGAGTTACTAATGCATTTAGTTAACCATGCCATAGTCAATTACAAATAGTTTCAGTTGGGCCTAGTGAGAGTAAATGGTGAGATAAATGCTTGGCTTGCTGTAAGAAATTGAAAATAAAACAAAAAAACAAAAAAAAAATCTTTTTTTTTCTTCTTCTATCCCAGGATTTAGTTAACTCTCCGCTTGCTATAAGATAGCCATTGAAATGCAAATTAACCTGTGTAACTGCTTTTTTTTAGCAGTGAAAAGCAAATAGCTTTGATATGCAAATAAGAGGTAAGGTGTCTCACAGGAGACCAGTGAATGGTACATATATATAATATTATTATAATTATGTGTATATTTATATCAGTGTATGTTCTGCAAGATAGCTATCCAATCTGAATCATATCATTTAAATTATTATTATTGCTAGAGTCATTATAGATCTGTGTGAAATAGGATACATTTGTTGCTATATAGGTACATTTGAAATAACAGTATTTTAAGGAAGTAAGTGTAAAGACACAAACGCAGGTCTGCATAAAAGTTTATACAGAACAAGTTGTGTCTAGTGGGCAATAGTAATTAGTAATGTTCACATTTATAGAGCTGTGTGATTTATTGCGGACGCAGGGTTTTGTACACGTGTCTCGGACAAAGTAAAGGACTGCGCACACAGCGTAAGAGACACGCACGGTACGCTAAGTACAAATTATACAATAGTGTTGTTTACTTCAAAGGTGGGATAGTAGACATTTAATTCAATAGCACATAACTATCAGATTTCAAAAGCAGGTTACTCTTAGTTTAGTTTAAAAACTGTATTGCCTCTGGGGTAAAGTTGCCTATCTGAATGAATTGAAATTTTCTGTACAGAAAAACCAAAGTGTATTCGAGTGAGCGAACGTAGGAGTGAGTGGATTTGAACCTCGGAAATCGGGTCCCGTGGTACACCAAGTAAGTGGAGGCTTGGTGGTGTGAGGCGGCTGACTCATGTTAATATAGATTGAAATACGCAAATCGTGAGATTTGCAGAGGAGCGTAATAGGGAATTGTGCATTGTGTAGTATTGAAGTAAAAAGTTTTTTTGTTACGCTCCGAGCTGAGGGTCGCAGTTTGTACATCAACCCGTGGTTGTACGGCAGATAGGTAACAAGTACCCATACGCTGTGCGATTGGACCGCGCGTTTGTGGGTGCGATATATAGCTCAACTTGATACCCCTTTTACGAGCTTTTTGCGTAGAATCGCGGTATCATTAGCGCTGTATAGAACATACACAAGCGTGAATTCTGTATAAAAAAGTGTATAGGGAGTTTTCGCTGGCCTCTCTCAGGAAAATCTCCAGCGGCAGATATTTACTGGAAAAGGTAAGTCACTCCTAACACTTCAAGTACATAGAAACTAGATAGGGCCTCACTGGGTTCACTATTGGAGTGAGTTGTGGTACTCAGCGGAGAAGGAGCGAGTGAAAGCGCTAGGTGTCTTTCACCGTCTATCTGCGGTGTGCATTGGGGATTGCATTTATTGGCAAAAAGTCCGCGATGGGATCCAATTGCACAAGCAGTGGGCGTTTAGTAGCTAGGGTTCAGACTGAAGAAGTGGGACCGAAAAGGTCAGAATTGCGACCATGAGGGTCAGCAAGGTTTATTATGTGTGAAAAATATGGTTCACACACGGAGGCTTTTTGCAATGAATGGTTATGTATGACTGACAAAGATAGGGTACCATTCCCTAAGGTGAGCAGCTTTGAACTAGAGGTATTGCAGAACTTACGGATAAGGATATGTCTGATAAAATCCCGAAAACAAAGGGTCAGACATACAAATTGTTTAAACCTGTGGCAGCAAGAGGGGTTGGTGAGTTTGATCCTAAGGTATTGCAGGTGGTATGTCTAACCAAAGTCATATAAGACAAGAATGGAAATATAAAAACTGTTTGAACTTGTAGCAACAATAAACAAGTAGGAAGAAAAAAAGAGAATGCAAGTACACCGCCATATGTAGATGTGGAAGCAGTTACGGCCAGCATACAAACTATAGAAAATAATAAAAATATGAAAAATATGACTGTAACCTATTTATGTACTAATGAATGTTGAAGTTTTATTTAGGAGGAGAAGGTGACCTGATTGTTTTCAGCCATTTCTCATGCACCCAGAGGAGTATCCAACCGGTAAAAGAAGAGCAGTAGCCTGTGGGGGAAGTGGCTGAGACCAGTGGAACAGGTAAGTATGGTATCATTCGTGTACATATATAGTAAAACCCCAAAAAATAAAACAAAAAAAATCAAGAAAGTAACGTCAGAAATGGAGAAAAAAACCTGTCCGCACATTAGTATTTGCCAGTAGGAAAGCTGACAGAGACAAGGTAACAGATACAAATTGATTTGGTGGGTGTGGAAGCACCCACACCTCACCAAAAAGAAGAAATTCCTATGTTTGGAGCACTCTTTTTAATAATGTATGAATGGATGAAAAATGTATTTAATTTAAAACTTAGCTTTTATTATTCAAATACTCAACTAAAAAATGGTAACAGGGGTATACTAGAAATATCAATTAATAAATTCCCTTATAAGCAGTGGTAAAAATATTAGTAAGTGAGAGGACCTTGTGGACTGCATCTCCCAGGATGCACATGGAAAGTACCTGCCTGGAAGTTAGTGCAGTTTGAGTGTCCAGGAGACTGCTCTCCCATACGTTGTAGAATTCTAGTAAGGAGAGGGAGCTGCGTCCCGGGATGTGACACTGACAGCGGCTGAGCGGAATTATTTGATGTCTTCAAACAAAATTTTGCTCTCTCCATTATTTTGTGCTTCTATTGTGGTTATTCTTGCTAAACGCTGAGGACCAGTTCAACACACAGCCCTTTCTTCACAGTCCATAATAAGCTACTTTAAATGTGACCAAGCCCAGGTGGTGAAACGTACGTCCAATAACGGCCTCACGCACGGACTCCTCACTGCAGGGGGAGCTGTGACCAGCAGCAGCAATTCAAAGTGATCGGGCGGCCAGGATCAACTGAGCTCGGGGATACCGTGGTCAATAGTGGTAACGTACAGTGACCTGTGTTTTAGACTTACTTACCCGACACTCCCCACATCTTTTCTCCTTTTGTTCTTTTTATTTTCACAGACGGACACCTGGTTTCCGGTGGCGCATCCGGACCCTGCAAGGCAAACGGCAACAGGGTTCGCCTAACACCACGTACGGCTTCTCAAGCTGCCGTCCGTCTTCTCTTTTTTCCACGGCACAGCCCACGATCCTACTCTCATCTGTCCTCCGCTCTAAGGATGAGGTCAGACAGCAGATGGGATCAGTGAACTGGAGTGCCTACTATCCTCTCTTTTCCTGTAGTTTTTGTTTCAGTCTCACATGTGATAGGTGATTTTCGTGTACTCTTGCTAATACAATAGGTATCAACCTTTTTAAGCAATATGGCAATGAGCAATGTGCAACCAATGTGGATATGAATACCTGAGATACTGTCCAATCTGTGCTCAACAAGACATATATTATAGTTATCCTGTATTAGCAATATTTTCCACTAGGAGTAATTCTAGTGTGGGCAATTTCAGTACACAATTTAAATGTTTCCCAATGATTTAGTGATCTCAATACCAGTGTGATTTACACTGTCACTGTGGTCCTTTTTACTCTCGGACTCTGGCTCAGGCCCAAGTGGCGCATTTAGGACCTTGCAAGGCCTATAAGCACCAGGGCCCATCTAACACCACGACGGGGTCCTCAGCCAGTGTGCCTATTTTTCTTATTTCCGTAACACAGTCGACGGTCCTACTCTCATCTTTCCTCCGCTCATGGATGAGGTTAGACCAGTGGTTCCCAAACTGTGTGCCGTGGCACCCTGGGGTGCCTCAGGACACTTGCAGGGGTGCCTCGGGTTGGTGGTCCAGGACCAATTAAAATTATTTATGTTCAATGTAATAGGCAAAGCCAGTGCTGGTGGCTGCCAATCATAAAGTATGTGGACAAACAGAAGCAAATCTTGTCCCTCACCACACAATTGACCCTAATGATGACATATAAGCACAAATTTACTTAATTTAATATTTTTCTTTATTTCTCAATAAGAAACCTTTGGCCTAGGGGTGCCGTGAAAAAAATTCTGATACTCTAGGGCGCCGTGATTGAAAAAAGATTGGGAACCACTGGGTTAGACAGCAGATGGGATTAGTTGACTAGAGTGTTAGTATCTATTTTTCTACTATCCATGCCAGTGTAAAAAATCTTTTCTTTCCTACTGTCTATGACACATTACAACGTGATCTTGTTTGTTTAAATTTTCCATGCAATAATATGATTTCTGAATACAGATAATTAACAAGCTGTATAGGAGCTCTAATGTATATTGTTATTTATTTTCCAAAAAATGATCATTTTGGACTGACTTATGTGGTTTGTTACACCATGACTAGAATGTGGCCCTTACAAATAGTGGCTGTGTAAGGCACCTGCATTTGTTACACACTTTGTTGATATAAACATCAATGTGTCAGCTTTCTATTTAAAGATACAAATGAACCTAAATGTAGACAGAGTGCTCAGCACAGTCTAATTGCAACTATGTATTCCTCATTTGTTTTTACACAGACATGGATAGCAATTTTTCTTTTTCTTTTGTATGGAAGGGATGTGAGTATCTGATGCACAAAAAAACTTTGTGAAGTATGGGGAGAAGCCGATCCTAGATGTATAGCATTATTTATACCGCCTAGGTGTAATCCAGATATATATTATCAGTTTGGACTTTATATGAGATATTCAAGTTTAATATCAAAAGATTAATTAATTTCCTAAAAAAAAATCTTTTTATTGCATGCAAGAATATATATCACCAATATCACTACTGCTGCTTATCTAATAAGTTTGATAGATTACTATCATTGTCTTGTTATTAATTTTTGAGCAAAATACATAATTTCAAGACGATAGTATTTGCTCTCACTTACTAATATTTTTACCACTGCTTATAAGGGGATTTATTAATTGATATTTCTAGTATACCCCTGTTATCATTTTTTAGTTGAGTATTTGAATAATAAAAGCTAAGTTTTAAATTAAATACATTTTTCATCCATTCATACATAACATTATTAAAAAGAGTGCTCCAAACATAGGAATTTCTTCTTTTTGGTGAGGTGTGGGTGCTTCCACACCCACCAAATCAATTTGTATCTGGTACACTATTCCTGGGAGCACCTCCAACGCAAGAATAGCTGCCCATTTGGGCTTAATTTGTTTCTGTTTAGTTGGTTTTCATGATTCAGTTATTTAATTATATTCAGTCTGGTGCAGGATAAACTTAGATTTGTTAGAGACAAGGTAACCCCAGGGTATTTCTTTCAGTTACCATATAAGAAGTATTCATTCCTAGTAATGCCCCTAGTCAAGATGAGCTCGGAAATGTTTGTTGGACTATGTACAGACCCTTAATACGGAATGAGAAGGATTGAATGAATACTTCGCATGACCTAGAAGCTTGTTAAACTATTTATTTATTTTTCTCTTGCAGTAATAGAAAACTCTACATCTGGATAAGACCACTGGTAAACACTAATTCGGCAAATGGGAGGTGGCTATCTCTGTGCAAATGGACGGCTCAATAAGGCATTGAGTGTCAGGGTGCAGACTTCTTTGCAAAATTGGAAAGGGGTCACAGTAGCTAATCTTAGATAGTGTGCTATTAAACATCACAAGAATAGTGCTAGGCGCAGAGAACAACAGGTGGAGAGGTTGAGGACGGTAAGTATACTGGCATATACAGGAAAGACCCATCAGTCCAAACCCCAGATCCCTAATGGTCAATAATATGTTACACTTGCAGGAAGGAAAGGCATTTTGCCAGAGATTGTAGGAGTAGTAGGACACATAGTCAATATAGATCCCCTAGACAGAAAACACAAGTCACATTATTAAACACATAGACGGGACCAAGGGACATATAGTAAGGAATCATAAGCCATATAGAAAACACAGATTCGGCTAATGGGAAGAACAAAATAAATGCAACATTACCCTTTGACAAAACTTGCTGGGGTTAAGATGGGGCCTCTAAACTTTTGCTTCTTTTTCCTAGCAGAAATGGCCCCTGATTAATTTAATTTTGTTAGATATACTGTGCTCCCACTCAGGAAGTACAAAGTATGTTAGACACCCACGAAGACTAATGTTGCATTCTACTGTTCTAAAACGAACTATATAACCCCTTGCGCTATTAAACTTAATTAGAGG